>NC_081562.1:73130841-73288018 GCF_022355385.1 Mustela nigripes
GATGAAATCCCAGTAGTTCATTTTTTCCCTTGCTTCCCTTGCCTTTTTCAGCTGACATTTAAAAGGCAAACCTAGAAGGATGATTTACAGGAGAGTTTTATTGGGTAAGACACAGAATCTTAGTTGATCCTTTAGCTTGTGTTAACGTATTTTAGGTGGAAGTGGAATGTATTATAATCCATTTAAACTGACAACTTATCATTAAAAGGAATCCCTTCTCTCTGTCTGTCTGTCTCTCTGTAAATTGCTTTTAAATCATACTTGGAGAGGAATTATGAAATACAAATAAATAAGAATAAAATTAGAAAGATATTTCTGTTTTTTTTTTTTCCAGCAATAATGTAACCAAAAACATTGCATGTCTACACTTAAATAATTTTTTTTGGTAGTGATGGTTTAGCAGCTTAATTGCTTTATTTTCCTGATTGGTTTGCATTGTGGTTTGTTACAGTAAGTAACAAAAGTCTTAGTAAATTAGTAGGTAAACTTAGAGGCCAGCCCAGATGTATGCTTCTACTTCTCCCTTCTAAAGCTCGTATCTCTATACAAAACTATTTTTGGTTTTGACAGATACAAGGGTTAAGAAGAGAAAGAGAGAATCCAGAAGGGGAAAAAATGCATGTATTGACACAATTGAAATTTGATTTCTGATCACTGCCACTTCCTCCAGCTTTGGAATGTTCGGGGAACAAGATGTCTGCCCTGGAGTACCACGGGTGGTTTTAGACCCTTAGAAAGGTTTACCAGGATGTCCCCTCTGGTTTTACCTCAGTCCTTCCCTTTTGAGCACTGACTTACTGTGTGTTTGTGTACTGAGGCTTGACGGTATTGTAAACATCCCTGGTCTCAGCTTGGCTAGGGTCAATGAGCCCACAGTGAAGAAAATCATACTGAGAAGAATTTTTCAAGTATGCTCAGAACTTCTAAAGAAGGTTTTTGTTTTGTTTTGTTTTGTTTTTGGTTACCAGCAACCCTGGTTGCAGAGGATTTGAAGCAAATGTACTTGCAATTCACATATTTAAAGTGGTCATTATTCCCAAATCCTACAAGTCCTCTCTGCTCTCTGCACAGACAGGAGGCTGTAGTCTCCCATCCCTGCATGTGGTGGACTAATTTACTCAAGAGGTTAATTTAGGCCAGTATTAGGTATTTTTGAAAGTCTGCCAAGGTATCCTGTTTGTATTCATTAACCCGGAGGCCGTTTCTGTGGGAATTTGTACTATTAGCCTGGCTGATTACTGTTTATGGTTTACCCAGTCACTGAAATATGGAAATCAAAGGCTTACCTCAGAAGTTTGAAACAAAACAAACAAATGAAAAAATGTACACATCTCTTTAATTTTATTTTCTAGATGCAATATGGTAATTTTCCCAATTAAGTGTCTAATTAATTAACCTGAAATTATTTCCTCCACAGAAGGCCATTCTGTCTTACTTCCTGACAAGTGGATGCCCTGTACAAGTCTCTCCCAGTGAAGAAAATGCTGGGTTTTGTTTTTTCCCTACTATTGGCCTTTATTGACAGGATTTAGAATCCATCATATACTCCGTTTCTTATTAGTGAAGTGTTCAGTAAAATAGTTTATGTACAAATGCCACCGTTTTTTTGTTTGTTTGTTTGTTTGTTTGTTTTTCAAAGAGACGACAATGCTCGCTTTCAGTCTCAAAACTGCTCTGAATGTTCTTTGTACTGAAGCTCCCTATACAAAATCTACTTCTGCCATCTGGGTTGACATTTCTCTTGAGTAGCCAAGCTACTAACATCATAAAATGCTTAGCTATATACTATTTGCTAAGTGACTATTGTTTAAATAGCACTTCTTATTCCCTATATAGTTCCTATAGGTTAGTTTATTTATTTTCCATTCCCCTCAACTATAATACAACATCAAGAACAGAGCCTGCCTGGCCCATAGAAGGCATTAAATAAATATCTGTTGAAAGAATGAGTAAATTAGGTTTTTCTTGCTTATATTCACTCTTCAGCTTAGAAAGGAAACTAAAATCGAAGATTATTGTAATTAACCAAACCAAGTTTTATTTGTGACCCTAAATATGAAATCCATAAGAACATCAGAGAGTTGACTCTGAAAACTTTAACCACATCCCTCTGTGTGCTGACTTGTTTCTGTGTACAATATAAAATCAGGCCCAGCCTTACAAATCCGTTTTATACTTTGATACTTTTGAAAACCGAATTATCTGAAAGAAGTGTAGAAAGAAGCAGCAGCCTAAAGAGAGGTCGAGTTGACTGTCAATTCCCCATCAGAAAAACCCACTGAGGAAGCAAAGCTATGTATTACATCTGTCCACGAAGAGACCCACCTTGACAGAGCCTCAGTAATTTCTCAAAATGGGAGGTTTAGAGAAAGGCTGTTCATAGGGTTTTAGGGTCTGGACTGGGTTTTGGATGGTGGGAAACTGGTTGGGATAGGTAGAGTTTATGACATAATGACTCTGTTGAGGGGCATAACAGAGTGAAGGTCTTTTACTTGGGTCTTGCCTTGTTTTCATTGGGTCTCATCTTTTAGAAGAGTATTTCCCACAAGCAGTTAAGTGTTCTATGCTTAGTCTCAGTATTGGTTAATATAAGGTTAACAGGAAAATTTGTCTGGCCCCAGTGTTAACTACCGGGGCAGGAAATTATGTCAGCTTCCATTTCTAGAGATGTACTTGTGGGAGGTAGGGGAGAAATAATAAATCCTATGTCCGCAGTATCTCACATACTGAACTAAAGCACTCAGTAGTTATCTAACCATTGAAAACACTTGTTAAAATTAATAATTCAACCATACTGATATTATGAAGAACATTTCTTCCAGGGATATGTCTCTAGATCAGGAAATAATATCATAAGAGACCTAGGGAACATATTCAGTTTGATTTCATTTAACCAGTGTTTCAAGAGTATATTTCTATGAGTCCATGTACTTTTTTTAAGGACAAAAGATATGGTCACTGTCTTAAAGAATGTATAGTCCCAGAAGGGAAGGCAGTTAATAGACTCATAACCATCCATGTAATTGCATATTAAAAGCAATGATTATGATACTTACCCCCCAACCATCATGTAGTTAAATAGAAAAAAAAGTTACTAAACTATGAAGTTGCTAGAAGGAATTGCACCAAAGTCCTGATTTTTGTAATGGTGACTACTTTGATGCTATCTTAAAAATGTCAGGCTTTTTTTTTTTTTTTTTTTTTTTTTTTTATGGAGCCCAATTAGAGGCTTGAACTCATGACCCTGTGATCAAGACCTAAGCTGTGATCAAGAATCAGATGCTTAGCTGACTGAACCACCCAGGTGGCCCCAGATATCAGTTTTTAAGTGTCTTCTCATTCCTGTTTCTTGGTGCCTCCACTTTTTGGGGGGCTCAAATGATCTGATTCAGCTTTATAGTAATGGCACCAGAAAGGACTGATCTGTTTGCCTGAACAAGTCAATAAGGACTTTGGAGTTAGGATCATATTTTTTATACTGGTCTTGAAGGTCGAATAAGAGTTTTCCAGATGATAACCTTGGCTAAGGCAGAGAAACATGAAATAGCTGCATGAATATTAGGAGGCTGAACCACATTGGAATGAGTAGAGTGAGTGGAGGTGACCAGAGAGAGAGAGATCAGGTTTTATATGACGTCTACCATCAATTAAATATGGATTACAAAATTTAAAAATCTACGATGCAAACTAAATTAATGTCTTCAAGTCTAGCCCAGGAATCAGTAAACTTTTTCTATAAAGGCCAGATAGTAAATATGTTAGGTTTTATATGTCTAATATATCTCTAACAGTGTCTCTTCCAACTACTACATTCTGCTCTTGTAGCATGAAAGTAGCCAGAGACAAAATAGTGTGACTGTGTTCTAATAAAACTTTATTCACAAAAATTGGTTGGTAGTGGGCTAGATTTCATCCAGAAGACACAATAATATTAGACAATCCCTGTCCTAAGCTATCAGTCTAACAAGGATTACAGAATAAAAGTTCCACAATGCAAACTAAAGAAGTCTCTGCAAATGTACGCTATCAGATAATTTGGGAGAATCAGAGGATTGATTGAAATACTAGGAAAGGGTAGCAAGCAGGTATCCTGAGTTGCCCAGGGAAAGGAAAAGAGAAGATCAGGAGAAAGATGACTTTACAGCTTATAAGCAAGCCTAGAAGGAACCATGAAACAAGGACCCAGATTCTGTTATCTCAGACGGTTTTTATGATTTGAGTCTTTTCTGTCACGGACATGTGGAATTCCAGTAATCTTGTATAGCAGTGAGCACTGGTTGTCCATCAGTATCCATTGTTCCCTCTCCCAGTGTGATTACCCTGTGTTTGTCTGTATGTTTGTTTTTATTTATTTGAGAAAGCAAGCAGGGAGAGGGGCAGAGGGAGAGAGAGAGAAAGAATCCATAAGCAGAATTCCTGCTGATTGAAAATCCCAAGACCCTGAGATCATGACCTGAGCTGAAACCAAGAGTCAAGCACTCAACCATCTAAGCCATTCAGGCGCCCTTGTTACTCAGTTTTTAACTGAGCTTAAGGCTATGTGGGGTAAAGACAAGATTCTTCACCTCCCTTGTAAGTAACTGTCATGTGTTTAGTACTGGCCACTGGGGTCTAAGAAGTGTATGAACACCTTTTGAGATATGTCCTTAAAGAGAAAGGGTGTTCCTCTTACTTTGACCCACTGCTTGAAACATGATCAAGGTGGCAAGGTGCCTTAGATCATATGGACCAGAGTAGGAGGTAGTATAATAGGATAGAAGATGCCCGGGGCACCTGGGTGGCTCAGTAGGTTAAGCCTCTGCCTTCAGCTCAGGTCATGATCTCAGGGTCCTGGGATCGAGCCCCGCATCAGGCTCTCTGCTCAGCAGGGAGTCTGCTTCCCCCTCTCTCCTGCCTGCCTCTCTGCCTACTTGTGATCTCTGTCAGTCAAATAAATAAATAAAATCTTAAAAAAAAAAAAAAGACGCCTGGTTCCTGGATGACCTCATGGAACAGAGAATCCTACTGGCCCTTGACTGTCTATTTCCATAGTGTTACATGAGAGAAAGCCAAATGTTTATTTAGACTCAGTCATTCTTATATATGTCTCTGTTACATCAGCCTAAACCTACATCTGACTTAAACCTATGTCAAAACTGTTATCCTAACCTTTACAAGACAAGCCATTGCACTGAGATTATGTGAAGAAGGGTAGGGTGGGGTGTGGAATATAAAGAAGAGAAAATGGCAATGGTCTATGATCCCTATTCTTTCATTTTAAAAAATATTTCTGGGGGTGCTTGGGTGGCTCAGTCAGTTAAACTTATCTGCCTTCAGCTCAGGTCATGATCCCAGGAATCCTCTGGCTTCCTGCCCCATGAGGAGTTTGCTTCTGCCCCTTCTCTGTCTCTCTCTCAAATAAATAAAATCTAAAAATAAAAAAATAATTTAAAATATCTCTTAAAATATAAGTTTAATAATATAAACAGTAAAATAAATGTACAACCAAGCACAAAGTTTATACTAGTATCTAATATCATAATGACTTTATGATAATACCTTTTCTAGTTTACTTTTTCATTCACAACAGCAAATGCTTGTTGAAGAGTGGAATTCTCTTGAAACACAATGATGGAATATTGAAGCACTGAGGGACACGTAGGAGCATGACAAGTATTTCCTCCTTCTGAGGAGACCACAGTATAGTTGTGGAGATAAAATATTTATTAAAAAGTGGAATGTCATTAGTGCCATGGAAAAGGCCTCAAGGAAGGCCTGTCAGTTTAGAATATAGATCTCTTTCCTCTGTGGGCTTTCATGACCAAGAGAGTGTTTACACAGGCTATTTGGCTCTTAATTCAAAGGACTATCACATTGATAACAATATATATGTATTTTTTTGTTATCAGATAATCAGTACCTCTATTCCATATTCTATCCGTTAGCACATAAAATTTTTCTTTGTTTCATTTTACTTGCAAACATATTTTGTTGAGATTAAATTCTTAGTGTGATCTTTTAGCTAATCTATCTCTGAATATAAAAATTTCCTTATCATTAATAATTAAATAAAACAGTAATAGTGATGGTAAAATATTTTCTTGGTTTTATTCTGATAAACTTTTTGTTTTTTTAAAGATTTTATTTATTTATTTGACAGAGAGAGCACAGCTAGAGAGGCAGGCAGAGGGAGAGGGAGAAGCAGGCTCTCTGCTGATCAGGGTGCCCGATTCGGGGCTCAATCTCAGGACCCTGGGATCATGACCTGAGCCGAAAGCAGTCCCTTAACCAACTGAGCCACCCAAGCGTCCCTGAGAAACTTATTTCTAAAAAATTCCTGGGGGCGCCTGGGTGGTTTAGTCAGTTAAGTGTCTGCCTTTAGCTCAGGTCATGATCTCAGGTCTTGGGATCCAGCCCCTGGTAGGGCTTCTTGTTCATCGTGGAGCCTGCTTCTCCCCCTCCCTCAACCCTTCTCCCTGCCTCTGTCTCTCTTTCAAATAAATAAATAAACAAAATCTTTTTTGGGGGGGTTGGAAATAGGGGCTCCTGGGTGGCTCAGTGGGTTGAAGACTCTCCCTTCAGCTTGGGTCATAATCCCGGGGTCCTGGGATTGAGCCCCGTATTGGGCTCTCTGCTCAGCGGGGAGCCTGCTTCCCCCTCTCTCTTTCTCTGCCTTCCTCTAGGCCTACTTGTGATCCCTGTCAAATAAATAAAATCTTTAAAAAGAAAAAAAAGAAAAGTCCTGGGTTTTTTTTTTTTTTTAAAGCAAACAGTGCCCCCTTTTGGCCATTGGTCCCCACGAAAAGAAATCCTAAAACAGATGACATTTTCATCTCTGCTAAGAATTGAATTTATGTATATAAATTATATATAACTTAAAGTATTTATAAATTTTATAATATATAATATATACATTTTATATAATATAAATTATTATAAATTATGCATAATTTCCAAAGACACCATCCTATGTTACCTGAAGAGTATATATACTGTGTGCCTTTTTAGATTTATTTTGTAGACTCACATTTTATACTGTGTGGTTTTCTGTTTTTCGTTAACATACAGTATTATATTAATTTCAGGTGTACAATATAATGAGTTGGTTAGCATTTTAATTTTTTTATATAGTTAGGTCTACTAGAGTGGTTGATGGCAGTTTTGTAAGACCCAAATTTTAGTTCTATGAATCTTCTTTATCCTGTCTAATTCAGGTTGAATACGAAGGCTTAAAGCATGAGATTAAGCGGTTTGAGGAGGAAACTGTGCTGCTCAACAGCCAGCTGGAAGACGCCATCCGGTTGAAAGAGATTGCGGAGCACCAACTGGAAGAAGCCCTTGAGACCTTAAAAAACGAGAGGGAGCAAAAGAACATCCTGCGGAAGGAGCTCTCTCAGTACATCACCCTCAACGATAACCATATCAGCATCTCTGTGGATGGACTCAAGTTCACGGAGGACGCAAGTGAACCAAACAATGATGACAAAATGAATGGACATATCCATGGGCCCCTTGTGAAACTGAATGGAGACTATCGGACTCCCACTTTAAGGAAAGGAGAATCTCTACACCCTGTTTCTGACTTATTCAGTGAGCTGAACATTTCAGAAATACAGAAGTTGAAGCAACAACTTATGCAGGTAAGATCTCTTTAGGACTGTGAGAGTAGATTTCTTAAAGATTGCGGTCACCTGTTCTGGGATTTTTTTGTTCTCACATTTTACTTCTAGCTTCTTCAACTGGCAACTTTGAACGTACAGTATCTTAGAAAGACATAACAGAATATGTGTTGAAAAGAAAACTCATGGGGCGCCTGGGTGGCTCAGCGGGTTAAGCCGCTGCCTTCGGCTCAGGTCATGATCTCAGGGTCCTGGGATCGAGTCCCGCATCGGGCTCTCTGCTCAGCAGGGAGCCTGCTTCCTCCTCTCTCTCTCTCTCTCTGCCTGCCTCTTTGCCTACTTGTAATCTCTCTGTCAAATAAATAAATAAAATCTTTAAAAAAAAAAAAAAGAAAGAAAAGAAAACTCATTTGCCTCACTTTAAGAAATCTATGTTAGAGAATGGATAAAGAAGATGGGAGATCTATCTATATACATACATACACACACAATGGAATAGTATGCAGCCATCAGAAAAATGAGATCTTGCCATTTGCAATGACATGGATGGAACTAGAGGATGTTATGCCAAGCAAAATAAATCAATCAGAGAAAGACAATTATCATATGATTTTACTGATACAAGGAATTTGAGAAACAAGACAGAGGATCATAGGGAAAGGGAGGGAAAAATGAAACAAGACTAAACCAGAGAGGGAACAAACCATAAGAGACTCAATCTCAGGAAACAAACTGAGGGTAGCTGGAGTGGAAGGGGGGTGGGAGGGAGGAGGGGTGGCTGGGAGATTGGGAGATGGGCATTGGGGAGGGTATGTGCTATGGTAAGTCCTGTGAATTGTGTAAGCCTGATGAATCACAGACCTGTACCCCTGAAACAAATTAAAAAAAAAAAAAAGAAATCTATCTTAAACCCACAAAGTGGATTGCAATCAGGTGTGAAAGGAGAAAAAGGTCTCCATCCATTTCTAAGAGAAAAATTCAGAACCTTTACATACAAGTGAAATGATAGAAAAATGAACGTTTCCATCACAAACAACTGTATATATAGCTTCAAGAATAATGGTAGACTTCACAAGAATACCTTAAACTTTAAAAGACATGAAGGACTTTCAGTATGCTAATTAGCCAGGATATCATATGATTCAAAATACAGAACAGGGATAAATCTGAAACCAAGGAGTTGTTATTCCAACATGATTTAGGCCTTAAATTTTTAGCACCTTCAAATTCAAATGCCTTGTGAAGAGTCCTAGCCTTTAAGGTTATCTCGCTATGAAATGGCTTTTCTAGTTTAGGTCTTTCTTCCCTGCCATATCTTAATCCAGTGCTGATAGGAGTCTTGCCTGAGGAACAGCATCACCGCTGTCACCATGGCCTGGGGGCTTCTCACTATTACAAATTGTTGGGCTCCAGCAGACCTGTGGAAGCAGGAATCTGGTTCAACAGGCTGGTCAGGTGATTAGGTTTGAGGCTGAATTTGCATTTGGGTGATAATTAGAGGCTGTTGGAGATTCTGGCAGGCATTTATTTCTATAGCCAATGGGGCTTATACTTTCCTGCCTTTACAGAAATGATGACTAAAAAGTGAAAATAGTAGAAGTAAGAAACTAGAGAACCAGTGATGTTAATAGGTTTATTATTAACAGCACATCGAGAATTAACATATCATACACTTCTACTAGCAAAGAATTCATTTTCACAGTGTTTAAATCAAGAAATCAAGAGGGCATGGCCATGGGAAAAAAATGAATTTCATATAGACTTTTACCTGACTGCGAAGTTCAGTTCTGTTGGGTAATATTTCTCTATGTCTTTTTGCTCAGTTTACACTAATACAACTAGATTGATAGCAAACATATTTTAAATTTTTGCATAATTTGTAAGAATTCATACCCCCCAACTAAATAGAATTAATTTAAAGTTTTTCTTAAACTATCACGTTGATAGCTTTAGTAAACAAAGTTAGTGTACCAAGACTTTTTGTTTCTTCTTTTTATGGTGGCAGTGTAGAAAATAATAGGAAGAGGGGCTTTTATGCACAAAACAGCTCAACAGTTTTCAGCAAGGTCAGCTATTGGCTGAAAACTCAGAGCTGTTTTCTTCGCATTTAATCCTAAATCTAATCTGAAATAATACAAAATTCTGGAAGAGATGAGTCATTTAACAAGAAGAATGCTGAAGATGAGTTCTCAGCAAGAGAGTGGTTCTTGGCTGGAATGTCATTTGCATTTGGGAGGGGGGAAGATTCCTCATTGTCTGAGACTAGTGAGCTGCAAGGGGTCTAGCACTTTGGACCCAACCCATTTAGTGCTAGGTACATCTCTTTAGTCAACTTGATGACCCAGAGTGCCCCAAACATTTCAGATGCTCCAAGGGCCAACCACTAGTTGGGAACCCTTTAGAGGGACAGCATGTTACTCTACCATCAAATGGGGGCTACAGAATACCTTCCTGGTTAGAATGGCTTGATTTATGAGTTAATGTGTGTAGAGTGCTTAGAACAGGGCCAGACACACAGTAAATGCTCAGTGATGGTGAGCTATTATTACTATTTTCAACTCCACAGTGCCTTTCATTTATTAAGCTCTTGATTCATTTAGCTTCTATTAATATTAACTTACTTCTGGAAAGTTTTGCTCGAGGAGAGTCATCTCAGAAGGACTAACATATGTGGTCACTGGTAGGAATACAGAAAGGTAATAGTGTCTGAGGGGGAATTCTTTCTGAAAACTGATGTTCATTTAGCAAAGAGGGAGAGAAAAACATGACTGGTAAGCCTTCCCTCAATACAGCAGAAAACTGTACCAGTGCTTAATTCATGTTGACAGTTTGTCAAGATATAGAGGGGCACAGGGAGGGCTTCATGTTCCAAAATTTGCTCCACGTTTAATTTTAGAAACCAGGCTCAACACAGGAAGGGTTTTGCAGCTTCCAGCCGCACAACCTACAACACTAACGTGTAATTTTGTTTTAGACAAAGTAGCCATCTTTTGGTAAGCAACATTTTTAAAAAAGCATATCAACTTTTTCTAAGAATATATTTCATTGAGTACAAATATAGCAGAATACATCTTTTCATGCATAATTTGTCTATATAATCGGACAGATTTTCCTTAGCTATGCATCCCCTAAGTTTAATTTATGTAAATAAGTAAATTATAAAGAACATGCCAGGATATACTGCCTAGAAGTGATTGCATTTGTGTTTGATCTTAATGTTTCACCATGTTAATGTTAGAGCATGACATTTAATAAAGTTAATAAAGTTATAATAAAGTTAATAAAGAGTATGAAAGTTCTGATATTCAACAGTACTAATACACCTTGCAGTATATACTGTGTATCAGTGCCACTCTCCTGGATGGTCCAAGGAGCAAGCAATAAAGCGCACTTTAGGTGCGGCTCTCTGAAATGCTTGGGGCCAGGTGTGTTTTGAAATTAAATGTTCAGAATGTAGAAAGGTAATATGCAACACGTGTGATATATTTATGACATCCCTAATGCAATGGGGTGCAGCAGTGAATGATCAAAAAGTATAAACGTTTCTGTAGTGCAACATGTGGTTATTCACGCTAAGAGCAGAAAATGAGGACCAGAAAAGGTCTCTCATCAGTCAGGTGCAATTTTGCTGCTGGAGAAGTCTAGAGCTGTGAGTTAAGAGTAGACTTTTATTTAAAGCCACTGGAGATTTAGAAGTTACAGCTGTCTGGGGCATGGCAATTGCCATACTGTGCTGCAGTTCGCTGGCTTGTGTATCTCAGTTTCTAATATCAGCATACTTTGGATATCACAGCTTGTGTTTTCATAGTTCCTTGTTTTTTAGGATTTCTTTTGGCTGGGTTCCAAAGTACCTTGAAATCGAACACCAGTGCTTCGTTATTGTTGACAGTTTGTGGAGATATATGGGGGCACAGGGAGGGATCTAACACACTGTACCAGGGAATATGCAGCTTTTAAATTGTTGTTCTTAAAATTACAGAAACCTTTTGAAAACAGCATACCCAAGTCGAAGAGATCATACTGCCATCTGCTGGGAAGTGGTGATAACTAATACGAAAATCTAGGACAACTGTAATTTAGAGTAATTCCCAGAGTTGTATTGCCCTCAAGACTCAGTTATTTCGAATAGACTATACAGCTGACCCTTGAACAACACGGATTTGAACTGCATCGGTCCACTGACATGTAGTTCTTTTTGCGTAAATACAATATAGTACTGTAAAGGTGTCTCTTACGATCCTTAACTTTTTTCTCTAGCTTACTTTATTGTAAAAAAAAGTATATAATACACGTAACATTCAAAATATGTATTAGTAGACTATTTATGTTATTGGTAAGGCTTACAATCTATAGTACTGCATTGTTCAAGGGACAGCTGTAATTGATATTTTCCAGTGACAGCCAAGTACCTTAATTAGTTTTATTAGAATGAAAATAAGTAGATCCTGTCTGGGGAAGCTAAATTACTTAATCTATTTAAAGGAGTCTCTCTGCTTGTACTAAAATTTCTGCCTTTGATAGTCTCTGTTTAACCTCACATTGCAGAGAGTCAAACTAGGGAGAAAACTCTTCAGATTTTTTTTTTTCAATATCATACCAGCTATATAATTTCACATCTAATGTGACAAAACAGCAATGTTTCTATGAAACTGAAACTGATGTTCTATTGTATCCTCACGGATGTGAAAGAAATAAAGATTCATATTATATATTTAGGTCTACTCTATTGAAGACTATTTTGATTTTTCCTATAATGATGGTAAGTGGTCAGTTTGCTGTTATGTCCACTAAGAGTTCAGAGCAATTTATATATATTTGCTTAATTGGTTGGTGTTATAACAACTGTTTGAGGTAGAGAGTATTATTATCCCCATTTTACAGAGAGGCAAATTGAGGCACAGATATGTTATTATCATTTGCTTAAAGTCAAGAACTTAGTAAGTAAATTTGCTACAGAGAGCAAGTCAAACAAGTTTAATATTCTCTGTGCTTAACAAAGACAGAATATTTATGGGGTGAAATTAATTAAAAGAAATTTAGGCAGTTTGTGTCTTTTAAAACTTAAAGTGACAAATAAAATTTTCTAGGGCAGAGTTGACAACCCATTAAACTATTACAGATTTTATAAAGGTTACCTTTAATGTAAGCTTTATTGGTAAATGTATTTCTCAGAAGAACTTTTTCTACCACATATCAGAAAACATAAGAAGAGCATCTCTTGTCACAACAGCAAGGGAAGAGTCTTTGTGATCTTTTTTAAGAACAACTTTTTAGAGATATAATTTATATCCACCCAGTTAAAGTGTGTCAATGATATTTGTTTGTTTGTTTATTTTAAAGATTTTATTTATTTATTTGAGAGAGACAGACAGAAATAGTGACAGAGAGCATGAGTGGAGAGTAGAGGGAGAAGCAGTCTTCCAGCTGAGCAAGGACCCCAATCTAGGGCTCCATGCCAGGACCCTGAGATCATGAACCTAAGGCAGACGCTTAACCAACTGAGCCACCCAGGCGCCACTCAGTGGTTTTTAGTTTACTTACAGATCTGTGCAACCATCACCACAGTCAATTTTAGAACATTTTCATCACAACAAAAATAAACTGTGTACCCATTAGCCACTCCACCCCTGAGCAACCACTAATCTACTTTATGTCTTGATAGATTTCTCTGGTCTGGACATTGGATGTAAATGGAATCATACAACAGATAGCCTTTCATGACTGGCTTTTTCCACTTAGCATAACATGTTTGTGGTTCATTCATGTTACAACATATATTAGTACTTCATTCTTTTTATTGTCAAGTAATATTCCATGTTTGGATAGACCACATTCTAAATTTCCATTTATCAGTGATGAACATTTGAATTGTTTCCACTTTTTGACTCTTCCGAATAATGGCATGAACATTTATATACTACTTTTTGTGTGCACATATATTCTGATTCTCTTTGGTTTATGCCTAAGAATGGGATTGCTAGGTCATATGGTAACTCAGTGTCACCAGATCAACTTTGCACTAGGTTGATCTTTTTCACAGTTCTTTCCTTTCAGGACCCAGACAGGCATTGGCAGAATTGCTTCACTTCAAGCAGAGGAGAACAAGCTATTTATTTATAAGTTCTATTTGTGCATGTCGATACTATGTATACCATTACAAGAATCACACCCAAGCATTCAAATGTCAAATTGAGAGTCCGTTGACCAGGATAAAGGCGATGAAAATTAATAGCCTACGAAACAGCTTTTTGGCTTCTTTTCCTATAAAAGTCTTAATATGAATGTCAAATTCTGATTATCTTTTCTTTTGTTCTTCCACAAAAGAATCTATCAGTATTCAATACATGTAATTGTGCTTATTTAAAAGATGAACCCTCAGGATGCCTGGGTGGCTCAGTGGGTTAAGCCTCTGCCTTTGGCTCAGGTCATGATCTCAGAGTCCTGGGATCAAGTCCTGCATCAAGCTCTCTGCTCAGCAGGGAGCTTCCTCCTCTCTCTCTGCCTGCCTCTCTGCCTACTTGTGATCTCTCTCTGTCAAATAGATAAATAAAATAAAATACATTTATTAAAAAAAAAAGATAAACCCTCAGTGAAATTAAAAAAATTTCTGTGGGAGGGATACCCGGCAGGCTCAGTAAGTAGAACATATGACTCTTGACCTAAGGGTCATGGGTTTGAGCCCCACATTGGGAGCAAAGATTACTTGTAAAAAATATTTCAATTGGACATAATAACAACAATAATAATAAGCATATACTGTATATTTACACTGGATTACAGAGTTCACAAATTCTGCATTTAAGTTCTCTGGCAAAGCAACCAGTCCTACTGTAAAAAAATTAAAATCCTCAGTTCCAGGTAGAAGATGAAGATTGTAGAAAGAGAAATAAAGCAACCATTCTTAGTCACTATAGAACATGATAATTAAACCAGCAAGTGTCTCTTGGATAAGTTCTTCATAAATGGAGAATAAAATAGTACACTTAAAATGAATAGAAATTTTAATATTTGAAGTCCTTTGCTTTTATTAATTCAAAATGCAAGATATCTTAAATAGTTTATGGATTGCTTCTGAAATCCAAATACAATTTAAGGTACTCCAAACTTCAATAGCTGAGTGAAAATAATAATCAAGCTGGAGTTGTATAAAATTACCCACCATTTAGTCATCTTTGGAGGGAAAGCAGACCAGTCATAACTATCTGGAAAAATGTGTGTGTGTAAATTTGGATATCACTCTCTGTTCAAGGGATTCCACCAGAAATGCACTGAGTGTGTGGAAGAGCCATACATGAAAGAGACAATATTCTATCTGATGTTTTCTAGAGAGGCTAACCTAAGGAGCCTGATTGATTTGTCTTTTAGTCTTAAAAAATGTTATTTTAAAATCAGAATTGGCAGAGCACAGATTGGAGCTCTCCTAATGGCATTACCTCTTTCGTTATAACATTTTTCCCTCTAAAAATGAGGTTGAAACACTTCCGTACATTTTGTTCTAGTCCAATTTTTATTTTATTAAAAGCTTTTTTTTTTTTTTTTTAAGTAGGCTCCAAAACCAGTGTGGAGCCTGCTGCTGGGCTTAAACTCATGACCCCTAGATCAAGGGTCAGATACTTAACTGACCCACCCAGGCACCCCTATTAAAAGGATTTTTGAGGGGCGCCTGGGTGGCTCAGTAGGTTAAAGCCTCTGCCTTTGGCTCAGGTCATGATCCCAAGGTCCTGGGATAGAGCCTCACATCAGGCTATCTCCTCAGTAGGGAGCCTGCTTCCTCCTCTCTCTCTGCCTGCCTCTCTGCCTACTTGTGATCTCTGTCTGTCAAATAAATAAACAAAATCTAAAAAAATAAAAATAAAAAAAATAAAAGGCTTTTTGAGAATACCTTTGTCGAGGCGTTAAGTGTCTGCCTTCTGCTCAGGGTATGGTCTCAGGGTCCTAGGACTGAATCCTGCATGGGGGTGGAGGGGTGGGGGGGACCCTGCTCAGCAGGGAGTCTGATTCCCCCTGCCTCCCCCCCCCTGCTCATGAGTGCTCTTTCTCTCTCTCTCTCTTTCAAGTAAATAAATAAAATCATAAAAAAAAAAAAAAGAAAACAGCTTTGTCTTTTGTAATCATGTATACTGATCAAATGATGTTTAGGCTTTTCAGAGCAAATTCACTTAATTTTCAAGAGAAAAAGAAAACTCCTAAAATAATCTATTTTCACTGAGATTATATGCAATATCAATAACAGAATATTTAGGATTTATTTTTTATTTTCTATCAAAATTGCAAATAACTTGGCTCTTCATCAAGTACCACATTACCTAATTACCTGGGTTTTTCACTTAAAGGTATTGCCCAATAGTCTGGATAAATCAGATCTTCAGCTATGGAATATAATTTGTTACACCTAGTGAAACCCAACTAAGGGGATTTGTATTAGAATATATCTTGACTCTGAAAGGAAAGAGTTGCTTTTGCAACTACAGATACAAATCTGTGAAACAAATGTGTTTGGCATAAAGAAATATTTTGGTCCTGGCAATGACCAGCTACCCAAATGTTAACAATGGTTAACATTATAATAGCTTGAACATTATCTTCACTGTCTTACTCAATCATCCTTTTTTAATTGCTTAAACTGTAGCTTGCCCAGAGCCACGTAGCTAGGTAAATGTTGGTGCCAAAATTAGAGCTGAGTTCTCAGATGCTACAGCCCCAGTAGACTTTCTTTTTTAATCTGTTATACTATTTTTTTTGAATATTTTGGTTTCTGTAGCCATAATATGTAACCTGTGGATTGTGTTCCAGATCTGGGCAAGTACTGTGTCATAAAATCAAAGCTACAACTTAGAAGCCTCTGATAATAATTTAAAATAATAAAACTGTATTTTTCATTCTAATTTCATGACCTACCACACAGGCAGACCTTGCTTTGCATGAAATTGCTAGGCCATAAATGATTGTGCAAGCTGAAACGATGCAAAACAAACTCATAATTAATAGAGAAATGGAGAAAATTCAATTGTTTCGTGACCCTTTCTTTTTTTTTTAAAGTAAGCTCAGTGCCCAATGCTTGAACTCATAACCCCGAGATGAGGAGTCTCATGCTTTTACCAATTGAGCCAGTCAGGTGTCCTCTGTTTTATGATCTTTAAAATGCTAATCAAAAACTCTCATACAGTTTGTTATAAATATATAAAAAAATGAAAAAATAATACAATGACTCAGTACACTGTAATCCAGAAAATAGAAACATAAAGTTTTTCTTGTTTAAAAAACTTACCTTTAAAATAAAAACTTACTCCCCCCCAAAAAAACTAGGGAAATTAACTTTACATTTTATAGAATACCAAAGATATCCAAGCTTTTGAAACAAAAATTTAAATTGTGCCTATACCCCCCAACAAACTTACCAACTACAGTTCAGTCTTACCTTCTTCTCATCATATGTTTTATGATAGGAGAAATCTTTTCTATGCTTTGGTAAATTGTCATACTTCTGTTTGGATCAACTTTCAATCTCCTATCCGTTGCACTTTCAATGTCTGAAAATACCTCTGAGAGTACATTGAGTGTGCCCTTGTCACTTCCTCTAGGACATTTTTATCCTTTTTGTAACAACTACTTTTTTTATTCTTGTTGATGCATTCTCCATCACCAACTGCTTTGACTACATATCTAAATTCTTTCAAATGACATCAGTGTCAACACTGTCACATTCAACGATTTCTTCCGTAACTCCATTTATATCTGACTCGGATTTCATTTCCAGTGTTGTCATCACTTTGTTTCTCTGCTGCTCGTTCTTTCTTTCCTTCCTTTCCTTTTTCCTCGCCTTCCTTTCCTCCCTCCCTTTTTCTTTTTTCTTTTCTTTTCTTTCTTTCTCTCTCCTTCTCTTTCTTTTTCTTTTCTTTCTCTCTCTCTCTCTCCTTCCTTCCTTCTCTTTCTCATTTCCCTTTTTTGGACTACCGATTTTGGTAAAACCTCAGGTGGGTTTACCACCGGGAGACAAGAAGACAAGAGAACACAGCTTACACTTTGCTCTCTGTGAATGAACTGAATAACAGATACACCGTGACCAATCACGGAAATACTTTGAAAGAAGTGATATGATGGGTAATTTCATAATTTTGTAAACTTTGTAAATGGAAGCAGCAAAGTTTATACCTACACAGAGCTCACAGTTAATGTACTGTGTATTGGGGGACCTGTGTTTTAACTAACCATGGTCACTGAAATTCATGCATACTAGAACCTTAAGTGAGGACTGTCTACATATGATAATAATATGAAAGATATTATACCACAAAGGATCATAAAAATACTACTTACTGGGGCACCAGGTAAGTGCAGACTCTTGGTTTTGTGATCTCAGGGTCATGATATTGACCCTGTATAGGGCTCTGCACTCAGCACAGAGTCTGCTTAAGACTCTCTCTCCCCAACTCCCTCCCCCTGATTCCTCCCACCAGGCTCTCTCTCTCTTTCTCTCTAAAATAGATAAATACGTCTTTTAAATTTTTTTTTAAAAATGAAGTTTGGTGATATCTCAAGCTATTAAAAAAACTACTACTACTACTATACTGAATTACAAATTTATAGATAGGTATAGATCTCCTAAAGTAATATGCTAGTGTTTTATTCATTATAGTTTAAGAATTGTTATTTATCATGCTAGTAGAATAATTTTACTTACCTCCTAGCAATTTAGACGTTTGGGGGGTTGTAATGTACGATCCAGGAAAATTAAAAAGTTCAAATTGATAAATTCCTTTAGATAGAAAAACATTCAACATCAATCCATTATCTTTAAAGCAGGTCTCAATAATATTTGCTTATTGAAAACACATTTATGTTTTAAGCATGTAAAAATTTTAATTCATAATGATTACCTATATAGAGGGACAGAAAATGTTTTTTTAAATTCTCCTATTATAATTTCTTATATATTTATATTTAATGAGACCATATTTTATATTGACACCAGAATATTTTTTTTTAAGATTTTATTTATTTATTTGACAGACAGAGATCACAAGTAGGCAGAGAGGCAGGCAGAGAGAGAGGAGGAAGCAGGCTCCCTACTGAGCAGAGAGCCCGATGTGGGGCTCGATCCCAAGACCTTGAGATCATGACCTGAGCCGAAGGCATAGGCTTTAACCCACTGAGCCACCCAGGCGCCCCAACACCAGAATATTTTTCAATATACAATAATACTATCATATAATAACAAAACTGTCATGTTATTCAAATAAATTGTTAATTTTTAAGATTCCTATTTGAACTGAAGGAATTGAAATGATTTGTAAATTGTTCTTTTAATCCTAAAACTCTGTGTTCTCTGACTTTTATATCAAAAGCTATCAAATGTAGTACATGTCTATTTGGGGGATTAAATTTCCTTTTATTTTAAGGGAATGGTTAAGGTTCCTAGTATTATTTAGTAAGTTAAAGCCTCAGGTGTTAAATCTGATTTGGGGTTGAGCTCTCAGAAGGAAAGGGTGATACACAGGCACCTTGAGACAGTCACTTCTCCCACAGGAACTAAGGAACAGATATTCCCTAGGGCTCTCAAAATAAAGACAGTGCCAAGTACTTATCTCTTGACATCATGTTATATTTTCTACAAGGTGTTAAAAGATAAAAATAAGATTGTTTGAATAACATTCAAGTTTCATGAGTGTATGTGTATAATGCATGAGAATTTGGATAAGTAAATATGCATAGTATAATTCTTTTAAAATGATGTACTTTTAGACTGATTGACTTACCAGAACTGCTGAAGTAAGAAAACCACTCCAATTTACTTTGAAGTATTTGGGATATTGGCTGTGCTGCAGTTCTGTGAGATGTATACATGCCTGACAGTGAAGGGATCAAGTGCATCATTGGCACTGCACTGAAGTCATTCACAGACTTTGTTTTGCCATTGCAGGTAGAGCGGGAAAAGGCCATTCTTCTGGCCAATCTCCAGGAGTCACAGACACAGCTGGAACACACCAAGGGAGCACTGACAGAGCAGCATGAACGGGTGCACCGGCTCACAGAACACGTTAATGCCATGAGAGGCCTGCAGAGCAGCAAAGAACTCAAGGCTGAGCTGGACGGGGAGAAGGGCCGGGACTCAGGGGAGGAGGCCCATGACTACGAAGTGGACATCAATGGCTTAGAGATCCTTGAATGCAAATATAGGGTGGCAGTAACTGAGGTGATTGATTTGAAAGCTGAAATTAAGGCCTTAAAAGAGAAATATAATAAATCTGTAGAGAACTATACTGAAGAAAAAGCCAAGTATGAGAGTAAGATCCAAATGTATGATGAGCAGGTTACAGGTCTTGAGAAGACCACCAAGGAGAGTGGAGAGAAGATGGCCCACATGGAGAAGGAACTGCAAAAGATGACCAGCATAGCCAATGAAAATCACAATACCCTTAATACAGCCCAGGATGAGTTGGTGACGTTTAGTGAGGAGCTTGCCCAGCTTTACCACCATGTGTGTCTGTGTAATAATGAAACCCCCAACAGGGTCATGCTGGACTACTATAGGCAAAGCAGAGTCACTCGTAGTGGCAGCCTGAAAGGGCCTGATGATCCCAGGGGACTTTTATCTCCACGATTAGCCAGGAGAGGTGTGTCATCCCCAGTAGAAACAAGGACCTCATCTGAACCAGTTTCAAAAGAAAACACAGAGGCCAGCAAAGAACCAAGTCCAACCAAGACCCCCACAATCTCTCCTGTTATTACTGCCCCACCATCATCTCCAGTATTAGACACAAGTGACATCCGCAAAGAGCCAATGAATATCTACAACCTTAATGCCATAATCCGGGACCAAATCAAGCATCTGCAGAAGGCTGTAGACCGGTCCTTGCAACTGTCTCGTCAAAGAGCAGCAGCACGGGAGCTGGCCCCCATGATCGATAAAGACAAGGAAGCCTTAATGGAAGAGATCCTCAAGCTCAAGTCCCTCCTGAGCACCAAACGGGAACAGATCGCCACACTGAGAGCAGTGCTGAAGGCCAACAAACAGGTGATCTCATCCTACTGACAACGCATGCTAGCTACCACTTTCTTAACTAGTTAATTCTTTAAGGTTTCTGAGTGTCCATTAGCATCAGGATGAGAGTTCAGATTCCTGGTCAGCAGCGGAATAAATCAAACTATGTCCCAGTGCCAGATCAGAATGTGAGAATTATTTTTCAGTGAGTGAGTGGATGGTCTGGGGGAGTAAGGATGCCCCGTAGAGAGCGGTAGAGGTGCCGCAGTTAAAGCAGGACCCCAGGAGAATCCAGTTGCAGATGTAGAATGGCAATTCAGGCAGTACTTAGCTGGAGTCCAGCAGTCACTGAGTGGAGAAACAGGAGCTGGAGGGATGGCAGAATAGGCTGTCAGGGCAGCTCTCACCAGGGAGGTGCTGGCAAGGGGCCAGAGCAAACAGGTCTGGAGAGAGACAGAGATAGAGATAGAATGTCCACTAGCCTTGTCAGTGGCCACATACCTAAAACTTGGGTTCCAGTGGGATGTTAATTCATCTGACCTAAAGCAGTAGAAAAATTTTCCTAATGGTAGATCTTGTCCTTCTGGAATAAGTTGGAATGCTACGACAGGACCTTATGTAACTGATCCCTAAATCTCCTTCATGACTGAATTTTGTTGTCCACCCTTCAACTTTACCTGGGTGGGAGTGCTATGATATATAGGTGGAAAAATACTTTTAATTTCTGTTTAGTTTCTCAGGTAAACCTTGAAAGGTACATTGGAGAAGGGTGCTAATAAAGGGTGTTGATAAAAGAGAAACAACAAAGCATCAAATACCTTCTTGCAAACGTAATCAGGGCTGGTGTTGGGGGGTGATTTCAGATGTAATGCTCCTTCTTTTGCCCTTATTTGGGGGGAAGCACACCATTATTATGTCATCCACAATGCAGCATTCTAGCATCTTTATCTTCAGTTACCATAAACCCACTGATGTAAATGGGAGGTCTATCACCCAAGCACTAATATTGTCTGCACTATAAATATGCTTTATATAAATCTAAGGGCTAATTAGGACCTTCTTTTGTGCCGTCACTTCAGGGAAATAGAAAAGATTAGGATGAATAAAGGATTTGTGAGAGATCTGATTCCAGTTTTAGGTCAGAGTGAAAGAATCTGTTGCCATAAACTGCTACAGTCCAAAGACCCAGTGACTTAGAGTGGTCATCAATAACCAATACCATATTACTAATACCATGATAGATAAGGCTTTATCAAAGACATAATGGCTTGTTGGTCAAGCCATTCAAATAACATCTTCGACTTCTTGCAAGTTGAATGTTAACAACCTGGAAACCTAGGTCTATAAATGTCAAGAGGCTTTACTGATGCAGAAGTATAGATAAGCATGGCTGATAAGCAACAGGAGACTAATTTGTGAACAAGTATTCATTGGTTACATATTTCAAGACAGGTAATAAATAGGGATACAAAAATAAGTGTCAAGTAATTTAGTAGGAATTCAACACATACATGCCTGTAACTATTTACAGGGTAGGACATATTGAGCAGTCTAAACAGAACCATTGGAATTCAGTGTGATACAGGAATACAAAACATTCCTGGCTAAATTTTTATTTCCTCAGTGGTTTGTGGTACCATTTGCATTACATTAGCATTGCAACTCTTATGGTCTCAGTAAATAAAATGAAAATACATTTCTAGCCATGCATTTGGTTTGCATTTTAATGATGTTGGGCCTACAGCTATGATACTTATGTGCCATGAATAACTTCAGATGTCTGCAGATGACATCCATTATATTTAGACATTGTGGAATGTTCACTATTAAGACTAAGGTAAGAATTCAGTCATAAAGGGGAAAAGGGGACTCTTCCTGTTTTAAAAAGAGGCATTCTGCTCTCTGTGAGTCTTTTAATATACTTCAGGGTTTTTTGCATGCACATTGTCTTCTGCTGAAATATGCAGTTTATGTTTATGAAATACCATCTGTGGACTAAACTCTATGGGAGGCTGAACATTCAGTGAGGACTAATACACAGTCCTCACCTTCCAGATGAGGGCTCGCAAACTAGGGAGGCTGTGGGGAAAGATACAGGTTATGACAGTGTGATGTTACACATGGTGCATTAGAAGCTATACAAGCGTTGCCGAGGAAGGGATTAACGTTTTCTAACAGGGTTAGCAGAAGACTTCATGGAGGCAGTTATACCTGAGTTTGTTCTTCAAGGATAAAGAGCTGCTTTCCAGGAGAGGAAGAAACCATTCCAGACAGCAAGAAGCGTAGGTAGAGAGCCACAGAATAGAAGGATATACTCATGGAATGGTGGTGAAGATCTCTGTGGCTGGAAAAAAGGTATTTTATTTAGAAAGTCAACTCTGGGAGCATGGAGAATGTAGCGGATGCAGACATCACCAAATCCACTCAAAGGTTGTAGAAACTTGAATTTCTGACTTCTGAGAAAGCTTTGTACAGTCTGTGGACACATAAACAAACTAACAAACACCCTGCAGACAAAGTGGAGACTTTGGGGCATTTCTTACGAAGAAGAAATGAGTTTGTATTTCTATTTCAGATCTTGCTCTTTTGTCATTCCCTCCTCTCCAACCCTTAGATGACTGACCATGAGGCTCCTACATGATTTATCTGTCAACATTTTCATGACTTTCAGAGTTAATGGCCTTTCTGAAGTAAATATGTGTATAGATTTTTTTAAAAACTAAACAACGTCCATTTTTCCCCCAGGTCAATTTCTGCATTCTGGATAATTTTCTGAATCCATAATATTTCTGAAGAGTCCACTGAGCTGTAGCACTACAGAACATACCAAAATATTTTATGAGTAAATTCTCATTTTAATCTGAGTCTGAGATTCAATTAAAACTCATGAGAAACTACTCTGGAATCAAAACATTAACAAACTACCCTACCCCAACATTGTTTTAATTTTAAAAAGAATCCACTTGTCTCTATAGAAGTTGGCACTTTGCATAAGGAAGTTGAGGCTGTCCATTTCAAGCACAAAAAGAAATGTTAAAAACCAGGATAGTCTTCTTAAGAAATCCCATTAGTAATAGATTTTTTTAAAATTAGTAATGGACTTTTTCATTAGTATTGACTATTTCTACACACTCTGAAAAGCTGTGGTTAACAGTTTGTAAAAATAGTATGCTTCCAGTTGTGTGTGTGTGTATATACATATATATACATATATGTGTATATATACACACATATATGTATATATTTGCAATGTATATGCATCAAACAGGTAATCCCTAAACATACATTGATTTCATGCATTGATTCAGTCCACATTTTTCTTCTTACTATGTGTCAGCTAGTTCTCAACTTGAAATACTGTTAATTCCAAGATTCAGAAATGCCCAAATTCCAAGTTCAAACAAGTATTTTAATTCATTCAACATTTTGAAATTTCTGCTTTTATGGAGATTGTGAAGAATTAAATTAGACTATAGTTTTTTGTTTTGAAATTATAGGCAAAGATAGGAAGTACTTGGTTCTTTGTTAATTCTTTTCCTTAAATATGTAATGTGGATTTATAGTTTGTCATATACCCATGCTATAAATTGCAATGGCCTGTGTCTTTTAGGCCCACAGAGCACAAATGACACAAGAATATTTGCATTCTATTATATTTCAATTGGACTATGCTTCTTCACTACCTTCTCCTTAATAAAATCCTTCTTGTATAAAGTTTCAGTTCAATTCCCTTTCTGTCTGAAAAATTATACTTTCAAGCATCTGCATCAACTATCTACTGAATTACTATTATTTCCTTAGCTCCTGATACCGACTCTGGTTCACAGCTGGCTTTCAGGCCACTTTAACTATATTAAAGTATAGATAGATAGATAGATAGATAGATAGATAATAGATAGATAAAATAACCAAGTCAATTTCACTTTCTCTTTCTGAAAGAAAGTAATAGACCCAGCAAGGATAAGTCTGTATGATCGGTTTTCCTGATATGAAAACCATAAGCACTGTGAATTTTCTGCTTCAGACAGCTGAGGTGGCACTAGCTAATCTCAAGAACAAATACGAAAATGAGAAAGCAATGGTGACCGAAACAATGACGAAGCTTAGGAATGAACTGAAGGCTTTGAAAGAAGATGCAGCGACTTTCTCATCCCTGAGAGCAATGTTTGCAACAAGGTAATATTTTCTTCTTCCAAGATTAGGTGCAATAGGTGGTGAAAAGACTTTAAAATCCATATGTATCTCTTGAGTGTTGTTTGGTGTGCCATCCAAGAAAGTAAGGTGTGAAGAAATCACTTGACATTCCCCGAGAAGAAATCTGAGACAAAATGTTTTGCCCTGTTTTCCAGAGCCCTCTACTGGGCACAGTGGATCAAGCAATTTTTTACACAGAAGAATTTTTAAATTAATGCAATAGATATTTTTCCTAGAGCTTATGTGCCAAAAAGATTTAGACCCCTCCCCCAAAAGCCTCCGATAAGGGGGAGGAACATATTTCCTAAAATAGCTAAGTGCTATATTTTTACCACTGAAATTTATTTCTGTGAGTAAAGAACATAAAAGTGCTTATCATTAGTATTGTGTGAGAAAGCTCCACAGCAAATATCAGTATGCATTATATCAGCTAATTACTGAAACTTTAGTACACCGAATTAAATTAGAATTTCTAAAATGTAATTGTATTTATCACTAAAATTTTCACATTGCCCAGCTAATTAATTAGGCAGATATTAGTGACTCCCTCCCCCCACCAGTTTCATTATCACAATTCATTGGTTCTGTACTTTGCTTTTAAACTTGAAGTGATTAAGCATGATAAGACGGTTTCAAATATTGATTCAAATGTTTTGAAATCCTGAAATTTCCTTTTTCCTTTTCTTAATATTTATTTGTTTTGAGAGAGAGAGAGAGACAGAGAGAGAAAGCAAGAGAGCATGTGTGAAGGGAAAGAGCAGAGGGAAAGGAAGAATCTTAAGAAGGCTCCATGCTCAGGGGAGAGCCTAGACTTGGGGCTCAATCATGGCCCTGAGATCATGACCTGAGCCAAAATCAACAGTCCATATTTAACCAGACTGAGCCACCCAGGTGTCCCATTAAAATTATGAGCTTTTCAAAGATTTTGCCATCCTTTTTTTTTTTTCTGTCACAGTTCAGTACCAAAACAATACCAGTCACATATCTTATAAGATACAAACAGGGTACAAAATTCACAAAGCATAATTGTGGCTTTATTTGGAGATTCAGTAATTAACTTGTATGTAGCTGATATAAGTGTAAAAAAAAGTCCTGGTTTTTATAGGAGCCCTGGAGTTTGTCTAGCTCCCTTGTATATAGAGAGAAAAGTTTCAAGCTCATACTTTGTGATTGATTCTCTTAGTGATGGCTATGAGAAGGCTGAGTGCCTGTGGATCACAGGGATGCAGGGGACCTGAAGAAACTGACTTCTGGGTCTGAGCCTGGGAGAGTTCAAGGAGTAGGATATATATACACCTCTGGCCACTGTAGAGGGCAAGATAGAGAAGGGGGATGATACTCAGTGCTCCCCTCTTTGATGAATGAAATCAGTCAGCATTACGTGTAGTATATATACGTTCTTTTAAAAAGAAATCAAAACTTTCTAAGGGGACATTTATGTCCAAATCTAGCTTATATAAGCATTATTTCTCCCAAATAGTGCATTTTCACACTGTATTTTTATGTATCATAATTGCATTTCTCTGTAGTATTTTTAAAAATATTGTTTATCTAAGCAATTAAAATAAACCCAAGGTCCTGAAATCCACCTTCTATTTTACTAAGACTTAATCTTTGTTATGGTATCCCTACTGCTTCTTGAGATTTAACTTTAAAAAAAAAAAAAAAAAAAAAAAAAAAAAAGCACCGGCCTGGATCTCAACTTCTTTCACTAGAATCTGTTTTTTCTTTATTTATTTTTTTTTAAAGATTTTATTTATTTATCAGAGAGAGAGAGGGAGAGAACAAGCACAGGCAGACAGAATGGCAGGCAGAGGCAGAGGGAGAAACAGGCTCCCCGCCGAGCAAGGAGCCCGATGTGGGACTCGATCCCAGGATCGCTGGGATCATGACCTGAGCCGAAGGCAGCTGCTTAACCAACTGAGCCACCCAGGCGTCCCTGTTTTTTCTTTAAAATGCTGCAAGGCTTGTGTTAATTTCAAAGTTTGTATAGCAGATTTTAGATACCTCCATCAAGTCATTAAGTCTCAACTGGTGCATGAAGAATATTTGTTATTTTTCTTAGTGGGGAAGTAAACTCAGAAAAAAAATCTCTGAATAATTATGTGATTAGTTTTTCCTTCCAAATGTTTATGTGCTTACATTTTACTTTTGATGGGGAAAAAGATCGCTGAGCTTTTCTTTCTGTTGTAGCATGAGTATCAAATCTGAATAAAGAGATTCCTGACAGCCTGCTATCTCTGTATCAAACTCCATGCAAATCTTGGTTTTCTTTGACATCTATTGCTTTATCACGGGTTGAGAAAGCTTTGAAAATATTCAAGTTTCTAATTCAGGCAGATCTGCCATATTGAAAGCAGTGCAGCTGCAATCTGTACTCAAAATAAAACCCATAGATACAGATAAAGAAGGAAATGAGCATTTTCTTTATAAACATTATTATTCTTTTGCACGCTACAAGCCTGCTCTATAACAAACTTGTCACATTCCTCCAAAGATTACAATGTTATGCTATAGAAGAAGCTATTGTAACACATCTAAGAAGCAGTGAACATTACCCGAGACTTTACTGCTCATTCTTCTGACCCCCGTGGCAGCCTCCACAGGAACTCTGTCTTTGGGGTTTAAGATGTCCTCTACTAAGAGTGTCTATATGTACTCCATTGTAGAGATGAACCATCAGTTACTGTATCTAGTTTCCTCTGCCATAGCTTACCTCCATTCTGCTCAGGGAAGACCAGTATTCCATATCTAAATTCCAGGAAAATTTGTTACTGTTCTGCGTAAGTTCACCACTTAATTTCACTGAGATTTTCACTGAGATTTGTTTGGGTTCTAGATGTGATGAATATGTCACACAGTTGGATGAGATGCAGAGACAGTTAGCAGCCGCAGAAGATGAGAAGAAGACTCTAAACACTTTGTTACGAATGGCTATCCAGCAAAAACTCGCCCTGACCCAGCGGCTGGAGGACTTAGAGTTTGACCATGAGCAGTCCCGACGCAGCAAAGGCAAACTTGGAAAGAGCAAGATCGGCAGCCCTAAAGTAAGTGGGGAGGCATCAGTCACCGTGCCCACCATAGACACTTACCTCCTGCATAGTCAGGGCCCACAGACACCCAACATTCGGGTCAGCAGTGGCACTCAGAGGAAAAGGTATGCATGCAGCGATCTTCATAGTATGGTGCAGAGGCCAGATTTTTAGTTAACTGCAAAAATTAATGTGCTCTTATTGTGGAGGATGGAGGAAGGGAAGGAGGAGAAAAACTGGGAGTGGGTGTATAAACGGGCCTTGCTAATGTTGGTTTTTCCAAATCAAAACCTTTTGATAATTGTGTTGATTTATTCCTTTCTGTCCTCCCATACCCCACCTCTTGATTAACCATAATATAATTTTCAAGTATCTGTCAACATTTTTGCTGTTCCTTGTATGCGTAATTATGCCTCTCCCTTACCTCCAACCTAAAAATTGCTAGATAAAAGGTGGATATTAAGAATGGAGCTACGTTTTACATGTTTTACGTGACATTTAAAAGTTACTGTACCTCTGGTAATGGTGCTATTTACCAGCTTCTCTTTAATGGGGCAAGAATATGAATCTGTTCTCTTAGAGAAATTTTTGTCTGTATTAGCAAACTGACAACTGACTAAAAGGAGATGTCTCTCCTGAGGTAAAATGGAATGGAATATGTATAGTCTTTTTCTTAAAACCAGGTTTTTGTGCCTTTTCATTTGGTATGTGAATGTTGCTCAAGAACTCATTTGCAAGGTTTTTAGTGGCTTAATTTTGTGACCTTTTTACAGAGTCCTGAATGTTGAATTACTTACCCTGTATTATCAGTTAATGGTAAAATTTTTATTTTAGGAACTTTCAGTAAAGAATCAAAGAATATCAATATTTTCTATTTGCGATTCAAACTGACTAACTATAATAAATTTCTTTTCCAGTATCCAATACAGTTTCCAAACAGGGTTGTATCCTGTTATGGAAACTAAGCACTTAGCAAAAAATCTTGATTTACATGTTAAAAAAAATTAAATGCCAGTATAAATAATGTTGTCACTGGTGAGGCTTTGAAAGGTAATTAAAGTAAAACTTTTTTGTTTCCTATATGTATTTTCTTGGATCTCCTGCAAGACAATTTTCACCTTCCCTTTGTGATCAGAGCCGTCCCAGGACTTCAGGGGCTACCTACCTACAGAATTTATTAAGAGTTCCCCCTGATCCCACCTCCACAGAATCATTTCTTCTGAAGGGCCCCCCTTCCATGAATGAATTCATCCAAGGGCACCGGCTCAGCAAGGAAAAAAGGTTAACCGTGGCTCCACCAGGTAAACATTTTTTCCTTGGGTGCATGTGATGCAGATGGTTAGCTGAATAGACAACTCTCCCCTTCCTCCCAGCCACTCGTGCGCACCCATCGGAGTCCGACTTTAATGACGGGTGAATTCCTACAGCTAACGTAAAAACACCTTTACAGTTAGCATCCTGTTTCCTCCTCTACTCAGCTAGACAAGCATTCCTTTTAACGGCCAACGATGGAAAATGAGAGTTGGAAGGAATGGGACATGTCAAGGGAACCTAGCATCAGGTGTAATGCAGAGCACAGCCCTGGGTCCTATTTGCAATTCGGTAGCTCATAGGGATTCCATCCTGATCAAATTTTGCCATTTTGTTCTGATAATTTTTAAGGTAATTTCAGTAAAGGGAACCATCTTTATAAAGCCTTTAGGGCTCTTCTCCTTTTGTAGTCACTCAGAATGTCTCCTCTATCACCATAGAGAAAATAGAAGTAAAATCCTCTTCAGATTTTGCTCCTCAGGAACATTTACACCTTAGTATAACATTCTTATAGTTTCCAAGCCCTTATTGATTTGTGCTTACCAATATGCTCACATTTTATGTTTAGCTTCACTGTTTTGCATTTTTCTTTTTCAAAAATTTTTCCTATGAAGAGCTTGTTAAAAATGTGACTGAGTATGGATACCCAGACCGCTGCCCTGTTTTGTCTTCTTGACCCTACTGTATAGCCTTTGGGTTTGCCACCAAATTTTGTTTTTTAATTCACTTTGATTTTATCACCTTACCTCATTTACTTCAATTTTTACCTTAATTCCTTTTTGGAAACCTCAGCCTTTGGATCTCTAATACTTTCCATATCTGATTTGTAAATCAGTCTACTGATTGGATTTAAAAGGTGTGGTGTGGAAATTTGCAGCACATACTCTACATTCTAAGAATGTTTGAGTGAATAAGTAGTGATAATGAGTTCAGAGAGCATAACAGCCAAAATGTACACAAAGAAAGAAAGAAAGAAAAGAAAGGAGAGAAAAGAAAAAAAAAGCAAGAACGCTGCTGGACGTTTTTTACTTTCATAACTCATTTCCTTTTATTTCAGACCTCTTCAAAGGTACTTTGGAGTATCTATAAATCACCAAAGTAGTTATAATTCATCAGGACACTTGAATAAAACCCACCAGTTGTTTTAGTGTTCCAACTGACTTTAGTAGCACTACCTACTAGAACTTAGAAAAGAAATCTTGTGATCAATAAATAACCCTATGGTATTTTAATTTAAAAGTGACATATCAGTAAGATTACAAATTAATAAATAATAACTATTTTCATTTTGTATATGATCACTCGATCCTTATTTACATTAATATGTATTTATGTCATTGTCATTACATTGTCAAAACCATTAACATTATATTGTAAACTTTTCTGTGTTTACTGCCTAGTCGATTTTTATTTTTAAAGGTTGTTGTATCATAAATTTTATTTCAAATGTTTTCACTTTAATCAGTACTTCTTCTCTTGTTAACCGCTGGATAGTTTTTCATTATTTGTTATTTTATGCAGTGCTGCTGGAAATAGCCTCATGCAGTCAACTTCTCATTGGTTCAGTTTTTCTTGAGCAACATCATTGGGTTAAAATTACAAACATCTGTGTTTTTTGCTCCATTTTGACATTCCTGTCAAAAAGAATATATCCGTATACCAACAGTCTCACAAAACATTTTTCCTGTTTTCATACATTCTGAATCTTTCTAAGACTTCTTGCACACCATTCACAACTTGCAACTCTTAAGGCTACCTACCATATGTGAATGAAAGCACCATTATGTTGTCTTACATTCTTAGTTTTGAATAACTAGAAAAGCCATTGGCCTTAGAAATTATCATTATATATAAGATTAGATATATAAAGAACATGGCATTCAGAATCATCACGAGGCCAGAAAATCATTTTAATGACAATGTAGCATACTAACAAATTTTACATTTTTAACCATTTATTTGAAGTTACAATAATGGCAGGGGGAGGAAGTAAAGCTGTTATTATAGCCTAAGGAGTTTTTAGTTATATACTGTGGGTCCAACCGGATTTGTTCTTAATAAATTTTTAATCAACTGAGCAACAGCTTCTAAAAAGTTTTGGTTAAATCAATTGCTATAGGAAGTGACTAATTAGCTACATCAAAAAATTGTAGCTTCTAAAAATATTTGTATTATTAAACAGTGTATATTATTTTTTGTAGACTGAACTCCAGAGGATAAGACATATTAAATATTATTTATGGTGCTTTTACTGTATAAAATGTGTTCAATAAGCTGAGAAGGGGATATGCCAAATAGATGCAGTCCTATGTTCTCTGTAAGAAATATTTTAAACCCATGAGAAGCAACAGATTTTTAAATAAATAAATAGATTTTTATTCATGAATTTAATATAAGTTACTGATAATTATAGAATCTGTTAGCTAGTAACAATATCCATTCATCATTTTTTAAAAGGATAATTCCCTGTTAATTTATTAGAATGTTTTTGGGTAAGTTTTCTGAAAGGTATTTTTAATATATCTTTGTAGGTGGTTATTATTATTCTAATTGGGTTTTCTATTGAGAACCGTTGAAGTAATTAAATTAATTGAATCATTGCAGTAGAAATACAAAGAGTTTAAATTTTTTGAATGCTTTCTTGAGGAATTATGACAGATTTAAATTTCACTTAAAAATTTAAGCACGGGGCATCTGGGTACTCAGTGGGTTTAGCCTCTGCCTTCAGCTCAGGTCATGATCCCAGCTGGGGTCCTGGGATCAAGGCCCACATCGGCTCTCTGCTCAGCCGGGAGCCTGCTTCCCCCCCCTCTCTCTCTGCCTGCCTCTCTGCCTACTTGTGATCTCTCTCCCTCTGTCAAATAAATAAATAAAATCTTTAAAAAAAATTTTAAGCACAAAGCATAAAATATTATCTACCATTTATAAGGGATATTTTCAAATAGATTGTTTTTCTATGAGATGGTCAGCAGAAAACCCCATCTTCTTCAAGCCACAATTTCTCAATTTCTGAAGAATCAACTCTGGGATGGGGCATTGATTTTCAAAATTAAAAGGTTGTTTTGTACTAATTGATTTGCAACATTAATACAACCTTGTGGAGGAAAATTCTGGCTTTTGCCTTTGACTCTGGCTGTTTCTGCTGCCTCACCCCCCGCCAAATTCCAGAATTTCTGTTTATTGACTTTCTTGTTGCTGACTTAGTCCTTATCTTAGCATACAAACTCCAGTGTTCTCCCCCATATTGCTCCCAGCCTTGATGAATCTGAGTCAAAAAGGACCCTGCTGTCACCAGTGAGGCAGTCAAGCAGCAGGTGGTACATCTTCACAAAATCACTTTGTTTCATAGTATTTATCATACAAATAGCTGTGGAATATTACTTATATAATAATAATAATAAAATCTTACCAATTCATCAATAATTAAACTCAACCTACCAGAATATGTGAAAGAGGATCCATGTAATTTATAGGCAGGAGAGTTATTTCTATAGTAAAGACTTGATTATATGATCTGCACAGTTAAATGAAGTTCCCGAACCCAACTGCACTGAGAGTATGTGTGTCTGTGTGGAGGCTTCCCAACTCCAACAAGCAATTCTCAGACACCAGCAGGGTGTGCTGCAATTCAGCTGAGTTCTGACACTGTCTACAGCGAAATAACATTAGATTTCGCCTGTTAGGGCTCAGTTCCACAAGACTGCCCCTCCCCCTTTTCAGACACCAGTTGGAAGCCCAAGTTATTACTGTACTTCTGACCAACTGGCTATGGATTAGAGGTTCCGGTGACAATGCCCCCCCACCCCTTGCCCCCGGCTTGAGAGACCAGTCACAAGTTTATGTTGTTACCTGTATTTCTAACCAACTGACTGTAAATCAGAGTTCCCATGATCCCCTCCTCAACTTCAGTCAGTTTGCTAGAGCAGCTCACAGAAATCAGAGAAACATGTTACCTACCAGATTACTAATTTATTATAAAAGGATATAACTCAGAGATAGCCAGATGGAAGAGATATGTAAGGCAAGGTATAATGAAGGAACTTGGAGTTCCATGTTCTCTCCCAGAGCACACCACTCTCCCCGGATCTCCAGGCATTCACCAATTCAGTCCTTTTGGGGTTTTGTGGAGGTATCATTACATAGGCATTATTGATTAAATCACTGGCCTTTGGTGATTGATTCAACCTCCAGCCTCTCTCCCCTTCGCAGAGGTTAGGTAGTAGGACTAAATGTTCCAACCCTCTAGTCACATGGATTGTTTTCTTGATTCTCCTGGCAATCAGCCCCCATTCTTAGGTGGAATGTCACTTTATTAAAATAACTGGGGACACCTTTGTCACTCTCAACACTTAGGAAATTCCAAGGGTTTTGAGGGCTATGAGCCAGGAAATGTGAATGAAAACCAAACAAATCTTTCTTCTAAATCACAATATTGCAACAGGATAAACAAGAAATCTCAAACTTAAAAAGCAAGTTTGAACTCTTCTTGAAGTTACAGCCTAAGCAATTTGCTCTTCACACTCTTTTTTCCATGTAGGAGTTTTCCCTTTTAGATGTTTTGCTTTCCCCCATCATTTCAATTCCCACTGCCCCTCCCTACTACTCCCTTTCCTTCTCTTTCTCTGACACCGTTACTGAACTAGTGTGAGAGAATGGTATTGTTTTGAAATCTGAAAATTTGTATGATATTTTAAATTTTGTCAGTGTTTAAAGTAGCTCACAGAAATGTGTTAACCTTAGATATGTAATCACCCTTTTAAATGTGTAGTCAACAGACACAAGCATGTTCATGAGTGAAAATTGCCTTTACATTTCACTATTCAAACAACATTTGTCTGTTTTTTATATTGTAGTTGATGTTCTTAAGCGTGTACCAAACCCACATTTCTTTCTTTAACTCATTTGCTCATTCACTCATTCATCAAATTTTAACAGAATGTATTGAGCTACCACTATGTGTCAGGCACTTTTTTTGGCTTTTAATATAATATGTTATTTAAGTGAAATATCATCCCTGTGCTTGCAATAAGTAGTGGTGTTAATAGATGTTCCCAAAATAAAAGAGGAGTTGGGGTGGTTAGGAGCATTCGCCCAAAAGAAGAGAGAGCTCTGGTGATGAAAGTTGACTAAACCTTAATGGCGGACAGTAGGAATGCAGGTGTGGGTAATGTGAAGAGCCTTCTGGGAAAGGGCAGCTTTTGCAAAGGCCAGGAGCTTCGGGACTAGAAATTGAAGGGGGACTTGGGAGTGTTGGGAAGTGACACTGGAAAGACAGACCAGGACCTGGAAACAGACAGCCGGGTTCATAGGTTGGACTTTACTTCATGGGCATAGTTGACTCTTTAAAGAATAAGTCCAGGTTTTCATTATATTAAATTGCCCTGACAGCAAGGTGGAGAATGGATTAGATGTGGCTAACACCTACGATAAAGAAATAGGTATGAAGACTCATGAAATGTGCAGATGAGAGATGGTGGAGACTCAAAATCAAAACAGGGAGGAGTGTGAATGTTGACATGTGTCTGAATGGAGAGAAGTCCAACCATACCTGAGAGCCAGTGTGTCCTGTGTACACACCACCTCCTCTAACTGCCTGTCTGCTTCATCCTCCTACATTTTGTATGTAGAAGGAGCTCAGTGAATGCTATTTGAACTGACTTCCTGAACTAACAGATAGCCTCAGTGGTGGTTTTTTTCCCCGCTAAGGTATATTTTTTTCTCTAGAGGCTTCTTCTCCATTTTTGTGAGCTCCCCTTCCCCAAATCACTATGCTTTTTTCTGCCCCTGCAGGATTCAGTCCTTGAAATAGCCATCTTTTAGGCCTATATTTTCTCTTAACATAGCTTCTGTAGAGTTCTTCTCTGCAGAGGAAGGCTTGGGCATTTTCTGATGCTAGAGCATGTTGCCTTTAGTTTGGTATCTGACAGAAGTTAAATCGAAAATATTAATTCAGAAAATCACCAACCACATGCTGAAATATACATGTTTCTATCTAGCCCCAATGTAATATACAATTAGAAGTGGGTTCAAATGTCCAAATTTTAGTGTATCATGTATGCTGCAGGAGTGTTTTTCTTTTTCTGGGGGTACTCATGATTCATTTTATAGTGGAAATGTGCAATACCTTCATATTTCTATTCAGTATTTTTTTCAAGGAAATCGTTTACTATAGGATGATCTTGAGTTGGAATGTACAATATTAAAAATGACATGAGATGAGAGGTCTTAATTAGATTCCATCTGTCTCTGTGATGACAGATACCCAAGTGAAAAATACCCAGAAACCTGAAAAATGTATTTCATTTTTTCCCAATAGTTCCAGATTTGCTTTGTATAGATAAATACCTGATATTCTCTAACTTAGCTAAATGTTTTTATTTTCATCCAGATAACTAGTTTCATATAAAGATATTTTAGAATTTTAAGATTTCTTCCCCTGTTATTTTCTCTTACAAATTCTTTAACCTATATGTATCATATACACCAATTTTACTACTGTGTACATAAGTTATAAAGACTTTTCTGATCTCTTATATTCACCAGGTAGAATTACCTACCTCCTCCTCTTTGCCTAACTACAGATGGAGTGTCTTAAATCACATTCCCCTATGAATCTGTAAGCTTTTGAGCAGGAACCTTGCTCCTTGATCTTTTAATCTTCAGGTCCTGCACTGTACCTGGCACATAGTAGGCCCTCCGTTGGGTGGATAATTGGTAATTAGCCCAAATTTTCTACAGTATCTCAAAAGATATGGCTTTACTGTGGTTTACCACCTATACATGTAGATTTTCTAATAGTTATTTCAGATGTGATTTAATGTAGGTGATATAATAAATTCTCCATAAGAATTGAATTTGGGAACTTCCCAAGTCAGTTATTCACTTCTCTTATCATTCAGTTTAGGCAGTGTGTATGTCTGTGTGTATGTGTGTAATATTATATATATATATTATATATACAATAAATATGTATATACATATGTATATGTGTATATGTAATATATTACTGAAGTTTCTTTAGTTGGTTGTTTTTATATATGGGTGCCTAAAAATCAAGACAATTATAAGAAAATATCCATGTAATATGCAGTAAAAGATTACATATAAATATGGCTTTCCTCGTTTTTTACTTTTTTTTATCTGTTTTTAAAATAGTTTTAAAGTATTTTCAATAGATAATGATGGTTCAAAGTTCAAAGGGTTTAAAGATTGTAAAATAGAAAGTAGCTCTCTCCCAGCCTACTGCTTGTGTCCTTCCAGGAACATTCTCTATATGTATAGGTGAATATATAAAAATGTGCACATAGATAATCACAACTGCTGATTATATATGTATTAAAATTGGCACAACCAGAAACATTGTTCTGCATGCTATTATTTTCACTTAATATATCTTGGCTTCCTTTATATCAGTTTCATCTTTCTGTTTATTTTTAACCGAATGTTATAGAGGACAAGGAAGATACTTGAACCCTTTATGAAAGCTTGAACGTTTTCAAGTGTAGAATAGAAATATTTCTTGCCAAACAATAAAATGGCCACCAAAAGAATGTTTCACTTTCTAGACCAGAGCTATTCAATAGAAAGATAATGTGAACCAGATATGTAATTTAAATCTAGTAGCCATATGAGAAAAAGTAGAAAGAAACACATGAACTTAATTTTAGTAATATTTTACTTAATACAATGTACCCATAATATTATCATTGCAATATGCAATCAATAGAAGCAACTATTGAGATATTTTATGTTCTGTTCTTCTTAGTCTTTGAAATTCAGCATACATTTTGCATGTAGAATGCATCTCAATTTGAACTAGCCGTATTTCAAGGGCTCAATAGCCAGGTGTGGCTAGTAGCTACTCTATTGGACAGTATAGTTCTAGGCCTTCTTACTCACCGGTGGCTTTACTAGATATAATTTCTGCACAGAAACCTGAAATTTTACACACAACATCTAATTTTAAATAAGAGTTAAGATGGCACACATTTAGCTTTTCTTTGGAAATGAAATCCTGGGCCATATGTTTTTGGTTGCAGTTTGATTCTCCCTTGTTTATCTCCAATTGGTGGCAATGCTCTTTAAGTAGGTACATAGTAAATGTTTGTTTACGCTTCTTTATACATCTTTCTGATTTGTTACTAGGTCTCTTTGTCAGTATTATAATTAATTCCTATTGTTTAGGTACACCCTAAGAAACCATGTGTCTTAAATATTCTTAAGATAATAACACAACTTAATTAAAAAAAAAATCAGTGTAGGCAAGCTTATAAAAAGTCTGTTTTTATTTGTTTTAAGTAAGGAGTATTTTGAAAATATTTATAATGCATCCTGGCCATTTTAAATGGCAGAATTTAATGACACCATAAGGGGATGAAAAACACAAAGGGGACACCATAAGGGGACCAAAAACCACCACTTTCCAGGTGGGTCTCATGTATTTCCTTTTGTCCAGGATAACAGAGATGATAAAGATAATACCAAGTAAATAATTTCATGGTACAAACTGATGCCACTCAGTAAATAATGCAGTGATTAAGGAACATCTGATGACTACAGCTCTGTCAGCATTTTTACTTATTTTTTATTTTTGTTTTTGATTCCTACTCCTTCCTCTGTCGGGTTTACTAACCAGAACTTAAATTTTCTTAAAAGATTCCATATTCAAACCTTGAGCATTGTAAGCCAAATAAGTGATGATGGAAGGATTACTGAAGGGATCCAACGTTGCAGCCGGAATGTCCATATTATATTAGATAATATTTTTCAATCCATGTTGACGATTTTAGTGTAACTATGTAGTTTGAAAGTCTTTTGAGTTTTATTAATATTAATCCCATGGAAATTGAAATTTTCTTATTAAATTCTTCAAGGAAAAAACTAAAATCTTCCCCTAATATATCCATTAAGTGAAAAAAAATACAGGATTTGTGTGTGTGTGTATATATATATGTATTACCTATTCAGGGCAACAGTGGTCAGGGCATACTTGTGTCCACCAGAGTCCAAACATATGGTGTGTAGAGACAGAGGCCTCCAGAAGGTGGCTGAGTCTGGAGTGGCCACAGCGGGGGGCAGGGCGGGGGTGCCCGGCACAGATGGGCTGAGACATACAGAAGACTCAGGACATTCCAGCCAATAACTGCCTTCCTCTCCTGATTCTGCCCAAATGACACTTTCTGGCTCACTACAAATATCAATAGGGAAATAGAAAACATGAAAGAGACACACCTCTAGGATTGGTTTTAATCATAGCTCTGCTTCAGACTCACTGAAGTGATCAGTCTCTGCCCCCTAATGACAAACTAGTCCAAATACCAAAATAAGAAATCGCTCATGTTCTCTCCCTGCTTTCTACCTATGTATGCTCCCCAGGGGATATCAAGTCAGAGAACAGCCTTTATTCTGCCCACGTGCTGTTAATTACAATACCTATAGCACCTAACCCTTAGGATCTTTGTTGTCCTTTGTGGGTATCCAGTGCTACAACTGTCTACCATTGGCATCACTTTGCCTTCGTATCCCAAAGCCCCTATGCAAAAAAAGAGTTTCAGGTCTCAGTTCTGGTAGGTAGCTGGTACCTCTCCCTTACTGTATTCCGGGAGAAGGTGACCACCAGCATCTTCTCTGCTATGCTCACACTATTTAATCCAGTCTGCTGGCTCTAGTCTGTTGTATTCTACTGTTTGCCTTCACTATAACTACCTAACAACCTTTAAACCTTTATTTAAAAAATAGCAACAAACCCTTTGGTCATAAGCATTTCCCAGAAGTTATATCAAAACTTCAGCTTTCAAAGAGACATTTTCTATTTACAAAGAACACTAAGAAAAATGTGATAAGAAAAGGCCACATTGGTACCCAGCAAAGTCAATCTTGAGGTTAACAACTGTAAACTCTCCTTTACATTTATAACAATATATGGACAGTTACAATGGAAAGATACTGATGGAGCTTCTCCCAACTCTGAAGCTCTCTGATTCCAATAATATAAATTATTCCCTTCTTAACTGGTACTGGACTTACTGTACACAACCCATGTTTCCAAATAGACTTGTAAGGAAAAATATTAAAGTATCTCAGCACCAGTAGTATCGTTTGCATCAAGAAAAAGCTTAACAGAACAAGCTTTTTTTTTTTTTTTTGGACATTTTAAAGTGTCTGTGTGTTAGCACTGACTGTACAAGGCAGAAAGGAACAGTGTTCCAGAGTTCATGCCAAGTTCTCGCAGTATTCTCACACTTGGATTTCCTTCTCACAACTGATGGGATTCAATTTCTAAAAGCATACCTAGATTGGTGTACATGATACAGAGGCCACCAATTTAATTCAAGAATGTTTCTCTGGTGCTGAACAACATGGCAGCCGACCAGACTCTTCTGAGGCCTTAACAAACAGTTGGGGAATGGGCCTTTCTATGTGCTAGCCCTGGCTTCAGTGGCTCTCCTGACCTCTGAACAAGTTTGTCAAGGTCAGAAGGAGCAGCCTGAGTTCTGCTGTGAGTGTGGCACCCACGATGGGTGGTTGTAATGCTCATGGAAAGGCTACCCTTGCTGCTTGTTCCTTGGTTTTAAGTGATGTAGTGAAATGTAGTGCTTGCACCTGTGCTACTTAATGTGACTTAGTCTTTAAACGTGTGCAACTAATGAAGCCGAAAAGATTCATAGTGCACTGTATTCATGGCATAACAACGGAATATCCGGCCACCCGGGTTTTCTTTTTGCGCAACTTGTGTCCCTTCCTCTCCACACTCGTCTCTTTAGTCGTCTCTTGATGCTTGTTTGGTTTCTTAGGCTGTTTCACCAGTGTATTGTGCCTGAAATTATGAGAGGAAAAAGGAAAAACCGCAACTCAAAACAGCTGCTTTATTCCTTTCTATTGTTTACTTTTTAAAAAAGTAAAGTCATAAAGATGTCATATTACTCTTAATTTTACTGTCTACTGTCACCTGTCAGCCAAAAATGAACAGTAATTGGTATGTTTCCCTCATCACAAATCTAAAGCTTTTAGGAACTGTACATGTAAAAGCCAATTTTGTTTCAGTTTTACTCATTACTGGACTCTGGGGATTCTTTCTTTCTTTCTTTCTTGTGTATGTGTGTGTGTGTACGTTTGTATAGGTTATGTCACTTCTCTGTGGCCAGACCATAAATCAGGTCTTCTTCTAAGGGGCTGCTTTTGAAGCTGGCCTCTCATGTAACCGAATTAGTGCCTGAAGGTTCTCCAGAAATGGACTAGATTAGATTGTTACTCTTAAAAGAGTTAAAAGAAACAACTCTAATATTTGCATTGATAGATTTATATGAAAATATGTGTGTTTATTTTGCAGGACACTGATTTAGAGCAGTACTGTTATCTTAGCTAAACCTACTTCTAGTGGCTGTAAAATCATTGCTTTTTTTAGTTGATGGGGAAAAACTTTCCTCATATTAAGGACTTTTTGCTGCTCTGATGCTGTTCATCTGGATTGTTTTTTGCTCTAAGCTGAGCCTTGCCTCCCAATTCTGCATTGCACATAAGAGTGTCTTACAACAAACAGAATCAGTCTGTGATCAGTTTAAGATCATGTGATCTGAAATATGAAATTTAGAGTAGAGGAGGGGGTACACTCAAGGCTCTGGCACAGACATCCCAATGAGGATGCTGCGAAGTGCACCTTGTGTGCCTATGTCTGGCTGTCCAGGCAATCCCAGCTTCACCTCTATTCGTATGTCCTTAAAAAAACAAGTGTAGGATAGTCACTTACTCTGAGTAGGTATTTATGGAATAGCCATTATGTAATAACAATAGAATCAGTTAAATATAAATTTTTTTCTCTTTTTATGCTCTACTTGACATCAAAAGCAAAAAGAGGTAAGTTGGCTACAAACCTGTAGGTGAACCTTATTTTCTTTAATAGAATTATTCCTGAGTAGCTTTGCTTCAGATAAGTTTCTATAAATCACATACTTTCACATTAGGAAGCTTGCCTTTGTAAATTCTTATTCTTTTCTTTGAAAAATGAATAAGCGCCTTCTGTAAACTTGGATTTTAAAAATATTTAATATTGACATATATTGCTTTTCCTTTAACTGAGTTATACTTATGGTTTAATTTGCTTGTGAGGACATAGTGCATTTTATAATACTTGGTTTAGTTTGGGGGTTTCTGGAATGCTTCCCCCCCAAAAATATGGATTACATAAGTATTTCTTCTTTTCTAAGAGAAGTAAAAAAAAAAAAAAAGCCAAGAAACCACTGACATTGCTGAAAACCTATAATTTTCAGATCCATCACTTTACAGAAGAGGATGCCCTGAACCTCTCAGAATATTTTCTAGTGCTGTTTTTTTTTTTTAATGATGAAAAAATATTAAATAAGAAAATCAAACACATTTCACTGAGTGGTGTCTCATATATTTTCTTTGGGGGATATATATTTTTTACAGTGGATCCTTTTAGTGGGTTTTTGGTTGTAGTTTGTTTAACTTAACTTCTGTTTTGTGTCTTTCTGATGATGAATTAATTCTGACATTTCCAAGGTATAGCTGGTCTTCATCTGTTGCGTGCTATTATTGACTTTGCTGAATGAGAACAGACCATCCTACCACCTTGAGTTACCTCTGTGCCAGCTGACACTGTTCTTGAGAAGGTCATTTTGAAAAGGTGTTTAATTGGTGTAAAAATCTGGCAGCAAAATGTACTTTTACCTCTTGGAGCCACTGTCTTTTATCACCCTCCCCTTCCCCCAAAATTTATCTTCTGTCTTCCTGTGGTAGGCAGTTGATTACACACACGCTCATGGTTTCATTGTATCTTGTTTGGGAACAGAAAGTTGACTATACTGCAGGGTATTTGTATATTTCTCTTGCAAGCTTTGAAATAAAAAACAGATTGTGAATATTGCTTTTTTTATCAGCTAGTCAGATGTTAGCCATCAGGACAGCAAATGGAAAGCTGGGTGAAAGTTTTTGTCTAATCTATAATGACGGAAAGGTCTAAAAATGCTCCCTCCTCTTCTTCACAAGTCATACTCTGATTCTACATCACTGAAGACCACTTTAATGCTTGTCACCAAAATGTGATAAACTATATGCAGTTGTCATACACATGAAGGCAGAGCCAGATGTTTTTTAAGATTTGTTATCAGGTCGTATTTTTACATTGTCTATGTTGAATTTTTTTTCCTATGTATTTAAACAATTCTGTCTTTACTGTTCGTTGGAAACTTTTGATGAATAATGATTGTTTCTGACTGTCAAGGGTATAAACCTATAATGGAATTTGCTGTGTTAAACACTGATGGAAAGTTAAGGCAGAAGCGTTTGGTGACATGAATTAGTAGATTACACTCCTGAGTAGTTGGAAATAAGGTTATTGTCTTATCTGTGGATGCTTTCAGAGAAACTAATGTATTAACAGGATATGTCATATGTTTGGCAAAAAGGGATGAGATAGCCAACTCTATGTGTTTGATTATAAAATGCTAAAAGTTGTTCACAGCTCTCCATTTTTATTAGTGTCAATGTACCATTAAGTTCATCATTAGATTTTTCCTGATTACTGTTTATATTTATGTCAATGTTTTTATCTCATTCTCTCCTTATTATTTTTCTTTATAAAATGTTTCTACTTTAAATATTTCTTATTTTTTTCCTAAATTCTCTACTATGTATGTATGATTTTTGTTTGGTTGGTTTTTTCAGTTTATGTGTATAGACATCCATAGGAGTACTTCAGTGTTCAAACTGTTACTATTAGGAGAATGTATTTTGATGCTTCTTACCATTAACTTTTCTGTTAATTCACTAACACACTATTAATCATTTTGTAGATTTAGTGAGGAATAATTCAGTATTAATGTTATTTGGCACAGTTTAAATAATGGCAACTAAAATTATTTTAAATAATTATTATAAATTATTATAAAGAAGAATAATTAATCTCCCCCAAATTATTAAATTGACTTTGAAACTTTTATCAGAAAGGTGTTGTGTTAGGAATGCCTAATTTTAAATTCTCCCTTCTTCAAATGGATCCGTCAGACAATGCATTAATAAAGTACTAATAGAGAAGCAAATCCAAGGGTGCTTTAGGGAAGGTGAAATCAATATATTAGTAATACATGCTAATGCACGCATCCCCAAGCAAACTATGGTGGGAAAACAAAGAATTATAAGGTAGGGTCCACCCTGCTCTGAACCACATAGAGTGATGAAGGAGACGAGATACACTGCAAGGACAGCAGTGGTCAGAACTGTACGCAGAAATGCTGGAAAAGATGCTGTAAGTGCTAAAGCAGTTTAGGAGAAGCAGACACTTCCTCCTGGGTGGTTGGGAACAAAGATGAAACTTGTTAGTTCTGAATAGAACAAGAGAAGAGCATTTCAGATGAATGAACGAAAGATGCAAAAAGAAGAAGAAGAAGAAAGATCATTGTCAAAATGATTTCACCCTATGGTCTATCTTGGCTTTTTAAATTTCATTGTTGTCAATGGCATTTACTTCATTTCTTGAGGCTGAAAACCTCAAGGTCACCTTGACTCCTCCCCTTGGTCCCTCATGTGTAATTAATGACCTCTTCCTGTCAGCAGACCCTGGGCTACATGCTTTCACAGGCATTCTCTCACCTGGTCTGCAAAGTGGTATTTAACGTCCTCACTTAACAGAAAAACTGAGACTCAGAACCATTAAGTCCCCTTTTTTGGTTTCCTTCAGTTATTGTTTGGTAGAGCAGGGATCTCAACACCAAAGTGTCTCTGATGGACACTAAATCTCATGCTGAAATGGAGGAAAGTTGAGGAACACAGGGGAGAGAGAATGGGAATGAAGAGGAGGATGAGGAGACCACAGAGAATTGCTACGTCATTGGCAGATGGAAGAAAATCGTTGTGGTACACCCATTGTCCATGCTCAAGAACTGTTGTGTAAAGCCCTCACTTAAGACCTGGGTGTATGCGTAAGTATGTCAGTAGCTAATGATGGGGAGCACCTTTGTGTTATTATCCAGAATTCCTGAGTTTGGGAGGCTTTTCTTTAATAATTATGCAATTTCCTATCTCTACTTCGGAGCATAGTGCCTAGAAATGTGTATTTTCTTCTTTTTATTTATTTATTTATTTATTGAGAGAGAGTTACCAAGAGAGAGCCCAAGTGGGGAGAGAAGAGGGAGGCAGACTTCCCGCTGAGCGGGGAGCCCAACATGGGGCTCCCATCAGGATCCTGAGATTATGACCTGAGCCGAAGGCAGTCACTTAATGTATTGAGCCACCCAGGTGTCCCTAGAATTGTGTATTTTCTATCAATGACTCAAATATCATATTCTATCATCAGTTTAGTCTTCCCCAATAAGACAGATTTATTTGTCCCAACTGTTAGAATGCTTAGAATTTAAAAAAATATGAGAGAACTTTGGCTATTCTCAGTTTACCTAGACTAGAGTGAACGGTAAGAGAAGGTGTGACAATTGCTTCCACTTTGGAGCAAGTACGAGGGCTCCATATTAGTTTGCAAGGACTGCCAGGGCAAAAGACCACAAACTGACGGGCTTGAACAATCTACATGTATTTATTCATGGTTCTGGAAGCTAAAAGTCCAAGATCAAGGTTAGGCAGGTTTGGCCTCTACCCCTGGTGGGTAGATAGCCACCCTCTCCCTGAGTCCCCACATGGCCTGTGTGAGGCCATCTCTGGTGTCTTTTGTTCTAAATCTCCCAGTCCTGTCTGCTCAGAGACTAGCAATCAGGCCGGATAAGGCCCACCTAACACAGCATCATTTTCACTTAATTACCTCTTTAAAGATCCCATCGTCAAATGTAGTTGCATTCTGAGGTAGTAGTAGAGTTTCCAACATATGTATTTGGGGTGACAAAATTTAATCCATTATGGGCTCCATGGGGCATTCCACTGGGCTCATGTTCTCATCTTCCGCTCGCTCCAGAGCCCCTGAGAAAATCACTTAACCTTTCCGATCCTCAGTGTCCTGACCTCTCAAAGGAGGATTATGGCAGCCAAACTCTGTTGTTTTGTGAGTGCCAGAAAGCTTTTGTTCACTATAAAAAAAATCATACAGAAGGTGACCAAGCACACTCCTGAACCTCCCTAGGCCTCAGTTTGTCATTTCTAAAATAAAAATAAAAACCATCTCTTTAAGTTTATTTAGGGATTAAAGAGCTGTTGCATGTAAAGTGTTTAGCCTAATGTCTGCATAGATACAGCCCTTAATGAGTACTCTCTGTTACCATTGTTTCTCATCCTTTCCTCTTCTGCCTTCCTGCTGCCTGCTCTCCCTTTTCTGTCATTGCCAATATCCCAATTAGTGAGTAGTCGGGAAGAGATGACCAAGTGTGCAGAAAGGAGAAAGAGAGATATCCTATCTCTCTTAAGGACACAAAAGATGTCTCTATGCTTTGATCATTAACTAGGTAGTTATTTTTGGACAATTCATAACTATTTCTGTCGACCTTCTGTTTAATAACTTTCATCATGAAACATTCTTGCTTTTCTACTATTAATCATCTGTTCTCATTGAAAGGTCCTTAATGAATATCGAACATTTACTCTAACTAGGTAGGATATTTATTTGGTTCAAAGTGATACCTATTTGGAAATAACAGCAATGTCATTGTTTTACAGCAGCAGTTGTTTAAGTGGTTAAATTTAATTACTGAGCCTATCTTTCTTTAACAGTCTTGGAAACAGTACAAGTTAACAGAGATACTAACTGTCTCACCATGAGCCATGTTTGCTGTTTGTATCGTGAATTTTTATTTTTCTCAACAATTTTTTAAGTATATGAGTTGCCATTTTTAAATGAGAAGAGGAAAAAAAGGAAAATACACATGGCTTTCCTCCTTACTTTTCTTGTCGAAGGAAAGATGCTAAAAAATCATGGCTTTGTGAAAGGTGGAGGAAAAGGTACCCAGGGAGAAACAGGATATGCAAGTGAGAAGGTAGATTGCTATGTGGGTCAGAGGAAGAAATGTGGAAACAGAGTTTTTATACAATGGAAAAGAAAGATGTTACTCTAACCTACAGACCAACAACCTTGAGGCTGATCCTAGGCAAACTTCTGGAAGTGAATGGGTTCATACACTCCATGTAGAATAGGGATTACTAACTGCCAGCATGAGTTCATCAAGAAAGACTTATGCTAGACTCATTTTCATTCTTTATCTCATAAGATCAGGGAAAGTGGTAACATAATATACCTGAATTTTGGCAAACAACTAACCAGGTATTTTATAAAATATCTTTTAGACAAAGAGAGAAAATTCTAGGTGGTGATATAATTTTGGGGGTCCATAACTGATTGAGTGAGGGCCCAAATTCATAGATGGATATTTATGAAATATGGTCTCTACTTAGCCTGACCCCATTATTAGTTACTACTCTTCGATAAAGATGAAGATATTAGGGTCATGATTACCACATTTTCTGATTTAAGGGAGAAATGAGGGAGAGGAAGTTGATATGCTAAATTATAGAATAGGATCTAAAAGATGCATCAGGGAGGAAAAGGTGAGACCTACTAGAGATAAACATCAAGTAAAAAGTATGTGGGGGTGCCTGGTGGGCTCAGTCAGAGGAGAATGTGACTCTTGATCTCAGGGTCGTGAGTCCAAGCCCCACATTCGGTGTAGAGATTACTTAAATAAATAAAACTTTAAAAAAAGAAAGTGTGTAAAATATTGCATTGGGATTCCAGACACCCCGATACAGGGTGGAGGAAGCATGACTTGATAGCACCATCTGTAGCCAAAGTAAGCTCATATGAAACAAGTCAGCTGCCAAAAACAATTGCCATGCAGGCTTCTGCTCTTTTAATAGAGTGAGGGTATCTCAAATGAGGCAAGCCTGCCACTTGACTCCACCAATCACATCTAATCACACATGATTTCCTTTCAGAACGCCTCGTTTTTAGAAGACAGTTGCACACCCTGGAACATAGTCAAAGAGCGAGGAGGAGAGTGAGCGAAGTTGAAAATGTGTCCTGTGAGGAAGAACTTGCCCTATTTGGCCCGGAAGAAAACTCAAGGGACAGAGAGAGTTTTCATAAAAAGTGTGCAGCCCTGGGGAGTTTGTGGTCATGAGAGAGTACGGGTGCTCATGAAGCAGTAGGGATGCATTAGTTCTCCGTTCTGGAAAACCAGGGGCTGTCGTGCTGGCCATTCTGTAGGAGAACGCTTGCCACAAAGAGCTGCTGTTCCACTTCCCACAGAGCATCTGGGGACCAGGGAAGCTGTCCATGCAGCCGCACGATTGCTGGGTATGGTCTCTACAGATCAGCTTTCACCCATAGGGTCCTCACCCACCTCTCAGCACTGCCAGCGGAGCCTGGTGTGGAACCCAAACACAGAGGGGCTCCCTGCCTCCTTCCACATGGGGCTCTCCCTCCCTCCCCGAACCAGTTGGGCTCATGGGACTTTCTAAGACATTGACTTTTAGAAAATTGGTTAATTTTCTAAATTACCCTAGGGAGCTTAAAAGTAGTAGACGCCTGAGGCAAGAACCCTATGACCAGAATTTCTCTCCTCATTCGTTAACTTACAGACATGGAATAATATCCCCATTCTTACACCCTTTACCTTGCTTTGTGTTTTTGAAGTAATGGGGTACATTCAAATTACTCTCTCAACTGTCTGAAGTTCTTACTTAGGTTTCTTTGACTATGACCCTCACATTTTCTAGAGGTACTTGGTGTCAATTTGAGTGCCGGCCAGAGTAAAGAGTAGAAAATAGGCCTCAGCATCAGAAAAGTCTGATTTTAAATCCTTGTTCTGCCACTTCCTAGCACTGTGACTGTGGGTGAGTTAATGTATATGGTGATCGTGTATTATTAATATAATCAGCAGATGTTTGGGGAGCCCCTCCTATGACACCAGCTCTGAATTTGCTTCTGGGCCCTGAAAGGTGTTCAAGGAATAAAATGCCTCAGGGTATGTGAGATCTTGATATAGTCCCATAAATCAGAAATATTTATTTGCTTGTGGTAGGAATAGTGAAAATAATGCCCCTGGAGTGTTGCTAGGACTTAAAAAAGAGGTAACTCATATTAAGTTCCTAAGAGAAATTATATCATGTTGATTCAGCACATAATTTCCTTCCTTCTTTCTCCTTCATTTTTTTTTAACCCTCCTTTCTAGTTAGCTTTTGTTTATGGAGGAATGTCATCCATGGGTATTCTTCCTACGTCTGTCACTACAGACCTATAGATGCTTTAAGCTGTCATATGCCTTATTCATCTGCCCTTGAGGCACTAAAAATCTCTTGAGTATGCTCTGACATCTCTCAGTCCTGTAACCTTATGAATGTACAGTGGGATCTAATTCAGTTCTGAGCATTTCAAAAGACTTTTTTATGATGAAATATTTTATTGCTATTAGTAGAGACTATAAACCATTTAGAGTTGCTAAGAAGTTCTCTGGCTACATTTTTTTCTTAAGGCATTAGCACGGATGTTACAACCTCCAGGAAGCATTTCCTGACCACTTAGATTTAGTTAAGTTTTTCTGCTCTGAGACCCCTACATTTCCCTATCATGGAAAGCAATGCAGGGATATGTCTGTAAATTCAATCTAGCCTTTGGATCATGCAATCCTGGATTTAAATCCAGATGCATCTCTTAGTGGGCTTTGGCTAGCTACTTAACCCAAGTCCCCCCCTTTCTTCATCCATCAACTGCGACTCATAAAACAGGGTTATAGGAGAGCATGCAGGTTAAGTGCCTCCACAGTGCCTGGCACACAGTGGGCAATAAATAAGTGCTCGGTGCTGTCATCATCCTCACCATCATCATCGCCACCATCATCATCATCGTGACACTTTATTGTAACTGCTCGTTGAATATGATTGTCTCACCCAAATGGCCAGGGACCACATCTTCTCTGTTTTCCCTTTGTCTCTAGTACCTAACAGTTTTGAACACATACTAGGAGTTTAGTAACTTGATTGTTGAATGGTTGTGTTCTGGTGGCCCACAGGACAACAGTGGCTGCTGGCGTACTTTAATGCATCCTGCTTGGGTCAAATAATTTTCATCTTTTATGCCCTCAAACGTAATGAGATGAGGCCTCGCTCCTTCAGGAGTGAGTCTACCCCTGGCGTAGATCCCAGAAAGAGCAGGTGAGACTATGCAGAACCCATAGCATCTCGGAACTAGGAAGGATTTTTCCCATCTCCCAGTTCACTCCTTTGATTTTACAAAGCCCATGCTGTCACACATCCGCTGCTCTGCTGGGTTAGATGTGTATATAACTGGAGGGCTGTTAAACTGAGAAGAGAGATTTAGAAGATGGTTGAGTCAGAGCAATACGTCCATTTTTCAAATTCCACTTTTTTCATCTGTCACCATCTTACCTGTAGAATTTGCTTTTTATCCTTTAAAAATAACACTTAGCTAAGTAAATGTAAATAACAGGTACAAAATAATCATAATAATAATTAGCCCAGAGGTGATGTTACTTCTCCCATCCAAGTACTAACCAGGCCTGACCCTGCTTAGCTTCTGAGATCAAACGAGATCGGCCGTGTTCAGGGCAGTATGGCCTGTTGCAACATGTGATGTTACTTCTAAAGGAGAAAAAGTTATATTCACTACAAATGTCAGGAATATCCACCACTCACTGACATTTTGTTAAGAGAGTACACTGTGCCTCTGCTCACCTGCTCTCTAAATTTCATCACAGAGCATATTTTGAATAAATAATAATCTATAATTGCATTAGCAAAAAAACCATTTCTAATGTAAGTGAAATATGGAAACAAATTTAAACCCCCTACTCGAATTACTCTAATTCTAAGGTCTGTAATTCCACAGAGGCCAAAATTTTGCTATAGGAGTGCTTCGTTTTTACCTGCCTGGAAATGGAAGACCTGAGGCCAAATTCCAGAGTGGTTCTCCAAGAGTTCATTTTCATTTACATCCATTGTATTTACCCAAATACACCATAGGAGGGCAGCACTCTCCTGGTTAACTTAAACAAAACTGCATGTCTGCTGACCATCTCAAAGTCCTTGACATCCCTAAATGATAACTCAGATAGGAAATCTGTTGGAAAGGATAAAAGGAGCATAAAGGAATTCATCCTTTAAGACTCTGAGTTTCTACAAAAGCGAATCTTTGAGCTAATCAAGATGCAAAATGAGAAGACAAGGAGTTAAAGGAGAAGAAAAAAAAAATTTCCCCAAAGTGGAGAAAATGGAATTGTTACATTTGAAGGGCTTTTACTGAGTGTGATAACCTATAGACCAGCTACCAATCAGAAGCAGATCTCATTCCTATTAATAAATGATAATTAATAAGCTACTCTGCAACAAAGACCGTCTGTGAAAGGCTCCCTTCAGGAAGGATGTTCTCTTGAATGAATGCAAATCAAGCCTGTGTACTTTACATCACAGACAACTTTAGTGTGTTTTCAATGTCGTAAGCAAAAGCATCAGCAGTTTGCATGAATTTTGGTATTCTGGAATTATATAGGCAGGTTTTGCTGTAATAAAAAATATGCTGGCTTAAAACAAGTGGTACTTAAGATACAGGCCTGTGAATGTAAATTTCAGTAGAGCTTCAATAATTCAATCCTGTAAATCCAAGTTTTTATGATAATTTGGCTTCAGTATTACCTACATAACAAATAAAGAAAGCAATTTGCTAAGGAAATACTTGGTCTGAACACTTAGTGAGAGGACAACCTGCAGTTACTTTAGACTAATTGAATTTTCAAGTCTAACTCCAATTTTAACTTTTTTGCAAAATCTTTTTGCAGAAGTATAACATGCATTTCTAACCAGCTTCTCAGGTGACTCCTGTACAGTCAGCCTGGTACCAATAAACTGATGTTCTTTCATTAGTGTAGAACACTCAGCACATGGTCTTTCTTGCAGTAGATGATTAACATAACTGATTAGCTAAAACATGGAGTTTTAATAGCTAGCATTTTGTTAACCTAGTGTGAGTTACATTATATGACTTTAAAATATAACAAAAGTGGACTTCCCATTCAGGTTAGCTTTCTCCATCAGTCCAAGTTAATAACAATTTACTATATAATAAACATTCTAATATTTCTGCTAACAAATCTTGCTTTTGATTAATAAAATTTTCAGAAAACTGTAAAGATGATTTCTTTCTCTAATATCTCCTTAATCATGGAAAACATTGTATTGCATGCTTGATTTTTTCAGTGTACCTATGGGATTGACAATATGCCCATGTGTCCTGACAATAAAGGCAGTTATCTGAATATATTCCATTTTGGAAAAGCACATTTAGGTGCTAAGCGTGTAACTGCCATCGTGTTCAAGTTCAGAACTTGAAGATCTTTCGTTATATTAATAGACCCTCTATTTTTAGATGTATCCAGATACTAAATGTGAATAGCCACATATATTCTAATGTTCTTGAGAAAGCTCACTATCAATTTTGCATCACTAATTTTTAAATCCTGTATTTAATTAAGAAAAACATCTTTCTTATTGACCTCATTCAGGGGGAAATAAAATGTCAGATGTTTCTGTATGAATGCACATTCCTCACTAAATCTCTCAGGCAACTGCTTTTGTTACTGTTACTAACACAATGCTCCGTCATCTCTTTGTATACATGTCTAATTTATCAGTTTCTTGTAGATTGTCAGCAGCCTGCTGCCTCCGTACCGCCACAGTGCTCACAACTAGCCGGGAGGCAAGACTGCCCAACTGTCAGGTAAATTCGGACATCCTTTCTCTTCTTACCCAGCTGCATGTCAGATCCATGGATCCCAAGCTCTCCTTTCCACACCATAACTTCCTATCCATAATTATATTTGCTACATTTTATCTTAAACATGGGCTATGCTAACATACTCTGGATACCTGAAGTCTACATGTGCTCTGTGGACAGGCAGGAGAGCTAGCTGCTAGTGGGTAGACTCCAAGCTCCCTTCAGCTCCCTTATGTGAATAAATGCTAGGATTAGTGCAGTGGTTCGTTACCTTCCAAAGTACAAAACTTGGAGTTAGGATGTTTGCCCTACTTCTTCTTCTTCTTCTTCTTCTTTTTTTTTTTTTTTTAAGATATTTATTTATTTATTTTACAGAGATCACAAGTAGACAGAGAGGCAGGCAGAGAGAGAGAGAGGAGGAAGCAGGCTTCCTGCTGAGCAGAGAGCCCGATGCGGGACTCCATCCCAGGATCCTGAGATCATGACCCGAGCCGAAGGCAGCGGCCCAACCCACTGAGCCACCCAGGCGCCCTCTACTTCTTCTTTTGCTTGTCTTTTGTCCTTAGAATAAGTTCTCAGAGAAACAAGCAGTACGAATAGAAAGCATATCTCCTGTCTGTTCCAAGACAACTTTATGAATGTGTTTCTCTTTTGTCTCCACTCACTATCCTCATTAAAACTGGATTTGAAGACTGGAGAAAAATTTATAATTGGCATTTTAAAAGAATATTTACAGTGATAGTGCCCTTTATGTGAGATTAACTGAGGAATCTTAAAGGTAGTGTTATTCACTCTCCATACACTAAATTGGAGAACTGGTTGACAGTTTTTTAAAATTAACATATAATGTAATATTTGCCCCAGGGGTACAGGTCTGTACCCATCAGGTGATGTACATGTCATCTGGCTTACACATTTCATAGCATTCACCATAGTGGCTGACGGTTTTTATTCCAGTGAAAGCTTTGCAAATCCATCACGAATTTACCCCCATGTGGGTGAATCCACACTCGGCATCAGAGCACCCCCTCAGGATATTCCGTCTCTGGCTAGTACTTCATCTCCAGTTATTTGGCCTCTGATGGTACAAAGCTTTTATAGTCTGGTGTGGCTTTTATAGTCTACTTATTGTTCTTTCTGTATTTTAATGTATGTGTCACTCTTCTACCAGAGGAAGGCTGTTTTGGCATAGGGGCAGGCCTAAATACATCTCCACAGACCTCAGGAGCAGGCTCCATGTGGTCAGGGGTTCAAACCAGGAGAGCTGGGGAGCCCCAGACGCTCCGCAGAAACACGAGGGCAGCCAAAGCCCCCATGTGACTTGGTCTCAGAGGGGGCTGTGCCTGCCAGTTGCAGAAGGGAGACATGGAGTTAGCAGGAGAAGGTACACGATTAAATAAGCCCAAGCCAGTGTTCTCCTGATTGATGTCTAGTCTGCCAACAGGATTCCAGTCACAGAGTTTTTATTTCAGGAGCATTCTTTGCTGACATATGAATACCATCTTATCATAACAGCCAGCTGTAGAGTCATTTTAATGATGTGACTAACTGAATATAATGGTAAATGTTCAGACCCATCCTAGTGGGACCCAGTGCATGCAGTGGTGAACAACATGGGGTCTTAACCCACTGCCACCGTCCCTTCTCCACCAAGCACCCCACCCCCGCCAGGTCCTGACACAGTGCCAGGCACGCAACCCATGTTCAGCCCCTGCTGATTACAGGAGTAAGGGAATGAGCTCTGGAGGCAGATTGTTTGGGTTGAAATCCCATCTCTACCCCCTGCTAGTTGTGTAATCGTGGAAAGTTGCTTTTGCTAGCTAAGATTCTCTGTCTACGTGTGAGTGGTTTTTGTTTTTGTTTTTGTTTTTTTAACTTGTAAAATAAGGAAGGGAATAGTTCTGAGGGATTCAGTGTGGCACAGACCCAACGCATAGTGTGCTCTCAAGATGTGTTGCTCTTACTAACCGTTGTCAGTACCTAACTTCCTCAAGGCAAAGGTCTGTGGCCTCTTTCTCTTTCATAACTTCTCTGATTTGCTTGGGGAAAGAATAGAGAAGCCTACTTCTTTAAGTGTTTCAATTAGGTAAGGAGGGGAAAGGCTACTGGGGAAATTTTTTAAATTTTATTTCACTTTACTTTTTTTTTTTTTTTTTTTTAAGGAACTGGTTTGAGTAAATGGTTACCTGCCCCAGTTCTGTATCTTCTGAGCTTACAGAATTTAGGTTGCTCGTTAGACTTTCACAGGGATGATTTACTTTAAAGAAGAGCAATTTAATGAGTTACAAATGTTTCTAGTTTCTACCCATATAAACAAAGCATAGCCAGGTTCTGTGGTCCCCAGAGAAATTATAAAATCCACATAGACCTGGAAAAACTTATTTTCATAGTCACTGGGATTATGATTGACTTCCTTCCCACCCACACTGGCTGCCAAATGGATCTAATTTAAAGCCCTCACTGCTCTTGTCACTTCTTGGTGGCAGAAAAGTTAACAGCCAGTGTTTGAAATTTCTACCGTGTACATGACATGTGTTCGGTTCTTTACACTTATTAATCATTACAACTCCCAGAAAGCAGGAACAGTTATCACACCCATTTTGAAACCAGGAAACTGAGGGGGAGGAGTAGGAGGTTAACATGACTTCTCCAGGGTCACCCATCCTGAAAGCTATTGAGCCCAATGAGTCTGGCAGGTGTTGTCCTAACCACCATGGTACATCACTGTACCGCCAGGAGACCCTCCCTGGTTTTCATTATACTGTAAGGAGCATAATCAAAATTTCAATCACTCATGTTGACCCTGTATCACTGAATTGAAAAGAAAGGAACATTCGTTTAATGAGAAACATGAGAAATAGAACATGCTCCCAATGTTGAGTAACTTTAGGTCGGTATTCTCTATCTCTGTTTTCTCACAATAAAAATTGTTTTATATGTCCATCAGCTTATACATATGTTCAAATAACTTTTTAGGTTTAGGGTTTTAAATAAATGAGCATTCTCATATTTTCCATGTATGCTTCTTACAGACTGATTCCGTTGTAAAGCTAAATTATTAAAGTTGTTTATAGATAATAGATAATCAAAATGTGAAGGGAATGGCCAACATGGGGCAGCCTTAGATGTAATATTTAAATATATGGAGATGTTTGGGATTTAGCACTTCTCCCCTTCTATCGGGGAGTTGCTTACTGGGACGAAAAAAGAAACTTTCTGAAGAAATATCAATTTTTACATCTTAGGAACAGTTTCCTAAGCCTACTGTTTACAAAATGATCTACCTACAAAAAGTAGGTTCTTAAATGGTAAAGGTTGAATAACAAGTGGGTTCCCGAAGGCTTTTAGCAATTGGAACTAAATACAGCCTATACCTGAAATAATTAGAACTTATTAAATATTTACATCTAAGAAATAATTTCTTAACCAGTAAGCCAAGAAAATGCTTCTATCTTAATGTATATAGTGTGATGGCAGTTTATGCAAATGTAAAGTAGAAGTAGTGTAATATATTTATGAAAATCTGAAATCATGTAAGAAACCTGAAATAGTGAACACATTTTGAAATCATGTAAAGTAGAAATATTATAATATAAAGTATTTATGAAAATCTGAAATCATGTCAGAAATCTGAAATAGTGAACTCATTTTGAAATCATCATGAATGACATAATGTGATGGTGTTGGGCCAAGTGAGCTACATAACCTGTGGCTCAGCTGTTGCCACACCCTTCAGCTGGTCCAGCAGAAATTCTTGCCTTCGACCAGAAACCAAAATCATGCTGTATGTTAGCTCAGAAAAGAAAAGAAATGTTTGTCTTCTTTGATTAGGAAGAATATTTAGACTACATGGGACCTTCCAACATCTTTCTTTCATAATGTGACCACCCCACACTACTTGACATAACTTATGTTGAATAATGTGTTTAGCTCCCTAAAAAAGAAACGTGTTCTAAACCATGCAGCTCTAACAGAGAGAGAAACTGTTATATCTGTGGGAGAGTCTGTCTGCTGCTGTGTTTCCTGGGCCATCTGACTCCGTCTGCAGTGGGGAGGAAGAGCCTTGCCATGCAATGATCCCCCCCACCCCCCGCCCTGGGTGGTGAAGCTCCAGCTCTCCCAGGGCTACCTACCACGTTTTAAAAATAGGTGGTAGGTAGCTCTAACTAGTACAGAAGAGCACTGTCCTCTGAAAGTAAATTCATAGCAGTTCAAAGAGTTTGGGAACTAAGGATGACCTCAAGTAAATCAGCAGTTTACATAATTATAATTTTGTCTTAAAGTTCAAGAGTTACACGTGAAGGATAATTTCAGTACCAGTGATGAAAAGGATTTTGAATGCTAATTTTTAATGAATTCAATGGTAATATTAACTTTAGATATGAATACGAAATATAAAATAAATTATTTATTAAATAATTCTTTATTTGGGCCATGGCTTAATTAAATGGTTCTGATTTGAAATAAATTCTATGGTACTGAATTCATAATATATGAAGGGGAAAAGCAGAGTTTTAGAAAAATGCCAGTCTTTTTTGATTTAAAATAAACCTATAGTGTGTGTTTCCCCCAGTCAATCATCTTTGAGAGGGTCCAAACCCAAAAGTGTTTTGTAGTTTTACCTTAGGAAGTTTTACTCCCTTGTCCGTCAAGATTATTCATTAAGACATTAATTAGCCTGAGCATTTATGCATTCATTTAAACAGGAGGCTCTCAGAAGTGGTTATTTGGAAGGGTGCATGGTATGCTCAATAACTAGCAAGTCTTAAAACTGTCCTGTCTTACTTATACTGCCAAACTAAAGCAAGTAGTGGGAACCCTTAGAGCAACTTAGGCTTCCATGGGCAAATTACTTATCCTAGGGAATCTAGATCCAGCAGAGAACTGTGGGTCCTCTAAAGCTTTGATCCAACGTTGCCTACTCCCCTGGAGCTTGTTGGAAATGAAGATTCTCCTGTCCCATCCCATACCTATTAATCCGAAGCTGCATTTTACCGAGATCCCCTGAGTGGATGGTATGCATATTGAAGTTTTAAAAGAACTGACTTGAAGAAATCTTGCAACTAACACAGAGACCTAGAAGAAATGAGACTGTGTGCAGAAATTGAATAAAGCCACGTTAGGGGAAGGGTTTACGTGTCATTTCCCTAAGGTTTTTTTGTTTGTTTGTTTTTGGGTATTTTTGGCATCCTTTTTGAAAAGCTGCAGTCGTCTTGGCATGCTTTAAACTATTTTCTGTGCAAAATTTGTGTTTATGTTTTTAAAATTTCTATGAAAAGATTGTGTCTCTGTAACTCTTAAAGAGTATGCCTGGCCTCCCGTAAATGGCGTTTTTGCTGACACGCTTGTTTCTCATTTTCAGTCCTGACCTAGCTCTCCCTGATGAGCAGCCACATTCCAGCCCACACTGCGCCCCTCTCCACTGTCTCTCCAAGCCTCCTTACCCCTAGTCTTCATCTCCCGCGGATGGATATCTAAGGTGAATGCTTTGTAGCCACACACAGGATACTGCCCAAGACCCGGCGGGTGTTTTCTTCTCGGTTGTGAGATGTAGGATTGGATTCATGTTCATCGTTTTGGAAGATGAGAGAAAGTTAAGAAGAATAACACAAAGCACAGACTCAAGTGTGATAAAACACTTTATGGTTTCTCTAAGTCACAGATGAATTCTGCAATCAAATGGCTGTGGTTGAGTTCAATAAAAACAAAACATAAAAGGAAACCAGAACTATGTATCTCAGATGGCTAGCTTTACCTCTATAGCGTAAGAAAGACCTAAGACAATGTAAAATACATATATTGTAAAATCATCTTTCCTTGTACTTCAAATTCAGCTATAGGAGTTGATTCTGATACTTTTTGTCATTGATATTTATTTTGTATTTTATTTACCACATGATTTATGTCTATAAAAATAATTTCTGTGAGAGGTGAACTTAATTCCTTTATTGTTAAGTATACATAATTTGCTCAGTTAAGTATGAGTTTTAATTTAGTTCAAAATCTGGAATTGGCCAGACTGTGGTCATGTTTCTTGCACAAAATAATAAATGAGGTGCATCAGAATGTTAACAATAACTGTATTTTGCTGCTACAATGATACTGTTTATGCACTTCTTTTCTGATCAGTAGCTCATTAACTGCTGGTTGTTGTTTTTTCTTTCTTTCTTTTTTTTTTTTTTAACCAGAATTCTTCACTTGCCATCATTAAGTAACTCTAAGAAAGACTATGCTATGATTCATTGACTTATTGAACTCTTGACAGCATCTTTAATTTTTTAAAATTACAGACAAGTAGATGCTCTGGTGCTGCCCATTTGTGTGTGTGTGTATGTGTGTGTGATAATGTTAAGAAAGCTAAATAACGTGAAGGGAAACAAAAAGCTGTGTTTATTAAATGACCAGATTTTTTTTTTTTACTTTCCCAAATTCAGGGTCCTACTAGGAGTTTTTCCTGCAAAAAGGTAACAATTGGGAAAATATATAAATAGATGTAGCGTTTGGTTAATTAGTTGACCCAGAAAGTGTTCAAATTTTGAGTAGGATTGTACGTTTCGTTGTTGTTGGGGTTTTTTCTCATAGTGAATCGTCCTTGCCAAAAAACAATAATAAACCTTAGCTCATTGTCTACTTTTGACAAACACTCAGGTGCCTACAATCATTATATTATATTGAGATAGTCCATGTTCTTAGTTTGTTTTCAGATTCTGCTGGGTAACTTTTATGACTTGATTTAAGGCAGTGGATTTTCATAGCAAAATTTCTTTTGCACATAATCTGACAAACAAGGAAAACAGCTAATCGAGCTGAAAGGTCTAACACTCCTGGGCTCCTTAACTATCAAGTGCTGCCCACACAATTGCTCCTAGCCCTGATTCCTTGTCTAGTCAGGTAGCCTTAACTTATTTAAGACCATTAACAGTTTGACCTTTTCGTGTAACTATATCTGTAACTTCTCTTCAAAACAAAAACAATCCTCACTGTTAACACAGAAGGTAGTTAACCACGCCGGGTTCTAACAGTGACGATCTGGTAGTGGAGATCGCGGCTTACTGAGTGGGAGCGGGTGTACATTAATGGACGGTCCATCAAAGATGCCAGCCAGTCGGTAAATCATAAAGCACGGTGCAGGAGCTTTCGTCAATCGTATACCTAGTAAGTAGTGGTCACACTATTACCAAAGCAACCAGGAGGTTTTGAGTTCCTTCTATGAGTGCTATTTTTCAACAACGTCATTCTTTATGCAACTTGGAGTAACTGGAAATCTTCACCAAAATAGAGATTCAGGTTAAAGTAAAGAAAACAAGAAACAAAGCAAATCGTCACAAAGTCCAGATCATGGCACGCTAACATTCTGCTCTTTCCCTACCTGCATCGCCTTGTTGTTCCTAAACACTTGCTTCACTTTATTGGCGTTTTATCTGCCTGGTACCAGTGTGAGTGAGACAGTGTGGGTTTTGTTGGAGTTCAAGTGAAAGAAATGACCCCATTCCCCATACTTCCCCATTCCTGCTTTTTCTTTTTTATCTTTTTATTTGTTCTTCAAGCATCATGTTTTCAGAGCTGAGAAGTGGCATAGCTGCTAAGTTGACTTTTGAGAAAAACTGTTTGTGCCTGAGGGAAAATATGCCTTTTTTAAAAGTACCTCAGAAAATCTTCCTATGCTGCATCTCGATATTGTTGGTGGTACAGGGAACTGAGCAGTAAGTACTGTCTGTGTGTAACTACACACAGTACTGCCACACAGTACCATCTGTGTGCCTACTTACAGTGTAGTATTGCTTTCATGCTCCCTGACTTTGTATTTATGACCTGATGAAAAGCCACATTGTAGATGAAACATTTATTTCTTCCCATACAAAGTCTATTATATGCTGGTTTTAACTCAGTTCTTTATCTTAATAGAGTGGGAAATGCTTGTTTTGAAATACAAATTTTATAAACATGTTAATTTTAGCAAAATTTTGCCAAGAAGATATCGAGACTTGGAAATAAATGTCTAATTTTCAGCACAAAATTAGATAATAATCCCTAAGCAGTAGGAGAGAATTCCATGTACTTACCCTGTGGCATAATTTAGTACACTTTAAACTGAGCCATATCTGTATTTATTTAGATGCATTTAAAAGAATAAATATGTGTAGAATGTGTTAAAATTAGTACCTGTAAAAAAAAATCAGGAATCAAAAGGAAATGAAAAATTGAAATATCAGTGAAAATCAAAAAGAGTGAACCTCAGTAAGACTAATTGTAGATAGACTTGTAGTGTAAAAACCAAACACAGAAATACAATAAGAATATGGCTAATTATTGGGAACAGAGTGGTCAAAGATTAGAGGTAACCAGCAAGAGTGGTTAGCAAAGTAATTAGGTAGGTTTTTTAAAGTAAACACAATTACCATCCTAAAAAGAAGTCCTTATGCAGAAATGCTTTCCTAACTGAGGATTCCTCTTAGCTAAAAAATTAAATTAAATTTAAGGGAGCAATAAATTTCCTTTAGCCGGAGTGCACAGGAGTATACAGGACCCTTGCATAATTCTTTCCAATCAACTTCTGACTCATCAGATCCCTTTCTTACATCCAATTCTGCTTCAAGAAGAAGAATTTGTAGAACTGTGAGAAAACAGAAAGCTATTAAATAATTAAGAAAAGACCCATTTAGAAAGATAATACTTTTATTTAGCCTAAGGAAGAGGAGGTACAATAGTGACCTCTAAAGAAAGGAAATTTAACAAGAGGTACCAGCTATAGATATCACTATTTAAACTGGAATAAGAAAAACTAAGCCTTTAGTGTGTAGGATTTATATTACCTCGATGAAAGAGATTTTTAACAGTGGAATATGAATCACTAATATTGATAGTCATAAGGAACATTGGTTTTTTACAAATTAAACATTATTGGTTATTTAGTAAGGATTGAGTTGGGGGCAATGTATCTTATGATAATGTATTATAATTCTGGGGTTTCATAATCTTATGCTTCTTTTGAACTTAAAAATACATTAAAGTTATGCTGGTTAGTCACAAAATATTTTATCCCTTGAAAATAGGAAGGCAATCTTAATTTTTCCAAGATATCTGATTTTTAAAAAAGGAAATCATTGGTATTGTTTTTTCTTCCAGCTGTATTTCATAATATTGTTAGTAATTTTACTTTAAAAAGCCTCAATTGTCAGAGTTTGAAAAAACAAATGTCCTCAGGAATACTTTGGAAATAGAAGGTATGCAATCCTTTGGGGGGCAAATGCCTCTCGAATTTTATCTTTTCTTAAAAGGATCTTCAATCTCAATATTTCCTCTTTCTTATTGCTTTGGAAAATATTCCTGTGCAGCTAGTCCTTCTGTTTCAAACAACCATGAAATGTTGGTCAAATAAACCAACTGTGAATGTGGACAGTATTAAATGAAATCCTCTACAATTCTCAAGTAGAAATTACAAAATATGAAAAAGAAGAAATGAAATATATTTTCTACTAGGATAAGAATGGCAAATTTAATGTCTAATTGTTATAATCAAACAGCCAAAAGACATAATCTGTCTTCCAGAAAGACACATCAAGGGACACTAATCAATTCCCAGTAAGGAACTGTGCTGATTCAGCCCAAGGAGGCCAAACCCACTGATACTGTAGATAGAACGTAGGACTAGATTCAAAAGGAACTCCTAGGGAAAAGTTCACAATTTAAAAAAATTTGTTCTTCAGGTGTTTTGTTTGTTTATAAACTAGGATGATTTAAAATAATCTTTATATTTAAGATTGCAAAAATTTAGAAGAATGTGTTTTCACATAAGAGGATATAGTTCTCCAAAAAGTTGTTGAACTAGTTGTGATAAATGACGTTCGTGATCAATGCTGATACCGACAAGTAATTTTTACCTTGAAATCCATTTCTATGGACATGGAAGACCAATCTAGCTTCCGAGTGACCTTTTCCACTGTCTGCAGTTATGCCCCCAGATGAGTTGCATCTGTAAGTAAGTTCATCTTTATTTAAATGCTAAATTAACCGCCATAGTCCCTGATGTATTGCATTTGTAGCCTGATCCAATTATGTTGACATGTGAAAGATTTTGTCGAGGCATCTCTTTCATCCTTCTCCCTCAAAGTATAACTGAGGAAGATATTTAGTACTGAGATATGTTTCCCAGTCGACGATTTTCCAGAAATAATATTCTACTTAAGAAGAGGAGTAATTAACTGCCTTATAGTATAAGGGTGTGAGTACATAAGTATGCGTGTAAAATGTTTGCATGAGAAATTTCACATCATGTAAGCTTTCTCATACTCATAATGCAAACACTATAGACGTCTTATTTCTCTTATGATCTTCTCTCCATTAGGAATGTAAAGAGATTATTACCTATATCTGGTCTCCTTTCCATATTGAAATGCATGGCTCTAATCCTCAATGTATTTTTAGCCCTTTCCTTCACAGTTATTTAAAATTTGTCCTATTTAAACTGACACCTGGATAAACTACCAAGCCGGATGATTTCTGTGATTGGAGTTTAAGTGCTGTAGAACATTGGCCGAGAACACATTTTTTTTTAACTTTTATTTCTTTCAGAATTATTCTCTGATTATTATGGTTCTCTAATAAAAACACTGAGAAGTAAATTGGATGCTTTTAGTGTGACTGTACGGTTTTCTTTCTAAAAAGTCATTTAAAAAACAAAGATCAGAGAACCGTTTGAAGTAAAGAGAAATGTCATCTTTTTGTTGACAAACCATTATTCAGTAATACGGAATATCCAGAATGAATCATTTTTGTCATTTAGGTTTATAGATATGATTACACACCAAATCTTAGAGGAAAGAAATGATTTTACCATTATTGCCACAAAATTTTTAAGCTCCATGGTTTGACTGTTAGAGTCAATTAAACAATTCTTTGAAAATCTTTTTTGATATTTTTGTAATCTACTCAGTGTTTTTATTTGCATGATTACATGTATATGATGAACCATACATGATTCTGAATTGTATTTCTTTCCAGTATTAACATTTGTGTAGTGTGTGACCAACCCTGATTTGTACCTATATAATTGTTGTTGTAATGATTCTGCTCTTCCTACATTTAATTGCAATTTTGTTATTATGCCTTTTAGGATTAAATGATGTGAAGTGTTTCCACCTAATGATAATACCATATGAAAACATGACTAAAAGACTGACCTAAGAAATTCTTTTGTTGCTAATCATTTTTTAAAATCCAAATTTCAACAGAAACTTGTTCTCAAAGACATATGCATTTATTTTAAATTCAAAATAATTCTTATGAATTTATTATTGCTTGTCATTTTAAATTTTTTTATTGTAGACAATCCTAAGTGAATGTCTATGGGAGAATCTGTTTATGATATCTGCTTGTGTTTGTGTAATCAATGGTTGGAAAAGGCACTCCAATGCTAAGAAAATAACCAAAAGCCGATATAATAGTTCTTATATCTTGGTTTATGTTACCAACTGACTATGGTGTAATGCATAACTCTTTCCAGTAAATAAACTGGTTATCTTTTGTTCATTTCATCTATGCTACCTTTTTATCAGTTTTAGCAATCTTTCTGTATGTCATTTTGACTTGTATTTATCAAATAAGAAAAAAAGTAAATGAATCTCTATATAATTTATATATCTATGAAAGAGCCCTTATTTGAACTAAAAACTAAATGCTTAGCTTTGACATGTCTACACATTTCTAGTAAGTAATGTTTATCAAATTTGCCCATTTTCTCCACTTGTCATCTTTCCCACTTGTAATCATTTCTAAAAGGATATTTTGGCAGGTGGTTACACTTAGCTGAATTAGGTTAGGAATGTTCCAACATGAAGAAAATGCCTGTTTAAAAAAAAAAAAAAGGGAAACATTATTTTAATGAAAGAAGAATGAAGTTTGTATGCTTTATTTGGGACACAATACTTCTTTGTTCTCTCTCATATGAAGGAGCAGCAGAGTCCCCCCAGAAATATATGTTGGAGCAAATATGGACTTCCGTGAGGTTTTGATGAGTCGAAAACTCCAATGCAATCCTCACCATAACTAAGCAGATTAATGGGCACAACAACAGTTCTAGCTAATGGTGTCTGTCTACCTGTTGTATGAATACAACTCTAGAAATAATAGTGTAAACTTTCCCCCAAATATCTCCTTTTTCTCTTCTAAGAACTATCACTTCCTGGAGGCTGGATCTCTAAATCTGTTTGATCCCTAATCTTCTCTTACACAAGGAAGCTGATAGTTGCATTCAAAAGCTAAAAAACTGGATCAGCCTCCAGGAGAACCAAGAAAATTTCTTCTTATCCCTGCATTTTGCGGGTGATTTGGGTAGCCCTGCATCCCCATTGGAGGTAAGAAAGAGTCCAGAATTGATGGGAACTTGTGGGAGGGATTTTCCTTTATTTGGGGTTGTACACACATTGACTAGTAAATTATGGGAACCTGAATTTTGAATGTGAGCAGTAAGTTCCTGAGAGATGGGTTCCTTGGCTCCTTGTCACCAAGCCTTAGTTATAGCTATCTGGAATTGAGATTATAGAACCTAACTTTACCTGCCGTAATACCAGAAGACACCAAATACCAACCAGTCGAGGGAAATGGCCTTTAAATTCAGTGAATGGTTATTCTCCTCATTCTCTCTTGGTCAATCTAGATCTCTAACTGTGTTTGAAGGAGTCTTCATGTGTACAATGAAATCCTCTCCAGAGTTCCTTCTTAAACATTTTATGAGTGAACTATCATTGAAATACTTTAAGAGAAAAGGATAAATCAGCCACAACATTAACAATAAGGAAGATGAATCTTACTGGAAAGAATATTGCCAGTATCAAAAGTAAACATAATTCATAATGTAATTTAACTGTAGAAAACAATATAAGATAAATCATCACTATAGTGACATCCCGTAAAGAGCAAAGAAAAGTTACAATTGTTTACATAAATGGTGAGACCCAGTGCAGAATGAAAATGTGGACCTCCTTGTTCTAAAATTATTAAGAATTTCAAAACTGTGACAGCAGAACATTAAGTCGGGCAGGGAATCCTAAGTGTATGTGACTATAGAGGGCTAGCCCGTGAAGCCAGACTTGCCCCAGAATATGCTAAAGTAGTGATCCAGGACCTAAACAGTGAAGGTAGCTATCCAGAACCTGGACTTTATTATTAACAGAATGGATTTTCCAGTTTCCGTGCTTACAAAAAGAAAACAATGTACTTATTATCTGGGACAAAACATTTTAATGCTATTACTTTAAAGAGTTACCAAGTTGAATCTGGCAATAATTCCATAACCCAATGCAGCCTTACATTTCAACTTAAAATTTTTTAAATTCTGATGTTATCTATCAAGTTGTATAGAAATTATAAAAATCATTAAAATAAATAAATAATAGCAGTAGACATTGTAATTACCGTATATTTAAGTAAAACTAATATAAGATCTCTACTGATAGCTTCACAACTTGACTTCCTTTGAAGTTATGAATGATTAATAAGGTCAGCCAAATATCACAGGAAGATTTATGTCATTTAGAAGAGCTAATAGCCCAACATTAGTAATTGTTTTATATCAACTTCTAAATAAATCAAAGAGGAAAAAGACTATTTACTTCATCGAGAGCCATTGGTACTGAAGATAGCTTAGTAAAACATAACCTACCCTATACGAAAAAAAGGGAGAAAATTAGAATATATATTAATTTTTTTCTTCTTGGTAAAGCAACAGTAAAGACCGATAGAAATGGTTATCTGTAAAAGAGCAAAGCATGTGGTGGAAGGGAACCAGAGGAGACAGATTCCTCACTAGGAGCTGAATGCTCCTTTTTGTATTTTTTCCTATTTCAACCATGGAAATACAGTATCTGTTCAAAAATGAAAAAATAAATATGGGCCCCCCCCAAATTTTATGACTAAGTCAGAAATAAAAATTAGTGGGGCGCCTGTGTGGCTCAGTTGGTTAAATGTCTGCCTGCAGCTCAAGTCGTGATCCCAGAGTCCAGGGATCAAGCCCTGCCCCCAGTGGGTTCCCTGCTCAGTGGGGAGCCTGTTTCTCCCTCTGCCTCTGCTCCTCCCCACAGTCATGCACACTTTCTCGTTCTCTCTCTTAAATAAATAAATAAAATCTAAAATAATAATAATAATTTAAAAAGCAATAAAAAATAAAAATTATCATGAATTCTAGAGAAAGAATTGTTCCAAAGCAAGCTATGTCAGTGGAAGTATTTTGAAAAACATGGAATTTGTTCCATTTTAAGCCCTGGTATTTATAAGCTCTGTGTGTTGGAAAGGTATTTAGCCTCTTTATGCCTCAAGTGTCTCATTTTATAAATGAGGATAAAAATGCTCACCTGGCAAGTTTATTGCAAAGATTAAAGGAAATGACAAAGGTGATACCTTTCAAAATGGTGTTTAGTCTTTGATAGCTAATATTATTTCCAATAATATAATGCTTAGACTAGTGGAGTCTTATCTGGATGAAATTCTTCATTCACTTATATATACATTAATTCAGCAAATTTTTATTGAGAAACTGCTTTGAGACAAGATTTTGCTCTAAGGGCTTAATATATCAGAAAGTAAAGCAAAGAAGGTTCATGTCCTTTTGAAGTTTGTATCAGATATGTTGCATTGATGAGGAAGAGATACGAAAAGTAGTAAACAGAATAAAAATGTAAATATCGAAGTATGTAAAACAGTTTCAAACAGTGAAACTTATGGAAAAAGGAAAAAAGCAGGACCAGGAAAAGAGATTATGCTGGGTTGGTTTGGGGAGAAGGTGAAACAGATCACAATATTAAATGGGGTGGGCAGGTGGGGCCTTACTAAAAAAGAAGAAAACAAATATAATCCTGTTCACATTGTGATTGTTTCAGTTTTTAAAATTATTAAATTACATGTTACTTAGAGTTTTAGATGTTATTATCCACCTAAAAACATCAAACGCCATGAACATTAAGCAATAGCATTTTCAAAAGCTAGTCTTTTAAGATGTTCTAATAATTTTAGAGTGAGCATTACAAAATCTCATTTCATGACAATATGAGCTTAAAAACTCAATATTCATTCTACAAATAGGTATCATGCCTTTTTGAAGATTCAGGACAAGCCCATTTATGCTTCTCCAATAAAAATTTGAGTCAGACACTGCATCAAAAACTAATGATGTGGGCACCTAGATGGCTCAGTTGGTTAAGCAACTGCCTTTGGCTCAGGTCATGGTCCTGGAGTCCTGGGATCAAGTCCCACATCAGGCTCCCTGCTCAGCGGGGAGTCTGCTTCTCCCTCTGACCTCTCCCTCTCATGCACTCTCTCTCTCTCAAATAAATAAATAGAATCTTTTAAAAAAAACTAATAATGTATTTTATGGTGACTAACATAACACAATAAAAAAAATTGAGTCATAATTTTATTCAACCAACTTGGTTGAATAATGAATGAATTTGTGATTGACCCTAGAAATAATCTTTATGAGGACTCGTGTTTTTCAACATATAGCCAGAGACTAAACTGTTCTTCCTTCTTCTTCTTCTTTTTTAAGATAGTTTGTTTGTTTGTTTATTTATTTATTTATCTGACAGAGAGACACATAAGAGAGGAAACACAAAAGAAAGGGGAATGGGAGAGAGAGAAGCAGGCGCCCTGTCGAGCAGGGAGCCTGAAGTGGGACTTGATCCCAGGACCTGGGATCATGACCTGAGCCAAAGGCAAACACTTAATGACTGAGCCACTCAGGCACCGTAAACAGTTCTTTCTTCTAGTTGTGAATTCCAACTCTCTCCTTGAATGACCCTTTCATCCAAATTTTCTATAAAAGTAAGGGCATCTTTTAAAAATACACTGGCAGCCTTCCCCAGTACATTTGCAGCCCTCCCCACCCAAGTACATTTGCACAAACTTTCTTTCCAAAAACAAAGGTAAAAAAAGAAGGATACTGTCATGGGGCACCTGGCTGACTCAGTTGGTGGAACATGCAACTCTTAATCCCAGGCTTGTGAGTTCCAGCGCCATGCTGGGTGTAGAGATTACTTAGAAATAAAATCTTTAAAAGAAAGAAGATATTGCCACATTGCTAAACTTTACATTAGCTTGCTGCTGAGAATTACCACTTTTCTTAGATTTGTGTAGATTCAAACTTCAAGCCTGGTTATCTCATTAGAATCAGCAGAAAGGAATATATATTTTGAAGTCAGCCTTCTCTTTATTCTCATAAATAGTTCCCCTAATTCTGGGTTACTTTACTAGAAAATAAAATCCGTGTTTCTAAATATACTTATGTGATGTGGAAAGAGTCTCTTCAAATTATAAATCTAGGTAAGTATGCATACTTAACAAATTTCAAACAAAGATGAAAATAAAATCCAACTGATGAAAATATTACCTATTAAAAGTCCAATTATCTAAGTCTAATTTAATGTCACTTTTTTCCAGCAGATGCAAATACAAAGCTGACTTGAATTCAGGTATAATTACAATAATGTGGTTTTAATTATGCACACCAAACCAAAGACTGTCTTTTAAAAGTGCATTTTATCTGGAAAATGGCTGTCATTGGACTGGATGATGACAGCCTTCCATTACTGGTAGTGCCATTTAATTTCCACATCTAGTGGTTGATTAAAAAAAAAACAAGATTATTCGAAAATACTCTTTAGTTAGGGCACCTGGGTGGCTCAGTCCTTAAGCGTCTGCCTTCCACTCAGGTCATGATCCCAGAGTCCTGGGATCAAGTCCCACATCAGGCTCCTTAATGGGGAACCTGCTTCTCCCTCTCCCGCTCCCTCTCTGCTTGTGCTTTCTCTCTCTGTGTTAAATAAATAAAATCCTTTACACAAAGAAAGAAAGAACTTTGGGGTCAGACCAGAGAAATGGAGCAACTTCATATTTCTTCCATTGTTGAAATAAAAACTAAATGAGTTCAATGTGTAGGCACCAAGCTGTTCTTGCCTTTAGTTCTCTGTATAACATTGCATGTGACCACTAAAACTGCAATTTTCTATTTTTTTAATTTTTAAGTTTTTTTTATGAACATATAATGTATTATTAGCCCCAGGGGTACAGGTCTGTGAATCGCCAGGTTTACACCCTTCACAGCACTCACCATAGCATATATCGTCCCCAGTGTCCATAACCCCACCACCCTCTCCCTACCTCCCTCCCCCCGGCAACCCTCAGTTTGTTTTGTGACAGTAAGAGTCTCTTATGGTTTGTCTCCCTCCCAATCCCATCTTGTTTCATTTATTCTTCTCCTACCCCTCAAACCCCCCACATTGCATCTCCGCTTCCTCATATCAGGGAGATTATATGATAGTTGTCTTTCTCTGATTGACTTATTTCGCTAAGCATGATACCCTTTAGCTCCATCCACTTCATCACAAATGGCAGGATTTCATTTCCTTTGAGGCTGCATTGTATTCCGTTGTGTATATATACCACATCTTCTTTATCCATTCATCTGTTTATGGACATCTAGGTTCTTTCCATAGTTGGCTATTGTGGACATTGCTGCTATAAACATTTGGGTGCAGGTGCCCCTTTGGATCACTACATTTGTATCTTTAGGGTAAATACCCAGTAGAAAACTGCAATTTTCTCTTATAAATTGTTCGTTGACTACAAAAGATTCTTGTGCAGTCATTAAACGAACATTTATTGACCATGTACTATGTGTGTCAGTGGACTCTCAAAACTTCCTTGAGAAAAATTATTCTATCATGAAAAGCTGGAACACGTGCCAAAGTCATGGCAATGTCCTGGTGCTCACAAACCCTCTACTGAACAACATTGATGCTTCTAAAGCAGTGCTGTCATTTAAGACATGAATGCAGTATAATAGAGCTAAAACTTTCACCAGAATATATCTGGTAAAGTCTGCAAAGAAGCACAGAGAGCCTGTGTCTATTTTCGGATGGAAATATTGCACCTGAGGCATTGAACAAATTATGCAAGAACTGATCATGTTCTTAAATATACTCTAGATCAGCAAAGACACAGGGTGATAATTGGCTGGAGAAGTGAGGATCACGCTGGTGAGGCTGTGGACACAGTGTCAGCCCTTTAAGTTCAAGATCCCATTCACGGCTGAACCTTGCTCAGTATATTCATACAGAGCTTCTCTTTGTCCTTGGATGGGAGTTACTTACATCTCCTCACAACTGGGAACTTTGCAGAGACCTGATCAGTTCAGGATAAAAGCATTCATTCTGGGGGCACCTGGGTGGCTCAGTCAGTTAAGCATCTGCCTTCAACTAAGGTTGTGAATCTGGGGTCCTGGGACCTTGCCTCTTATTGTTGGGCTCCCTGCTCAGGGCAGAGCCTACTTTACCCTCTGCCTGCAGCTCCCCCTGCTAGTGTGCTCGTGCTCTCCCTCTCTGTGTCAAATAAATACATATAATCTTTTTTTTTTTTTTAAGATTGTATATATTTATTTGACAGACAAAGATCACAAGCAGGCAGAGAGGCAGGTAGAGAGAGAGGAGGAAGCAGGCTCCCTGCTGAGCAGAGAGCCCGATGTGGGACTCGATCCAAGGACCCTGGGATCATGAACTGAGCCAAAGGCAGAGGGTTTAACCCACTGTGCCACCCAGGTGTCCCCATAAAATCTTTTTTAAAAAGATTTAAAAAAGGGGCGCCTGGGTGGCTCAGTGGATTAGGCCGCTGCCTTCGGCTCAGGTCATGATCTCAGTGTCCTGGGATCGAGCCCCGCATCGGGCTCTTTGCTCAGCGGGAGCCTGCTTCTCTCTCTCTCTCTGCCTGACTCTCCGCCTACTTGTGATTTCTCTCTCTGTCAAATAAATAATAAATAAAATCTTTAAAAAAAAAAAAAAAAAAAAAAAAGATTTAAAAAAAACATTCATTTCAGCTGGAATAAATCAGGTTATTTTCCTTCAGACTGGTCACAGAAGAGGTTCTGACAATCCCATTCATTTACTTCCCAAACGTTTGTCTTTTCCTAGTAATAAAACCAATACGTGTTTATTTTAGCAAATTTGCAAGACGTGGGAAAGTTGAAAGAGGGCAATGAAATTCACCCATAATCATCTCTCAATAGAAACCGCTGATAACACTTTGGTGTCCTTCCTTGAATCATACTGAATACTCAGTTTTGAATCCAGCTTTTTTTCTCTTACTATTTTATGGTGCATTTTTTTCTAGGGCTTTAAAAGTTTTTAATTAAGTCATTTTTAATGCTGATATATTATTCTATGGAATGAATAAACTATACTTTATAAAATACTCTTGTTTTGGAACATTTAAATTGCTTCCAGACTTTTACTATTATAAATAATAATGCCATTAAAATCCTTGTACAGAAATTGTCATCTAAATTTATGACTCTTGGGATCCATTCCTTTAAGAAGAATTACTATAATGCACATTTTTCCTTTAATGCATATTTCTCCAGGAAATTTCACTGAGCATTTTACTATATAGAAGTCACTGTGCATGATACTACAGACAATACAAATATGAATTAAACCGAGTTCACCACTAAGAAGCTTACAATCTAGAAGGGAAAATCAGATAAAAGTATACATAACTGTAATAAATATGGGAAAGGGATACATTTCATGAACAAAGGTTTTGATTTGCCCTTTGGAGACTCAAAAATGAGGACTCTTTTCTCATGACAAATTGAAACCTCTTTGCCTGAAAATGTTTATTCCCTGCTTTAAAAGCTGTTTCTGATTGCTAATATTCTCATTGAAATGTTTATCGTTTCTCTGTGTCTACTTTGGAAAAAAAAACCTCTGTTGGATGTATTGCATAAGTATTACTGACTTCAGGTTTAATAGTTTGTCTTTTTCCCAGCAGAAATTTCAAGCATTTGAATATGAGCACTTTGTTTTCTAATGATGCAGGGTTATGTGGGTGGCTGCAAATCCCTATAGACACAAGCCTTATAATAAAGCAATGGTGTCGCGAACCTTGTAATAAAGCAATAGTCACTGGGGAAAGGTGTAGGTTGCGATTATAGATTAGCACACACTCTCACAGATTCAGTATGTTAGCTTCCATTGATTTGTTATGGTAGGTACAAAGGCATCATCTCGCTGAGCTTAAATGACAGGTTTTGATAATAGTATTATCATTTTTCAAAGTCAGATGAAACTTTTATGTAGGTTTCTTATTTCCATTGTATCAAAAAACTTTGTAAAGGATCAGAGAGGAAATTTTCAGACTGTCCTTCTCATCTGTGTCACAGCCACCCAGCTCTGCCATGGTAATGTGAAAGCAATTGTGAACTGCTGACTGGCTCAATAAATATTTATGGACAGGGAAATTGGCATTTTACATAAATTTTATATGTCATAAAATACTATTATTTTGATTCCCCCCCCCACCATTTAATTAAAAGCCCTTTTTCGTTCATGGGCCATACAAAAATAATCCGTGGGTGGGCTGCATTTGGGTCACAGGTCATCGTTTGCTGGCTTGTTGCCTAGACTATCTCATTCAAAAACAACAGTTATGTACAAATTCTAAAATAAAACCCTTTAAGCAGCAATACTAAAAGATTAAATACGAGGCTTTATAATTTTACAACTCCACAATAGCCAAACTATGGAAAGAACCTAGATGTCCATCAACAGATGAATGGATCAAGAAGATGTGGTATATATGATTTTACAACTCTAAGTACTTTTCTTAAAATTTGGATCAACCATTTCCCTTGTATTGGTATGCTTTTGGCTACAGGTAACAACAAAGTGTGACTAATGGTGGCTTAACTCTGAGGACAAGTAATGTTATCACTTATCAAGGATTCAAGACATAAGACATTTCAGGGTTGGTTGCAGAGCACACTGAACTCTGCAATGGCCCGGGGCTCTTTCCAACATGCTGTTCTGCCACCCTTAGTAGATCCCGCAACATCGCCTCTCTTGGTCACAAGATGATAGGCATTTCAGGACTTATATCTGTATCCTTACAAAGCCACATCTGCAAGCAAAGGGAGCACGAAGGAGGTGGGTAGGGAATCAGTTCTTTTCAATAGGTTATTCTCTTAATGAGTAAGAAAATTCTTCCCAGAAGTCCCACAGCAGTTTTCCCCTTAAGACCCATAGTGCAGAACCAGTCATATATGCATGTACACTCTCCCCTTAACTCATCAGCTGACAAAGAAAATAGGATTACCATGATCATCTGGCCCCATCTGGCCTCTGCTGTGAAGGAATACAACTTGTCCGTCCATATTGCCGCCAATATTTGAATGACATTGGGTTTTGTTAGGAAGGAAAAGTGGGGATGGCAGTTGAGTAGACAAGTGCTTGCCACGTTGTTTTAATTTTTAATAATTTATGAGTTGATATATTTAAGGTGTATAAAACCAAATCAACAGGAAAAACACAATTTATTGAATAAGATATGAGGCTTTTGTTACACCATATGCACTTTTTGTATTTTGTTATGTATTTTGTAACTCCATGGTACATTTTCTAACTCTTTCTATACTCTGCCACTAATTCACTCTTGATCAGTCCTGAATATTTCAGCTCTTCAAGGCCAAACTTGTATCATGACAGGTTTAGGTGACGCCTCAAATTTGTGCAAATCTTCTAAGAGGTGTGTATATATTTTTCCTTGCACAAGTCACTAATACATGCAACACCTGGTAAAAATGCAGAAGTAGGAACTAAATTAACATGGACATTAATTAACTTTAAATAATACATGTAAAATTATATATCTATGACTATAATTTCTAACGTGTCATTTCATATATATGAAACTATTGAAATTTCAACTTGCATCCGCTCAATATATCATACTGTTTACTAAGTTCCTATTAAAATAAATGCATCATCTTCTTCAAGTAGGTTTTTATAAAATTATCTCCTGTAAATGCTACTACATAAAGGCAGCATGGCTCATGTTCATGGCTTTTAGTCACCTTTATTACTTTAATAGCATTTATATAAATTTCTACCCAGTGATAGCATCAAAGTGTATAACTAATAAATTTATAATTTATTTACTGAGGAAATAACAATTTATTATTAAAATGAGAGAACTTTTATCTTTCTCTCGTGAGATAAAAATAAGAATAACTTTGTTACAAAGTGTTGATTTCCCTTAGATTCCAGTTTTGGAAATGATGTCCTATTAATAGTTGAAGCAGCTTACTGATTCCTAATTTTTCTTCTGAATATTCTTTTTTGGTTTTATCTTGCTTATTAGGGACTAGATCAGTTGGAGACTGGTTAGGTTATTAAAATTAAATTGAATGTTTGTTTAAAACATTTAAACTAGAACGAAGAGACATATGCCAATCTACATGTGATTTTTGCTACATTGGGAAGTCTAAAGATAAAATTTAAGGAACATGAATTAGTCTATAGTCTTCCTGTGCATTTTTCTAGTCTGACCCTATATGTTAATTCCTAGGAAAGAGTTGATTCTGAGCTGCCACCTCCTCTCCATACTGTGACTCCACCACAGTGTGGGGTTCCAGGTTCCTCCAACGGTCCTTCTGCATTCCAGCAGACAGAGAAGAGGACTAGCACATCTCCTGGTAAGGGTGCAGAAGCCAGGCCTGAGGTGACACATACCACTTCTGTCCACAAAATTCTGAAGACTGTAGTGACATGGCTCCACCTAAGTGCAAGGGAAGTGTGTGTCCAAATGAAAATGATGTGGGATTTGGTTAGCGTTCAGCGCTGTCTCAGTCACAGAGAGCTGTCGTACACAGAAACCTGTGAAATATGCACATCTCAGGCTGCCTGGGTGGTTCAGTCTGTTAAATGCCCAAGTCAGACTCCCTGCTCAGCAAGGATACTGCTTCTTCCTCTCCCTGCCCCCAGCTCTTGCTCTCTCTCAGATAAATACAATTTAAAAAAAGAAACAAACAAACAAAAAGAAACCTGCACATATCTGTGTCAGTATCCAGCAGAGCTCTCATTCAATATGTGTTAATTAGTGGTAAACTTCCTATTAGATATATAGATGAATAAAACAGTATATGAAGACTATATGTACAAGGTGATACTCAATATTTTGTTCTACTCTAACCTAAGATAACTTGAGATCAAATGGAGTCATTTGATCCATTCACCTAGTGTTTCAAAACACAGCCATCAAATGCAAAGTCTGTTAGAAATTGTTGCAGAAAATTGTAAGCAGCAGTAATATTGATAGAAGTAATGTCAGATGATATACATATATTTTTAAAGATGGTATTTATTTATTTGTCAGAGAGAGAGTGTGTGTGCACAAGCAGGAGGAGCAGCAGGCAAAGGGAGAGGAAGAGGCAGGCTTTTCTGCTGAGCAAGGAGCCCAATGTGGGACTCCATCCCAGGACCTGGGGTCATGACCTGTGCCAAAGGCAGATGCCTAACTGACCGAGACACCCAGTGCCCCCAGATGGTGTATATAAATTATAAACATTCCATCTGAAAATAAAGACATCCTCTGGTATATTATTAGGCAACTATGAACAACTTTGAATCAAAAAAGAAATAGAAATATGTATACATAACTCAAAATATCCAAATGAGGAAGCATAGAACTCTTGCTACAAACACTTGTGGTAAGACACCTTTTTGCCCGAAACAGGTATGTTTACTGCAGTTCTCTACAGAAAGAATGAGCTTTCTACATAGAAAGTATTTCTGTGTGTGTATGTGTGCATGTGTGTGTGTGTGAGGGGGGTGATTTTATCAGTAACCAGTTCTCTAAAAAATGTTGCAGGGGCGCCTGGGTGATTCTGTTGGTTAAATGTCCAACTCTTGATTTTGGCCCAGGTCATGATCTCAGGGTCCTGGGATTGAGACCCACATCAGTGTCCCTGCTCCCTGCTCAGTGGGAAGTCTGCTTTTCTCCCTCTGCATCCCTCCAGAATAAATAAATAAATCTTAAAAAAAAAAAAAAAGATTGACAGCATCTGCCCACTTAAAAAATAGGTTATTTCAAGGTTATTCCATAGGTGGCTAGTATGATAGTATTGATTGCAATGCCACTTTTTTATAGAACCAAATACATTAAGTTATAAATTTTTCAATTATGATCAACTCATGGTAATTGTAGTAAAACTTCTTTCAATATTAACTTGTCTTTGAAACTACTTGCTTAAATTATTTCCAGTACTATACATGGCACAGTAGATAACACTGCAATTACACTGAAAGTGAAACAATGTTTAAGGGCAATGTAGTGATATGCATAATAAATCCAAAGGGAGCAAAACCTCCTTTCAACAAGGTCTGAAAGGATGCATTAAAAATTAGGGGGTATTTCCTTCTCCTCAGTGGTGTGTCTATTGAAGTATCAGCCAAATAACTGAGACAGTTGAATTGCCCTCCTCAAAGGTTACTTCAGGAGGACTGGATTAAGGGCTAACCTCAGTTTGCTAGAGGAGATGTTACCTGGGTGAAGGACCATTTGAATAAATGTGGAGTGGTTTCTCAGGTGGAAGTGATGGCTGGGGAACTTGATCTGCTTGAGTTGGAACGCTGGAGTTCTTGGAATGTCCTTTCCCCTCCTATCTTTGTGATTTTGGAACACAATCCCTTCATTATTAGAGTCGCGAGTTTTTAAGTGCATATAAACCAATTTAACATGTATTTTCTTCAATTTGCTGTTTAGCTAGTGTTAAAACAACAAATTAAATGGACTCTAGGGGCACCTGGGTGGCTCAGTGGGTTAAAGCCTCTGCCTTCGGCTCAGGTCATGATTCCAGGGTCCTGGGATCGAGCCCCGCATCGGGCTCTCTGCTCAGCCGGGAGCCTGCTTCCCTCTCTCTCTCTGCCTGCCTCTCTGTCTGCTTGTGATCTCCATCTGTCAAATAAAAAAAAATAATAAAAAATTTAAAAAAAAATAAATAAATGGACTCTAACGTGATTACTAATACAGTCCTAAAAGTGTTCATGGTGATGGAGGGTTCTGATGCCCTTCTGGAAATCTGTGGATTGTTAGCACCACCTTTCTCTTTTACTTCCACACATCCCTCATCATCTCTAGTCTGATGCTTCTGGTAAGATAATTTGATTCGGTGAGACAAGGACAGACATTGATGCAGAAACTCGAGTAGGGATTCTAGGTCTGCAGCGACTCACTGTAGGTTCCGCGCTTTGGTTTCCTTGTCTGAAATACTTAATTCACTGGGTAGCTCTAGGACATAAATAAGATTATTATCGAGCGCCCGGCACAGCGGCGTGAGACCGCAGGTGAGCGCGGCTGACCTTTTGAGCACCCAGGTGTGTGCCGCAGGTGCGCGCCTCTCGGCCAATGGGCTTGCCTGTTACGCGCCGGGCGGGACGGGGGCAGAGCCGTCCGGTGAAAACCGGCTCCCGAGCCGCGCCCTGGGCGCTTCCAGCAGCACTGCGAGTCCTTGGCTGCTTGCCCGGCTGGAGGCGGAGGCGGAGGCGGCGGCGCGAACTGCCTGTACTCTGCGCGCTCTGCGCTCCGCCCTCGGGGCTTGCGGCCGTCCGCTCGCAGGGAGGAGGGTGGACGCAGCCCGGCCGGCCGCTGCAGCGGCGTCAGGTGAGTGCGGGCGCCGCAGAGACTGAGGCGTTGCGGCAGCACCAGGAGTCCGAGCCAAATTCTCAGCGCGGCCCAGAGCGTCCCGGGAAGGAGGGGACCGCGGGGCACTCGCCGAGGGGACGCCGGCGCCGAGCAGCCCGCAGTCGCCCCTCTTGAGTCGGACCTAGCGTGGAACGCAGGCGACGCCCCCCCCCCGGGGTCCGGTCACCCCGAAGGAGCCGGTCGAGCGCACATTTGCTGACGGACGAGCGTGATAGAGGCGGGAGCTGCGAGCGAACCCGGCGCGATGAACGGCGAGGGCGGCTACAACTTCAGGCGGACGGCTATACGGCGGAAGCCCGGTCCCTTCTGCCTGCCGCTGGGGACCCCTCAGCCCTGGAGACCCTCGGGGTCGCACTGGGGACGGCCCGAGACGGACGCCTTCAGGAGCCGGGCACCTGCGGACCGCCCAGGTGAGTGCCCCGCGGGGCAGGGGCGGGCGGAGGCGTTGCCGCGGGAGAAAGCCGCGCGGAGCGCCCTGCAGGTGCGCCCAGTCTCCTTGCTGCTAAGGGAGCCCAGTGGGGGGAGCTTCCCAGACGGCTGAGCGGGGCCGTCCACCCCTTACCGATTGTGTCCCTTTCCCCCAAAGATTGTGTCCCTTCCCCCAGAGGACCTTGGGCAGGAACCCGCGGGGGCCCGAGCTTGCCCTGGAGGTCCCTTATCAGGGAATTCCGGGACTATAGGTATTATTTTAAAAGTTTGGCTACGAAGTAATAAAGCCCATTCTTTTGAGACACTGAAGTTTAAGTTTCTTAGTTAAATTCCTGCTTCGGCAGACCTCGTGAAGGACTAGTACAACACATGTAGCCTACTTGTACTAGGCTGATGTTCCCCTTGGGCTCGCGTAGTTGTTGGTAACCTGGGACCAGCTATCCTGAGAGCTCCGGTTTTCGCTTTTGCAGAATACGCTTGACTCCCACCTTACGTGTGAAAGGCGGCGTCTCTCATAAGGAAACAGATTCCTAGTATCAAGAAATGGAACTATTATTGCTCTTTTCGTATAGATAAATTCAGCTATCAGTAATGCGGTATTTTGAGTAGTGAATTCTTGTCGAATCTTAGTATTGGAAGAAATCCTAAAGATCTGTTTCAAGCCCTCGGCATTTCGGAGGGGAGCTTGAAACTATGTGGAACCGCTAGGGATTTTTTCTTGATTTTTGTGCTCCTATCATACTATAGCTAGAAACGTTTTGTATGTAGACCAGTTATGAGACAAAACCCTCATTCACGCAGCAGAAACGCAAATACTTTTATTCACTTTCATTTTGTTTTGATTAAGCAAATGTGTCATGATTATTTAAATGTGATAACTGTTGGAGTTTTAAAATTTCTGTAATCCTTGTCCTGAAGTTGTAGTTAGTAGTCCTAGGGTAGAAAAACATGATGGATGATTTACAAATTTAAAGCCACATTAGATAAGGGCAGAAATAGTGATGTGAGAAAATAATGCAACCAAGTAACTGAATTACAGTTGGTTACCTCTCAATTTCCTCTTCTGTGAAATGAGGACAGTGAAATCATCTCTTCTAGATTTAGGTGTGATTCACTCTAAAATGAATGGAAGAGTATTTTCCTTTCTTAGTATGTTTTGCTTTTTCTGAAGTTATTTACACATTTTAAAATTGAGCTACCATTTTTTTTTTTTTTAAGTGTGATCTCTACATCCAACATGGGGCTAGAACTCATGAAGCCAATGTCAAGACTCTCATGTTCCTCTGACTGAGTCAGCCAGGTGCCATGAGTTACCAATTTCTTTTTTTTTTTAAGATTTTATTTATTTATTTGCCAGAGACCGAGGGAGAGAGAGCAAGCGAGCATAGGCAGACAAAGAGGCAGGCAGAGGCAGAGGGAGAAGCAGGCTCCCTGCCGAACAAGGAGCCCGATGTGGGACTTGATCCCAGGACCCTGGGATCATGACCTGAGCCAAAGGCAGCTGCTTAACCAACTGAGCCACCCAGGCGTCCCAGAGTTACCAATTTCTTAATCACTGACTGTTTTCAGTTTTGAGGGCAATAGGATTCAAGTTCTTTACATCATGTTTTTATTTAAAATTACATTACATTCAGTTTCCAAACTGAATAGGTGAGCAAAAGATGAAGTGACTTAGAAGTAGGAATGAAAGGAGTTGTTGGAGGCTATAAATAATCTTCTATAAAGTACCTTTGCTTATAGAAGAAACAGTCCTTTTTTACTTCAGAGAAAATCCAGAACACTTTTTTTTTTTTTTTTGAAAGATTTATTTATTTTAGAGCGTGAGTGAGTGCACATGCAGGGGGCAGGGCGGTGGGGGGGGATAGTGAAGGAGAGGGAGAGGAAGAGAGAGTCTTACCCACCTCCACACGGAGCATAGGTTTGATCTCAGAACTCTGATATCAGGACCTGAACTGAAACCAAGAGTTGATCACTTAACTGACTGCCACCCAAGTGCCCCCACAACAGTTTTTTTCTTTTTCTTTTTGAATTTTTAAAAACTATATTTCTTTTACAGAGAGAGCAAATGAGAGCAAGTGGGGGAGGGGCAAGAGAGAAGGAGACTCTCAAGCAGAGTCCCCACTGAGTGGGGGCACTGCCTTGGACTGGATTTGATGACCCTGAGATCATGACCTCAGCTGAAACCAAGAGTTAGACACTCAACTGACTGAGTCACTCAGACACCCTTTTTGTTCTTTTTAAAATAGTAGGTAGGGTCGTGATAGGGAGTAGAGGTGCAACTCTTGATCTCCCGGTTAGAAGTTTAAACCCCATGCTGGATGTAGGGATTACTTAAAAATAAAATCTTTAAAATAGGGGCGCCTGAGTGGCTCAGTGGGTTAAAGCCTCTGCCTTTGGCTCAGGTCATGATCCCAGGGTCCTGGGATCAAGCCCCGCGTTGGGGGGGGGGCTCTGCTCAGCGGGGAGCCTGCTTCCCTCTCTCTCTGTCTCTGCCTGCCTCTCTGTCTACTTGTGATCGCTGTCTGTCAAATAAAATCTTTTTTTAAAAAAAGTGTTTAAAATAATAAAATGATATGTAGAGTGTAGCAGTAACTTTTCTAATTGTCTTAATATTGTTTACACAAACTCAGAGTTCTTGGTGCTGTAGTTTCAAAGTTGAAAAGTGAAAATGACTTAATCTTCCAAGGTAAGATTGTTCCTCTTTACCAGGATATATAATCTATAGTATCTATTGGAGAATGATCCAGTGTTCTGACAGGAAGTCTTAACCTATTGAGTGGCCATGCCCTATTTAACTGGGTAGTGTAAAAACATTTTAGAAAGCGCTTCCTTCTTTGAATCAAATCTGCCTCCATATTCAGTCTCATCCAACCATTATTTTATAAGATCCTCTCCAAATCAAAAACTCAACCAGGTTTAAATCTGCAAGGAGTGCCAGTTTCACTGCAGCACCTAGAAAAGTATTTATATATGAAACCACAGCATTTAGACCCATTACATACAGAGTGGATGTTACTCATAATTGTTACTTTCCCTCTTAAAGAAGGAACAAAAACTTGAGAGGTCAAGAGCTTAACAGAAAATTCAGTTTCATGGTATTGTGTTATATCTATGATTGTGAAACCCACTAACTTTAGAGTTTTGTGATTTTTCCCAGGGGAAAAGAAAAAGTCTACCAACTGCATATGCTGTATATACCTGGCTATAAATTTCCTCGTCTAGGTGAAGCAGAGAGTTGAGGTGATTAAGATCTAGGCTTTGGGGTCATATAGCATCCAAGTCCTAGTTGTGTGAATTAGACCAAGCCTCTTAATTTCTCACTTTCTTCATTTATAAAATGGAGAAAACAGTACTTTAAAAGATAATAGAAATAAATGGCACAAAGCAAACATTCCAGGTAGTATCCTAACAAGGAATCTTTATTCTCTGTGTCTCAAAGAATCTGGCACTAGGATACTCTAAAAATACTTGTTGAATGAATGAATACCCTCCCCCTATAATGTTCATAATAATGATCTATTGAGTGTGTTTTCTGTATGAAATACTATGTGATACACACATGTATATGTATATGAATTTATTTTATAACAGTCCAAATAGTAGCAGTAGTATGCCCATTTTACAGCTGAAAAAAATGAAAGCACAAAGAGTTTTACTAACTTGCTTGGAGTCCTAAAACTGGTACTTGTTTTATTAGGATTCAAATTCAAGTGTGCTTAGAGTCAAAGGTGATGGTCCTATGCATATAACATTAATCATGTAATTCGATTACGGGAAAAAAAATCCATAAATTTAAACGGTTACTTGTATACACATAAAGTAAGATGAAAATTTTCTGTTGTGCTTCCCCCCAACCCCATACTCTGCATACTGGTTGCCCTTGATGGTGGGGAAGAGTTGATCTAGTCAGTTCTTTGTTTTGTTTTGTTTTGTTTTTTCTGCTATCATTCAAGGCAGCTTATTTCCGTAATTCTGTAGTTTTATGGGAATCCTGAAGGCCTTTATTGAAGATGACTTCCTGTAGAAAATATTTGTTTTTACTTGCAACCCAATGCTACTTTTATTAGGCAGGCATTTCCATGACTTGAAGATAGTGTAAATTTGAATTCAGGCTTTCTCAGGGGAGATCAGCATCATTATCATCATTAATTTTTCCACTTGGTGTAGGGGCAGACTTTATCGTCAGTTTGTTGTGATGGCAAATTTTTCCTAGGCCACCTTTTTATTCAGGTGTAGCTCTTTCAGTGTGGAACATTGGTGTCTGGTTTGAGGTTCAGTCCTTTCCCATTTCACAAGGTCAAGGCCAGTCTCCCTCTCTCCTGCAAGCCCCTCAGTTCTTGGGCTCTAGGTTCTTGGGAATGGTATTGCCCCCAGGGTAGCACGGGCTTACGAATTAGTTTGCCCTTCAGGTTTAGATTTACTGTTCTTTTTCTTTTTTTTCCCTCTTGTCCTTGGGAACTTCCTTTCTTATAATCTCAACAATGAAACTACATTTCAAAGCATAACTGTTGTAATGTATTCATCATCTTGGTACTTTGTGGCCATAGATGTTTCACATTGTATGATGTGCTAGCTTTACATAAGTAGAGTTTCTTTTTCTAGTTCTCACCATGGTTGGGGTACTTGGATTTTCAACACTTAACTCCAATATCCTGAGTGATGAAGATGACTTCTTCATCCATCTTACTTGGATTTCCTTCCAAGAGCTGTTAGTCGTCTCTTAAGGATGATGTCACCACTGTTGGGGGGAGGAGGGATGGAGATTTGGGATCCCCGGATGAGCACTTACTGTGTATTGAACACTGTCTCTGAGCTAGGACCATGTGTGTTTTACTTCCACTTCTTATTCTTATGACAATCCTATAAGATAGGGTTTATTATCCTTTTAGAGAAAAAGACCAAGTTTCAGAAAGTCTTAACTTGTTGCTGTACAAATGGCCTAATCTTCGGGGGCAAGATTTGAACCAGTTCTCTCTAGCTTCAGTGCTCACATGCTTGACCCACTAGTTCTGAAGGTTTCCCAGGGCTTTGAGAGGCAAAGTGCAATGCAACAATGATGTGTTATGTATTTAGGACTAAGATTATTTGTGACTTTAATGAATATAATGATCTGAGCAAATAATTTATCTGAGGATTTAGAGTAAAATAACAGTGTCCATCAATATTGTTTGTTTCTTGGAAGCTGCTTAAAGATGGACTTTGAAATAAGAAAGTCCTTCAGAGGGGCAGGAACCAGGAAGCGTTTTCTTACTTGGATTTCCTTCTAAGAGCTGTTAGTCGTCTCTCAAGGAACAGCTCTGCCAACTTGTGAACCTAAGGACATTCAGAGACTTATTCCACATTTACTTATTTGCTTGCATTCTTCCTCTGCTGATGGAAACTTAGGTTCATAGATCCAACTGGTGACAGAAGAGGATGTGGGACTTTTGGGGAATGGAATTAGGGTCTGCCCAAAGCCCTGGACTAATGGGGCACTGGATTCCTTCCTTGTTATAGTCAAGGTTGTACTGAAGTTCTTCTGTACATGTGTCTGCTGAAAAGTTGCTTGAAAAAGGAGTCAAACATGATGCATTTAATTTTGTGAGTATAGTGTGAGATTCACTCCGTTTGGATAGAAGCTCATGAACCTTTACTTTTTTAAAAAGCACATCAGATAATTCTCATGATCTGTTTGATTTCCAAATGTTCTCCTGATGGCTGCATCAGAGTTACTTGGAGTGCTAATTAGAAATTCCCAGCCGCACCCTAGGTATAATGAGTCAGAATCTCCAGGGGTAGGGTGAGAAAAGCCGTATTTTTAACAAGTGCCCCAGATGATTCTGAGGTGTAACCAGCTTTATGAACTACTGTGCATTCCCAAACATGGGCAAACCCTGCCTTCAGTCTTGAGCACAGGCAACCAAAATTTGCAGGTGCAAAGCAAAGAGTAATCTAGATGGCTTCTCAACTAGCACATCTTCTGGGCCCTCTGTAACTTTTGGCAAATTTTCTGCCCCTAACTGGCTGATTCTTTTTTTTTTTTTTTTTTAAGACTTTATTTATTTATTTGACAGACAAAGATCACAAGTAAGCAGAGAGGCAGGCAGAGACAGAGAGAAGGAAGCAGGTTCTCTGCGGGGCTCGATCTCAGGATGCTGGGATCATGACCTGAGCCGAAGGCAGAGGCTGTAACCCACTGAGCCACCCAGGCGCCCCTAACTGGTTGATTCTTAATTGCATTTTTTTACATCTGTTATAGGTCTTTTCTACTTTGTCTTATTTCTCAACCCCATCCTGTTCCTCTTGAAGGAGACTTTAATTTATGCAGATGTACAATTTATATCTGACTGGATTATCTGATATGAACCCACGTACCTTCCTTTCACTTCAGACTTGGCTTCTTTGTACTTGATAGCTGACCTCTTTCTCCCGTGGACAGATCTGGTCCTCAGCCACATTTCTCCTTTTTTACCTTCCCTGGGCTGCATGCCTCTTTACTATCCCGTCCTGGGCTTGTCCCTCACCCCCTCTTTTCCCTCCAGATGAGGTCTGCCTACACTTTATACTTGGAAGTTCTTTGGAGCTATGACCCAACAGCTTTCTCCCTTAAACTACTCTGTACTTCCCTTGTTGCCTCCACTTCTTTTTTCATCCCGGTCACCCTGTCTTTCTCCCCACTTCCTCTTCTTTTTGGCTGGCTTCTCTTCCCAAGCTGGCATTGGTAGGTAGTCTAGGTCAGCTGTAGATTCCCAAGTATTCTCCTATAGGCTGTTTTGGGACCTTTTTCTTAATTTCTCTGTGGTGTTTGCGTCCTTTTGTGTGTGTGTGTGTGTGTGTGTGTGTGTGTGTGTGTGTATTTATTTGACAAAGAGGAAGAGGGGGAGGGAGAGAGCGCACACTGGCAGAGGGAGCGGCAGGCTCCCTGTGCTGGAGCGGATGTGGGGCTTGATCCCAGGACTTCAGGATCATGAACTAAACTGAAGGCAGGCACTGAACTGATTGAGCCATCCAGGTGTTCCATGTTTGCTTGGAGGTGTTACTAACTTTAAGGCTTCAAAGTTTATTTTAAATCTGCTTTTCTCTCTTGTCTACTTGCCACCCTGTCATCTGCCATTTCTTACTGACTCACCTTCATTTCTTGATGATGGCCTTTGTCTTATTTCAGACCAGCTTCTAACCAGTAGTGTTATTATCCACCTCACACAGTCCCATTAATTTTCTTAAATCTGGGTCTTGATCATAATCTTCACATTATCAGCCACCTTCTGTGGCTCCCCAACTGCCTGTTATTGATGTCTCTGTTCTAAAATGATCACCTTAGTGATTCTGGGTCAGACTTCACCAGGAACCTCTCAGTATGAAGATGGACCTTTTAAAATTCATGCAAATATTAACTCTTATTTGAACTCTGAAAGTTGGACTAGTCATACATTGATCACACCTGAGAAATTGTGTGTGTGTGTTCAGGAATAAATTTGGCATGGTTTGAAGAGCATTGTCTAGAATTAGTTCTCTGTTCCTGGACTATAGTTGAAGGTGTGCACATCACCAACAAGTGTTCTCGTGCCTGTAATCAATTTTGTATTGCCTCACTGATGCAGGAATGGAGTGGAGAAGACAAACCCAGCTGCCATTCCCCCTTATGCATACCCATGCATTGAAACCAAACTCCGCTTCAGCATCTGCAGAAGCTTGGGAGCTGCCCCCATTCTGGGGAATGCGTTGAGCCACCGGGCAGCCTAGCTGCAGACCAATCTGCCACCTGCTCTGCAAGGCTGGGCTGTTCTCTGGGACCTCTAACAGGATTTGGGTTAGGCCACATGTTAATAGTAATCCTAAAAAGTGCAGTGACTTTAAGAAAAGGTTATTTGTATTTTTAAAATGTATGCTAGTGAGTGTATTTAGGAGTGGAAAGTCCCAAATAAATAAGATGCCCTAACTGAAGGATACAGAGGGATCATGCTTATAGTTTCACATACAATGCAAAATGGTATATGTGAGTTTATCAAATTATAGCCAAATTCAGTTAAAAATGCATTTAATTTTACTATCAAGGATTTTTGTAAACAAAGTCATCTTCATTTTCCCTGTAAAAAGTTGAGTTACCTATACCTTTTTTTCCCCCTAAATTATGCTACATAATGGTATCATATTGACAACATACCATACTGATAAATGGTATCGGGAGTCCAAAGCTGAATGAGACAGATGCCGTGACCTTTAGTGATTTCCATCCTAGAAGGAGGAATATGATCTATAATAAACACCAGGGTGTAAGTTAGTATTGTGTATAAGAGCAATAATTAGTGTGCTTGTAGTTCAGGGGAAGGAAATCTGTACCAGGTTGGAAAAACGAGTCTCCAAGTTTTATTCAGAGCCCTGTGCCAGCTACCTCCATCGGTATTTCTGTTCTCTTTTCAGATCCCTGTACCCTGCACTACAGAGTTTGCCTCCTCTAATCCCAATAAAGCTAGGGATTCTTCAGTCCTTCAACAGATATTTCAGTGTTTACTATGGATCAGGCATTGTGGCAGGGTCTAGAAATCAAGGTGAGAAGAATCCATGATAAGAGCTAAGTGTGGGCTTTGGAGTTAGACTGGCTGGGTTTGAATCCTCCTCTAGTAATTAACTGGCTGATTTGGATCTCTTTTTGGTTCTGTTCTCTCATCTATAAAATGGGAATATTAATATTACTGCATCATAGAAATGTTGGCAGGATAAAAATTGATATTCTTAAAGGGCTTAGAACAGTGCTTAGGAAGTGTTCAGGTAAATTTCAGTATTTTTGTTGGGATGAACACAAGTGCTAGCTTCACAATCTGGTGTTCTCTTCTCATTTTCTGTGTCTGTCTAGTCTACTGCTGTCTCACAAGATTGTGATTAGTTGCCTCCAGTCATCCCCACAGAGTGTGAGCTCCTCCCCAAGCAGCAGGCTATGCTGGGCACATGTCTTCCATCCTTTTACATCCCCTTCCTGCTCAGCCCCACCCACCCCCTCGTGAAAGTGCCTCTCACTGCTGACCTCTGTCCTAGGTCTTTCCTCTTGTGCTGTCTTGAGTCCCACTTTGATGTCAGACTTCCCTAAAGCCTGGATTGTGTTACAAAACCATCACCCTCTGCCTCTGTTTCCTAACATTCTGGCCTTCTCCTCTTTACCATGCTGCTTTTCTGGTGACACAAGTACCTGCTGGGCATCTTGCAGGATCGATCCACAGATCTCCTGGTCAGGATATGAGGCCCTCCCTCCCTTAACTTTCCCTGACTATTTGTTGTCTGTGTTCCTAGAAGAAAATCTTCCTGCACTCACTCTTCCCAGCCAACTCAAGTTGCTGCACCTGCTGTCCAGTCCCTAACTTGTGTGGTCCATTGCCATCACTCCTTAGGGGCTTTTTGAAGTCCATTTGAGGACTCAATAAATATTACGTACACAGAAGAACCCTGAATTAGCTTGGCACATTTTGGTTCAGCATGAGAATTTTTTGGCAACATTGCCAGAAAATGGAATTAGGTTCCTTTGCTGGTTGTGAGCTTCTTATTAATGAGGATGCTCAAGGAGGGGCTGGAGGACTGAGCGGCTGAGCTTAGAGGAGATATGCTGTCTCTCTGGCCTGTGCACCTTGTGCACAGACCCTTCTTGCCTCAGTGCTTCTCTGCTTTCCTTCTGAGTCTACACGGTTCCTGTGCTCCCATCAGCAACATGTGTTAGGGAAGGCCAGGGAGTGGTGTACTTTGGTCTTTGAGAATTCATGTACTAGGTGTCCTTTTTAGGTTACCGGTTGTGCTTATTCAGGTATTCTTGCTGCTGTTGATATGTCTTGAGTAAGAGACCATTGGAGTTGGGAGGACCTGGGTGGTTCCTGCACTGGAAGACCCCGAGTGCTTTGTTGTAGAAGTTTTGTTCTCTTCTAGCTTTGCCTTTTGTTTTCCATTCCTGCTGCCCTTCTTTCTTCCTTGCCCACTTCCAAGCCTTGTTCTTCCTTGCCTGTTGGGTTTCTCACTAGTAGGACCTGTCTTTTAAGGTCAAAACTCTTCCCTCCCCCCGCCCCAAAACTCTTAATAATCATTGTCTTTCTGCCCAGATCTAATAGGCTTGTCTTAAAAGCCATCTGAGTGGTAGGTGCTAGGTATGATCAGAAGCAAGGTTTTAGCTTCCAGCTCTTATAGCAAAAGATGGGACTGTGGAGCAGCTGATACCTGAAATAGCTCTATATTATTTTCCAGATCGTAGTGTGTTTCATCAGATCTAAAATGTATATTTTATCACATTTTAACATCTCTGAAATGGGATGCTTTCTGTTGATGGCATTAAAAAAATTGTAAGATGGTGAGATGTAGATTGGCCTGAAATTTAAAACATGACTGCACAATATTTACTGCCTCTAAATAGTAGTAAAGATGACGAAATATATTCCTGGATTATATAACTAAGAACATCGACTAACAGCTTTCCTCTTCCTCTCCTCTAAACCCAAAACATACTTTGCATTGCTATCTCTCTGTATCTCTGGCAACTTCTTCAGCCTCCTTAATTATAATTACTATAAGAGTCATAATAATAGCTACCATTTATCCAGCACTTTGTTGGTCAGACACTGTCTTAAGTACTTCATGTGCATAAACTTACTCATTACAAATAGAATCCGTAATCTCCACTGTAGAAAAATGGAATCAGGGTGCCTGGGTGGCTGAGTGGGTTAATCCTCTGCCTTTGGCTCAGGTCATGATCTCAGGGTCCTAGGATCAAGCCCCACATAGGGCTGTCTGCTCAGCAGGGAGCCTGCTCCCCCCGCCTGCCTCTCTGCCTACTTGTGATCTCTCTTTCTCTCTGTCAAATAAATAAATAAAATCTTAAAAAAAAAAAAAAGAAAATTGGAATCAGAAGCCCAGGCAGACTCAATAATTTGTTGAAGTTCATATGGCTGGGCGAGTCAGGATGTAAACTCATGCCCTTAACCCCTGGACTTTTCTCTCTCTCTCATTAATTTCTTATTGCCAGTTTTTAACATCTCTGAACCTAAAGATATTAGTTGTTGATTTTGAATAATGGAGGAAATACATTTCCCTGATAATTTTGTCTACTTTATCCATAGTATTAAAAACAAAAGCAATGCTCTGGTCCACTGTAGCTAGCAAGGAAGGAAAAAAAAAGATATTTTCAAGAAGAAAGAGAAACCTATTCTTAAAAAAGATTCTGGAGATGGAAATGGAAACCAGAAATAGCTTCCTGGTCTTTGCTGTGCAACCCAACTCAGGAACACTCACCTAATTCAAGTCCTTTACTGCTTTCTTTCTAGGAAGTTTTGATTAGACTAGATCCTACCTTTAGCACAGTGATAGTGACCTATTGAACTTGGATGGTACATGAATGGTATTGATTTTCAAGAATCCAGTTATTTGTAGATGTGCTGTGAACAGGCAAAACTACTTTTCTCCTAACTAATTAAAAAATAGAACTATAGTATATGGTTATATAATAGATCATATCTACTATACACGATATGTGTATATGTCTAATGTTAAATATATCAATATCATGAACCTACTGGTATTTGCCATTTTAATTTTTCAAAGAGAATTATGCATAACTCCCTCTTCCCCCACTCCTAACATCTTAGTGTAATAAAACTGGGTGTGAGTAGTCACACTCAGATGCCCGCCGCTGTGAAAGAACTAGGCAACTGACAAGGGTGCTAATTAGAGCCCCTCTGTAGTCCTTTTATAGAAAGTGGCAAACTCAGGCCACTGGTTATGAAAACAGTGAAAAGAAGGGAAGAGAAGGATTCAGGGGGAAGCAAGGAGGAAACTGCCAATGATGGCAATCATTGTTCTGAAGTCAGTGTGGTGCCCAGTGTAAGCTCCTTTTCAGTGGAGAACTAATGCCCGTTTCCAAGTTTGGGAACTGAATGGCCAACTTGCATGTTTTTGTTAACCTGGGAGATTTGCTTTAACCACATGGTGGGCACTGGGGAGATAGAACAAAGAATTCGAAAATTAAGATACTGATCTAATCCCTACTTCTCTTCCTCATGGTCTTGACGGTAGCTCATTTCTATAAATCCGAGAAAATTATATTGGCAATTACATGTATCATTGCACTAAAAGCTCTTGTTTTAGAATATTCATCCCTACAGATCTTTTGTTAATTGTCCATTTCTGGCAGAGATTTCTGGGTCCTACTATTTATACTTTTCCATCTGGAAAAGGTCTCAAAGCCAGTTCCTTACAATTAGTTCCTACAAATGTTATAGCAGCTCATTCAGAAAATAAGCTTTGTCATGGACTTTTAGAAAAGCTTAATAGTTTATATCTGCTTATTTTCTCTTATCCAAAAATACCTCTGCAAGAACAGATGAATAAATTATTCCTCTTTATTTTTTTCTTCTAATATTTCCTCTTTGCTCATGTGTTAAGTGATACAACTTATTGTAGACCTGAAAGTCTTGACTAATAGAAGTTTTGGCCACTTGAAACATCATTTTTAATGTTAAAAAAGTATTGAATTCGTCAGTTTCATGTGTTTACTTACATTTGCCTTTTCACTGAGGACCCTCCCTGACCACCTGATTTAATGTTGAAAGCCTCGCTTCCACACTTCTCTCCTCGATCTTTTGTTCTTTATAACACTTGCCACTATCTCTGTTTTTTTAAGTTTTATTTTCTATCCCTGCCTCTCTTGCCCTAGTGCATATACTAAATTCCATGAGAGCAGAAGGTTTTTGTTTTTAAGATTTTACTTGTTTGAGGAGGAGAGAGAGGGAGGGGGAGAGAGAAAGAGGGAGAGCTCATGCATGAGCTGGGGGGAGAGAGAGAAGCAGGGTCCCCCCTGAGCCAGGAGCCCAACGTGGGGCTGGATCATGGGATCATGACCTGAGCAGAAGGCAGAGCTTAACCAGCTGAGCCACTCAGGCACCCCAAGAGCCGGAGGTTTTGTCTGTTGCATTCTTTTTTTCCAAAGGCAGGGTACAGTCAGGATCCCCATTGTGGAGACTGCCCAGCCTAAGCCTGCAGACTTGGGAGACAGGGAGGTAGGAGGTAGGTGTGTGTGGCGTGTGTGGTAGAAGTGAGCATAGTCCTGAGAGAGGGGGTGTGAGGCCGAGGCCCTTCCCAGAGCACTGGTGGCTGCAGCAACCCAAACACTCTTGGCTGAGGTTTTAACAGGAACAGGTGGAGGTAGAGTGTGGGGTCAAACTGATTTTAAGAATAAGGTAGAGACAAGAGTTGGTGTGAGGCCTTCAGTTCATTAAGTTGAAACTATGGATTCTGAGAAGCTTTCTTCATCACCTCTTTTAGTAATTTGTTAAATCACTTTGACATGAAGATGAAACTTTATGTTAGTATAATGAGAGCAGTGACTTTTAGTCTCAGTCCCTTCCTGTTTCTCCAGTACCTAGAAGAGTTCCTTGTTCACTGGGTTTTTGTGAAGTTGAGCAAGAGTATAAAAATGTAGCACTCAACATAGGCTTTCAATATGTCAGCCCAATACTTAAAAATCTGGCTAATACACACGTTTTATCGCATCTTACCTTAATTGTTTTCTTTACTCGGTTTCTTTATTTTTCCGAAATAGAGTTCCTTTAAATAAGTTTTTTTTGGTGCTGTTGAGAAGTAATTCAATTTAAAAGTGTATAACTTTTAAAAGTTTATTTGTTTGATATACAAAGTATCCTTTAATTATAGCTGTTGAAGTTATCTCTCTGAATTGTTTCTTTGAGACAGAGTTGTATCTTTGAAAATCTCCCCTGGGTTGGGGTGGGATGCGAAGGAAGAATCCTTTGACAAGCGGAGGGATTAGCTATTTGATCATGTACATTTAATCTGAACTACAAAACAAGCTGAGCCTTTTCCCTTGGTTTTCTAAGGTTTCTCACAGGACCCAGGAAGGTTTCTCCTTCAGCTCTTATTTAATAGTACATTCTAAACTTTCCACCTACATTTATATAATGGAGGAAAACCTTAAACCACGCTAATTTGTTCTGTGTTAGCTTGCAGTAGATCTTCCTTAGCTACGAAAAAGTTAGTTATCCTGTAACTAAAGCAGTAACTGCAGGTGAGCAGTTAATCATTTGAATACAAAACTTTTTATAGCTGGAATATCTAAAATGGTTTTGTTCTCCTCCCCATAAATTTAATGCACATGAAAATAATTTTAAATTCATAGGCTAAATTCATTTCTTAGCTCCTTTATAATAGTCTGGCGTTTTCACAGAAGAAAGCTTTAATTATGCTGTCTACAGGAAGGTCACTTCCTTCATGTAAATTAGGATTTTTGTGTATCTGGGCCCACTCTGGTTTCTTTATAGGCATAATTAACTTAATTGCCTTCTCAGTTCTTCGTGCCAGGGGGCAGGGAACGGTTTTAAACTTCTGTAGATACTGACATTTAGAAAATGATTAACTTATGAACAGAGTTCAGATTTATTCTAATGCAAAAATCTGTACAATGTGATGAGGCATCATCTGGTGTTTTGATGAAATTTTGTCTGTGCCCTGTATATAAAGTCAGTAGTGGACAGTAGTGGAGTAGCAGACAGATGAAAGAAAAATTCAATACAATGATGAATGTTAGAAATTTCTTTTCTGAGAGGCGTAGCTTCATTTCTTGAAAGTGGGACAAACTGGTTAAGAGTTCTGGCTCAGTAATCATACAGGTCTGGGTTCAAATCCTGCCTCTGCTACACTACAGCTTGAGCAAGTTGTCTTACCTCCCTAGGGGTTTCTTTATAATTAGGATTATAATGAATAATGAAAATATTCATAAGGTTGTAAGGGGTTAAATGAATGGCAAGTTTAGTACATTTACATATTCAGTCCTCAATAAATGCTGGCTACTAATTATATACAAACTATGTATGTGTGTGTATGGTGGTGTGTACATTTTTTTTTTTAAGATTTTATTTATTTGACAGACAGAGATCACAAGTAGGCAGAGAGGCAGGCAGAGAGAGGGAGAAGCAGGCTCCCTGCCAAGCGGAGAGCCCAATACAGGACTCATCCCAGGACCCTGGGATCATGACCCAAGCCGAAGGCAGAAGCTTTAACCCACTGAGCCACCCAGGTACCCCGGTGTGTGCATTTTAACTGGTAATTAGAATTGGACTGGGCTCTTTTGAAGACATCTGCTAAAACTAATGTAGCAAAACTTCTAGACAGATACCCACAGTATTTAAGTAGAACTAGCAGATTTCAAATTAGGAAGTGTTTTTATTAGCTCCTAAAAATCTTACAAAGATTTTAATCTGTTCTTAGTTTACAAAGTTATGCTTACAAAGTTTTTTAAAATATATATATATATTCTCCTTATTCCTTGAAATATCCTTTTCGATGTTTCACATTTGACCTGTGTCTTTTCATTTTCAGTACAAGTGAAATATCTTTCGTAGACCCACAATCTTACTATTGCACATAATTTCACTCATTTTACTCTCCCATCATCCTCTGTAACTCTGTATACCACTGATATATTGTCACCATGAAAATTATTTTTCATAATGTTGCTCTCCAATGTTAGGGTTAGGAGTTGGCAGACAATGCTTATTTACTTCTTTCATTTTAGAAAACAGTACATTTACATTTGCATTATAAAAATGGCTTGGAAATACATAGCACCTGACAGCATTGTACCTCTATAGGTCAGTCTTGAGATAACAGTAGTAACTATTAGGACACCATCCCACCTTGGAAAAGGAAGAAATATCTGCTCTTAAAATAATGTTGAAAGCTCTGCACTTAATTCATGTTAGCCTTCATCAGCAAATTCTTTAAGCTTGGTTTTACTTTTCCCCACTGTTCACAGCAGATGAAAAGCCACAAATTAGGAGAGGCAAGAAAGTTGGTCTGCAAGAGAGTGACTACAGGTGTGTGCTTTTAGACAATACTCCAGAAATTACCTGATAATCTGGCATAAAGAAGAGAAAAAAATTAGATACCATCCAGTGTTTCATTAATGGGTATTCACAACTATATCTTTCTCAATAAAAATGTTAAATAATGTCCAACATTGTAAAAGGCAATAGTATATAATTTCCTTAAAATTTCAACTGTAATAGTTTTCAGGTATACCTTCATGTACCAGACTAGGATTATAGTGTAATATAATAGAAATAACAATCTGGCTGTTAAATCATGACCAGGCGGCTGCTGCTGCTGCTTCTTCTTCTTCTTCTTCTTCTTTTTCTTCTTCTTCTTTTTTTTTTTTCTTCCCTGTGGTTTCCATTGGCTTATCTCTTGGGTCTTCGTGAGAACAAAGCAAACAGTATAGATAATGGGTTTTAAAATTCTTTTCAAATGCTAGTGGTTGGTAAACAGGATTTTCTTTATCAACCCCAGTTATGATGTTTAAGAGTACTGCCAATAAGGAATTTAGTTGGGGCAGAATTTCTCATCTGCACTATTGGCACTCTGGGCTAGATAATTCTTCATTGTAGAGGCTGTCCTGTGCATAGGAGGATGCATAGTAGCATGCCAGCCTTTACTCACTACATGCACGTAGCTCCAGACATTGCCAGGTTTTCCACTAAGAGACAAAATTGCCCCAGCTTGAGAACCACTGGTTTATTGTAAGTGTATTTATATTAGGTATAAACTTAAAACCAAATGCATTGCTAACATTGTTTTAGCCATGCAAAAATATCCAATCACCATCATCTTCTTTTGGTAGTTCTGGGTACCTTCTGTTCTCACTTTTTTTGTTGAGTGACGAAAGAACTGCCTATATTTGGATATTTGTTTCCTACTTGTTTTATGTTGTCCCTATTGTGACTTTAAAGTACTGAAAAAGATGTCTATGACTCATAGAGGGGAGTATACATCATTGTTTTAGTTTCTCATTATCAAAGCTTCTAAACATTTTGGTGGGGCATATAATTCTTAGTAGAATGCCAAGTGCTGGTTGAAGAGGAGAGTATTTGGAACTTGCCGATTTGTAGCTGGTGCCCTGGAATAGCTGATACCCTTAACGCTGGTCTCTGGCTATGCCGATCAGCACGGACAAAGTGGGGCACAGTGCCAGAGAACCTACCAGGGAGATGAATGTTGCAGCCTTTGCTTCCTGCCGACCACAGAAGGTGTTGAAGGTTGCCTTTCTCATTTTTTTCTTCTTCCTCCTCATTCCATCAGGAGTCACATCATTTTTGTAGTGGTTTTACAGAAGCATGAATTGGACCAGGCAGATGGGCAGGAGAACCAGAGAAGGCTGGGGCAGTGGGGAATGCTTTGAAGGAGAGCTCTGAATAGGTCCAGGAACAAGTGCAGAGTGTAAGAAGCACATGGGAGACCAGAGAGAGCTTTAAGAGCTGTTGCTGTGGAGTGGGCATTGTATTCGTTGTGCTTAAATGTCTTCTATATGCCAGGTGTTGAGCAAAGCGCTTTCTATGTGCAACTTTATGGAATTCTCCCTCCAATTTGCTGAGGTGAGCACTGTTCCACTCATATTATAGATCAGGATACCAAGGTCTTGGAGAGGTGACTGACTTGCTCTGAGTCTCACAGCTAGTGTATGGTAGAACCAGGAAGCACATCTAGGTAGGTATTTGTAAGGAGATTACATACATGGTCACTGTTGCTTTTTGGTAAGATAAATGTAAAATCACCCAGGCATGTCTCAAACCATGGTTTCTGCCTACTGCCATCTTTATAGATCTCTGGATCCGTACTTAGAGAATTACTTTTGGTGATATCCGTTCATGAGCTAGTAGTCCTCTGGTTTTGTGGAATGTTTTTACAGTAAATTCCTCTGCCCCTCCTACTTAAAGTTCACTGAACCATCAGCCCTAGGATCTGGTCATGGTGGCTTAGCTCTTTTCTGTCCCCAGCCATTCCTTAGCCAAAAGTTTTATCTTTAGAGCACCATTCTTGTTTGTAAATTTTCATGTTCCTCAGTGTTCTTGCTTTCTGACTAAGAAAAGGGTCAGTCAAAAAAATCTGTTTTAAGAGAGTTGTAGGAAAGATGTTAGGGTTCCAAGCCAATAGCCAAGAAAGAATTCTTGAGACATCTTTGGTGCAAAAAGGGGGTTTTGTTAAAGCACGGGGACAGAGTGCCTGGGTGGCTCAGTCAGTTAAGTGGCAGTCTTCAGCTCAGGTCATGATCCCAGGGTCCCGGGATGGAGTCCCACATCCGTCAGGCTCCCTGCTCAGCGGAGAGTCTGCTTCTCCCTCTGCCCCTCCCCCTGCTCATGTTCTCTCTTGCACATATGCACTCTCTCCCTCACTCAAATAAATAAATAAAATCTTAGGAAAAAAAAGAAGAAAAAGCACAGGGACAGGTCCTGTGGGCAGAAAGTGCTGCACTGGGGTTGGGACTGGTGACATATATACTTTCAAGTTTGGAGGGGGTTAAGGATAACATAAGTCTCTAAGGAATTTTGGAAGCAAGATTTCCAGGACCTTGAGGGGGCTAGCTATTGTTGGGAAAAGAGCATTTATTACTGTCTAATAAAACCTTAGTCATGAGACCCTTTAGATATATATCAGTGGGTCATATGCTTTGGGGATGACTGCCAACATACATTTTGGGGGATAGAGATAAAGGAAGTTTCCAAGGAATTTTTATATGTTAAAGTTAAAGACTTACAGGATCCTGAGGGTCGGGCTAGGATTGCCTTTTGCCCTTAGCAAAGTATTAATATTAACATCAAGGCAGCTGAGTTCCTAGAGGAATGTCACTCTGCCTGCTTCCAGGACTTGTCAGTAGTGGGCTGTAAGTAGTAAGGAAATTTAATGTTTCTTTTGCATTTGTTTCCCACATCAGTAGGGGTAGTCATCAAAAAAAATGAAAATGAACCATAGTCTTTTGCACTTGATTGTGATGACAGTTTTGAAGAAGGAGCAGTATTTGAAAGGGCTTAAAACCAAATCAAAGTAATATGTTGTGAGGTAGTGGATTTTTGTTTGTTTTTTGGTTGTTGTTTTTTAGAAAATTGACAAGGTCTCTTTTTAAAAACCAGCTTTATTGAGATATAGTTAAAATACTATACACTTTACTCATTTAAAGTGAATCAGCTGACTTCTGAGGTGAAAAAACTTTGGATTATTTCAGTATAGTTCTGTAAAGCTCTGAATTAGGCAATGATCTCTGACAGGAGTCTCCGTTCTTCAGAAGTGCTTAATTATGGAAAAGTAGGAACAAGGCAAAGATCAAACAAAATGGGTGGCATTTCTTCAGAGATCAGTGGAAAGTTTTGGCAACCCTTAAGAAGACACTCTGTCCCAAATTTGTAATGATTTAAGTGCGTTCTTCCAAACTGCATAACATTTGAAATGGTGATTGATAATGCATGAAGACACGGTTGGCTTATTAGAATATCTTTCACAGAAGCTTAGCAAATTGAAATAGAAAAGCAAGGGTCCAGGGTGCCTGGGTGACTCAGTCATTAAGTGTCTGCCCTAGGCTTAGGTCAGGTTGTGATCCTGCAGGGTCCTGGGATCATTCCACATCCAGTTCCCTGCTCAGTGGGAAGCCTGCTTCTCTCTCTCCCACTCCTCCTGCTTGTGTTCCCTCTCTCTCTGTGTCTCTCTCTGTCAAATAAATAAAATCTTAAAAACAAAACAAAATTTAAAAAAAAAAAGGTCATTAATAAATAAGTTCCTGTGCAAATATTTGCTTTCTTTAACACTTCCCAGTTGAAGACTAAGCGGTGTGTCATGAATTGGCCATGAAAGAATGTGAGACAAATGGAGTATGAAGATGGTTCAAAGGTTCTTAAAGAGCTAGGAGAACATGTACTTAGCATAATGAGATTTATTAGAAAAAATGATATCCAGTGATGTCTTTAGTGAAATCTCTTTAGTCCTTATCAGAAAAAAAAAATCCTTTAAAAGAATATACAGTCTTCATAATACAGCTCTTTAAGAGTAAGTTTTGACATGCTTAGTATTTGTAAAAGCCTGTGTCAAGGTTTTCTTTTCCATTTACAAAATAGGTATTTAGGAAGTTGAACTTTGACTTACATAATTCTTACCCTTTGACCATTGCTTAAAAATGATGAGGTTGAAAGTTGGAGGTTGCCTCTGGTACAATAGCTTTTTATATGGGTATGGACTGAAGGAAACAGCTAGCTCATGATAGGATTATTGAATTAAATCTTTTGTTTCTGTGGGTGCTGAAAATGGCAGAAAGCCTATTTACTGCATTTCATCAGTAGGTCTTTATGCATTCATTATTTTGGGACTGAACTTACATGTTTCACGTAAGCAGTCACTGAAAATGAGGCCCAACTTGAGACTGGGAATTGGGCTATACTGTGAATTGTGAATAAGATACATATTCTTTCTAAGTTTGAAATTTCTTTGCTAAATTACTAAACATGGAGACAGATCTGTCTATTTATGTATCTGTCTCGATGTGCTTCTGTAAGGACCTCCTGCCGGTGGAACTTCTGATTTTTCTATAGAAGACCAGAAGCGGGAATTGTATGTAAAAATTTCTTCATGGTTGCCACTAATGAAAAGTTACTTTGTTTTGTGGGCCACACTAACCTGCTCTTTTTAGCGGTGTGCACTCTCAGGCTGGGTGGTGTGGGTATGATTCTGTCCTCCGTGGAGAGACAACAGCAGCACCTGTTCAACACACTCAAAGTTGACAAGTCTGGAGCGCAGGGACATGCTGCGGTCCTGCAGCGGGACCCAGAGGAAGAGTGTAGATGGGAAGTGGCATTGATCTGGAGCCTAAAGCACAGGTCAGATTTAGAGGGGGGTCAGTGAGGGGCACACATCCTGCCCAGAGGGGGAAAGCACCAGCCGATTACTGGGAGTGGCAGTTGGTTCAGTGTGCCTCCAGCCTTCTGCTCTGGAGATGTCCCCAGGAGGAGAAGAAGGATAAAGCCAAGCGCTTCCCATAATCTGTGTGCCCCCACACCCCCAGCCTCTCAAAATGATTCATGCACTATAAGTTAAAAAAGAGAATGTGAAAATTCAAAAATAAGAAAAATCAGCTTTAAGACAGGTCCCCTAGACTGACCGGATTGTTGATTCTTAAAAAGTCTCGTGCGGGGGCGCCCTGATGGCTCAGTGGGTTAAGGCCTCTGCCTTCAGCTTGGGTTGTGATCCCAGGGTCCTGGGATCAGAGCCCTGCATCACATCGAGCTCTCTGCTCAGCAGAGAGCCTGGTTCCCTTCCTCTCTCTCTGCCTGCCTCTCTGCCTACCTGTGATCTCTGTCTGTCAAATAGATAAATAAAATCTTAAAAAAAAAAAAAATGTCTCGTGTGTAGTGGAGCTGCTGTCCTGAGTAGTCTCACATTTTACTTTTAAGTAAAGAGGATATTGGCTGAGTACCAGAAAAATTAAAGGCTTTGGTCCCTTAAATTTTGTGTTTCCTTCACTAGACTTTCATATTTTAGAATCACCTTTATATTTCTCAGTAGTTTCCTGAGGTGTGGTTGGATGACTCAAGGTTACTAAAGTTACTCTTTGACTTTCCTGGAGTTCAAGTTTATTGTCTTTACTGTTAAGCATTCGATTTCTGATTTAAGGTGACGCCAGTGTGCTGTATGAACTATTGGGTTGTATTAGGTGAGACTATCTGTTCCATTTGCATTGTAGGAGATAATCTAACACAACTGAAATTAAATGTACAACGGAAAGGCTTAGCCTTTCTAGTCCTGGGTCATCCATTAACTTGCTCAGTGACCTAGGGCAAGTCACTTACCTTGAATGACGTGTGATGTTTTTCATCTGTTAAATAGAGATGTGTAGCCAGGTTAAATGCCTGATAGGGCAAGATTTGGAACAGACACACGCAAATGCTGTCCCTTCCCACCAGTGTACTGTCTGATTTGTTCACCTTGGAATCCTAGTGTGGTGTGTCATAGATAGCAGGTTCTCAAGTATTTGTTGGATGAAATCAATATGGAAAAGAAATCCACCCTCCTCCCCCACCATGGTACTAGAAGAGGCAGAGATAGGTATCGTCAGTGTTTGTTTTGATGAGTGTGTGTGTGTGTGTGTGTGTGTGTGTGTGTAACAAACTCAACTTATTGAGAGAAGGACACAGGTACAAGACAGAACTGTGTGGCAAAAATTAAAAGTAAGTGCTTGCCTGATCTGTTCCCAAATCTTGAGGTCCTACAGATTGTAATCTTGGCCTTTTTTATGCCTTTACTTGCTCATTCACTTTGGTTGATGCATTTATTTATTCAGAACTCATTTCTTGAGCACCTGCCAGGTCTTGAGTCCTGGTTTAAGCATGACGGTGGCTAAGATGAATTAGGTTCATACCATTAAACAGACCATCACCATTTTTTTTTAAAGATTTTATTTATTTATTTGACTGAGAGACAGAGAGCATGAGAAGGAAGAAGGTCAGAGGGAGAAGCAGATGCCTTGCTGAGCAGGGAGCCCCATGCGGGACTTGATCCTGAGACTCTGGGATCGTGACCTGAGCAAAGGCAGTCGCTTAACCAGCTGAGCCACCCAGGTGCTCAGGAGGCTGTCATCTTAATAGAGAAATGGACAGAAGCAGATCACAGTGCTGTATGATGCTAGAGGTATTATGGTGAGTGTATATAGAAGGAATAGTGGAAATGCAAGTAAGGGAGCCGTTGTATCTGGGCCCTTGGAGCAGAGTCCTTTGGGCTCGTAGAAAAAGGGGTACTTGAGCTAGGTCTGGAAATGTGAATGTGTGTTGGGGCACCTGGGTGGCTAAGTCGGTTAAGCCTTACCCTCAGGTCATGATCTCAGGGTTCTGGGATTGAGCCCCGCGTCAGGTTTCCCACTCCTCAGGGCATCTGCTTCACCTTCACTGCCTGCCTGCCCCTCACTCACCCTGCTTGTGCTCTCTCTTTTTGCCAAATAAATAAATGAAATCTTAAAAAACCGCGAACATGTGTTGAGTAAGAGGAAAGAAAAGGTAGGGCACTGGGGATCACCTCCTGTAAGCTGAATTATGGGGAGAGACATAAGGGAGGGATGCAAGGAAAAACCTGACACCATAAGATATCTCCTGAGACAGTTTTTCTGAAGTAGAGTTATAAAGTAATGTAGTTTTATGTTAAAATATTTCTTCCAGCATACTAACCTTTGTATTTTTATGTAATTTAATTTTCATAATACTCCTGGAAAAATAGGCAATATTGTTTCCATTTGTAGACTGAGAATTTGAGGTAATCAAAGTCAGATGATGTGTTTAGGGTAGTTAATAAGTACAGATTCTGTGTCTTTTAAACTTAAAATTTAACTTAAAAGTTTATTTTATTTTATTTATTTATTTTTAAAGATTTTATTTATTTATTTGACAGAGATCACAAGTAGGCAGAGAGGCAGGCAGAGAGAGATGGGGAGGCAGGTTCCCTGCCTGATCATAACCTGAGCTGAAGGCAGAGGCTTTAACCCACTGAGCCACCCAGGTGCCCCTAACTTAAAATTTTAAATAAATTTAAAATAGTATCAAATATGCCAAAAAAATTAAAATTATAGTACATAGAATTGTTTTTCCTGATTGATAGTAAGTGGTCTACCTGATGATACCCAATCAACCCTGAATATTTAGTGCATATGTATATTTTAAACTAAGGATATTCACTTATGTATTCATAATACAGCCATCAAAATCAGGATAGTAAATAGTTTCCAACAATTCAGGTCCTTTTCAACAGGTCCCATTCGAGTCTCACCAGTTGCCCCAGTCATGTCCTTTATGGCAGGAGATCCAGTTCAGAATTGCCCCTTGCTTTTAGCCGCTCTGTGTACTTATAGTCTCCTACAACCTGGAACAGAATCTTAGTCTTTCCTTCATTTTCATGACCTTGACACTTCCAAAGATTGAAGGCCAGCTGTTGTATGGAATGGGTTTGTCTGAAGTGTCCTCATGGTGAGATTGAGTTTAGATGTCTTTAATAGGCATATCACAAGACTTACACTGCTTTCCTTCTAATTGAATCTTAGCAATCATAAGATGACTGATTTCTCTGTCTCATTGCTAATGCTGTTCCCTTTGATCCCTTGACTAATGTGATTTCTGCCAGGCTTCTCTAATGCAAATTTCTTTCTCTGTAATTAATTACCAAGTATTTTGTGGTTGAGTACTTTGAGACTGTAAATCTCTCCTTTCTCATCAAACTTTAAGTTTATTTGGTTACAGTAGTATGTATGCATCATTTCCTGGTAGGTTTTTATCTGTTATACTCCTTTCAGGTTGTAGCTTTTGTTTCTGTTTGACAAGTTCCCATAATTCTTTGAGCACTTCTGGTGGGCACAAGTTGTTCCAAGGTCATCTTGTTCTTCCCTTTTGCTTCCGTACTGGAATTGTCCTGGCATCAGTGATTCTCCAAGGAGTCCTTGTTTTTCTTAGTGGAGAATGGTATAGAGAAACCAAGATCATGACTATGGGGGTGTTAACTGCTCTCAGGGCTTCTCAGCTAGGGGAATATATGCGGTTATATGCATACATCCATACACACACACACACACTCACATATTTATACATTCTCAATCTAAAAATTGTGAGCTGTTCATAAAGATATACCTAGTTCTAACCTGACACCACAGGATTCATTCCAGTTTTCTCCCTTGCCATATTTGCAACATCTTTTCAGAAAGTGGGTATTCTGGCTATTAGCCTTAATGTATTTTCTTATTTGGTCAGTTCTGCTATACAGACCCAGTCTGTTGTTGCTGCTGCCTCTCCTCCCTCTGTGCTCTTGTCCTCATACTGCTTGGGCTCTGATATTCTGTCCCATGTTGACCCCGTTTGGATACCTTCTTGATTGAACGTGGGCATGACTCTAATTAGAAGAGTGGCGAGACTGGAGGCACTAGGTTTACCTCTCTTGCACTTCAGATGAAGCTTTGTGAAGGGGTAATTGAGATCTTGCCTGTACTCTCCTAATCTTAAATTGTATATTTTTAGTCAGTTTTTTCATGTGGTTAGGTTTCTTTCTGTTTTGTACTTTGTACAAAAGCAATGAATATATTTATGTGTGGTATTGTGATTCTTGTATAATGCCTACATGTATCATTTATTGGACAGCTTGTGGTATAAGTGGTGAAGCCATATGTTTGTGTAGTAACATAAAATGCAAAGATGTAAGAACCAGTTTCATCTGTAATCCTCTTTCTCATGGATTGCAATATAAATTAGAATATTGCACAATGTCATGATCCTCTAATTTTTTTTTGAAGATTTATTTATTTTAGAGTGTGCATGTGTGTGCACACACATGTGAGTGGGGGGTGGGCAAAGAGAGGGAGAAGAAGAAAATCTCGAGTAGATTCCCTGCTGAGCACAGAGCCCAATATGTGGCTTGATCCTCGGACCTTGAGATCATGAGCCCAGCACGGTTCCACTGTGCTACTCTGCTCCCATGACCCTGAGATCATGATTTGAGCCAAAATCAAGAGTTGATTGCTTAACTGTCTTGAGCCACCCAGGCACCCTGTGATCCTCTAATTTTAAAATTATAGCAAAGACATTGCCAGTGGTGTATCAGTTTCTTTTGGTTTATATTTGTGTTTTTCCTTAAATTTATTTTTCTTTTAAATATGCATAAGGAGGAAATTACTAATTAAGGTCATACCTGTCTTTTAAAGATAACAAGAACAGGGTTTCTTACTTTCCTGAACTGCATGCCTTTGGAAATCCTTCACAAGTCAATTTGTTGGGAAATAGAGCTTTCTGGACTTTACTTTCTTGTGTGTACTTGTGTGTTCTGTAGGAAGATTATGTAAATGTGGGCACTCTGAATAGTTGTTGACTGATTGCCAATCTGATTGATTAAAATTGATTAAATATCATGCTGAGGGGCGCCTGGATGGCTCAGTCTATTAAGAATCTGTCTTCCACTCAGGTCATGATCCTGGCATCCTGGAATTGAGCCCTGCATCAGGCTCCCTGCTTGGTGGGGAGCCTGCTTCTCCTTCTCTTTCTGCCTGCCACTCCCCCTGCTTGTGCTCACTCTGTCTCTGTCAAATAAATAAAATATTTTAAAAAATAAAAAGCATGCTCACATTGAGATTCTTTTAAACTTTGCTCCTTAACATTTTCCATTCGTAAGTCTGTCCTGAAATAGCACTCTGAGAAGCCATACTTTTTCATTGTTCTTCAGTGATTTGGGGAACAGTTTTATAGGAAAATGTTTTGCATATATGCCCATGGTACAGGATAGTTCTTGAGGAGTTTACTGTCAGTATGTACCAGACACTATTCAGATCTCATCTTTCTTTCTTAGTGAATGTGGAGATCACTATGCACCCATGAACGGACAGATCACTCTTCATCCAAAAACAAGTTAAAGATGCATTTGTCTAAGAATGGCATGTTCGTTAAAAAAAAAAAAAAGTGGGAATCTGCAGAAAAAATTAGCAATATACATGTAGGTATACCAGTTTGTGAGGTACAGTTCTATTGCAAAGTAATATAACCAACTGGATTGGTTGGATGTGCTACTTTTTGGAAGTTGGGACCCTGAGACAAAAGGTAGAGAACTTAAGGGATCATAAGATGGGTGAATTATTTGAGCATTTTCCCTGCTCTGAATTCTAGCCCATCATTGCCCTATGGAACTATGTGATCCTTAATAGCTGAAGTGTATAAACACCTTATGCACAAAATGAACAATTTTTTTGTTACGGAAAATCTCTACTTTGCATAAGTTCGGAAAGAGTATGACCTCCAGTTCTGTCACCCAGTTTTGCCATTTAACATATGGACAAATGATTTTAAGTTACAAAGTATTTTTAAAACCCTTTGAATTTTAATGAAATGGGACTTGGAACTTTTAGCCTGCTATGTTCTCAGAATTAAGTAATTTATATTTAAAGCATCGTACATATGTAAACTTTGTCTATACCATGGCAAATGAGAAATTTTCCTTGGATTCCAGTTTATCATTGCCTTAGCTACAGTTTATTCCATTTCTCCTTTTGTTTTGTAAAATCATTAAGATTTCTTTCTGGGAAAAAACCTTTCCTCAAGGCTTAACCAACAGTAAATAAAACAAACAAAAACATTAATGCACTGATGATTGTTAGTTGCCTGAATTAATCAAAGGAGTTCAAGATGTTTGTGTAGCAAGATTTCTTTTGCTCCTGATTTTGTGGTATTCTTTTTTACTTCTGTGTCTGCTCAAACATCTACATAACTTTTTTTTCATTTTCAAAAACTGTGGTAAAATAATCATAACATAAATTTTGTTGTCTTCATCATTTTTATGTGTACAGTTCAGTGGTATTAAATACAGTTTTGTGCAACCATCTCCACCCTCTATCCCCAAAATTCTTCATCTTTAATAAAATTGAAACACTATACCCATTAGACACCAAATCTCCATTTTCTGCACCCCCCCAAAAAAAAACAAAAACCTGTGGGTATTTTTTTTTTTTTTGAGTTTTAGGAAAGCTATATGTAGTCTAGATATTAATTCCTTATCAGAGTTGTAAATATTTTCTCCCATTATGTAGGTTGCCTTTTTATACTCTTTTGATAGTGTCCTGTATGCACAAAAACAGATTTTCATCAAGTCAAATTTGTCCATTTTTATTTTGTTACTTGTCCCTTTGCTTTGTTGTCAAATTAAATGTTGTGAATCTTTTGTCCTATGTTTTCTTCTAAGACTTATATTGTTTTAGGTCTTGAATTTAGGTTCTTGACCCATTTAAGTTTTTCCATGTGGTATTAGGTGAAGGTCCAACTTAATTCTTTTGCATGTAGATACCTACTTTTCCCAGCACCTTTTGTTGGAAAGACCATCCTTTCCCCATTAAATGGTATTGGCTTCCTTGTCAGACATCATTTAACCGTATATGTAAGGGTTTATTTTTTACTTCTCTGTTCTATTCCACTGGTCTGTATATCTTTATGACAATCCTACACTGTTTTAATTATTGTAGCTTTGTATTTAGTTTCAAAATCAAGAAGTGTGAGTTATCCAGGTTTTTTTTCTTCAAAATTACAGCAGGTATTCAGAATCTCTTGAGATTTCATATGACTTTTAGGATGGATTTCTCTATTTCTGCAAAAAAAGGTTTTTTTTTCTTCAAAATTACAGCAGGTATTCAGAATCTCTTGAGATTTCATATGACTTTTAGGATGGATTTCTCTATTTCTGCAAAAAAATCTATAGAGATTGAATCTGTAGGTTGATTTGGGTAGTACTGACATTTTAACAATATATTTTTTAAGGATTTTATTTATTTGACGGGCACCTGGGTGGCTCAGTTGTTAAGCATCTGCCTTCGGCTCAGGTCATGATCCCAGGGTCCTGGGATTGAGTCCCACATTGGGCTCACTGCTCAGCAAGAAGCCTGCTTCTCGCTCTGCCTACTGTTCCCCCTGCTTGTGTTCCCTCTCTCGCTGTCTCTCTCTCTGTTTAATAAAATCTCTCTCTCTGTTTAATAAAATCTCTCTCTCTCTGTTTAATAAAATCTCTCTCTCTGTTTAATAAAATCTTTAAAAATATATATTTTATTTATTTGAGAGAGAGAATAAGCAGGAGGAGGGGCAGAAGGAGAGGGAGAGAAGCCGATTCCCCATTGAACACAGGGCCTGATGCAGGACCGCATCCCACAACCCCAAGATCATGACCTGAGCCAAAACCAAGAGTCAGATGTTCAACCGACTGAGCGACCCAGGTGCCACTCCATTTGTCTTTTAAAATCTCTTTCAGCAATATTTTATAGTTTTCACTGGGTATTCCTAAGTAGTCTACTTGATGCTCTTGCAAATATATTTTTACAATTTTCTTTTCAGTTCATTGTTTACAGAAATGCAATTGAGTTTTGTGTGTTGACTTTGCAGAATTTATTTTTCATTTATAACAGGTGTGTGTGTGTGTGTGTGTGTGTGTGTGTGTGTGTAATCTTTAGGGTTTCCTAAATGGCCAATAAGATCATCATCTGCAAACAGATAATTTTACTTCTTCCCTCAATTTAGATGCCTTTTATTTCTTTTTCATGCCTGTTTGCTCTGGCTAGAACTTCCAGTACTATGTTGAATAGAAGTGGTGAAGGCAGGCATCCTTCCCTGGTTTCTGATTATAGAGGAAAAGCTTTTAGTCTTTCTCAAATGAGTATGATGTTCACTATCAGTTTATCATATGTGGCTTTTTTTTTTTCATATGTGGCTTTTATTATGTTACAAAACATACCACGATCCCCACAACACATACCCTCCCCAATGTCCATTACCCAGCCACCCTATCCCCCTACCCCCACTTCTCCAGCAACCCTCAGTTTGTTTTCTGGGATTGAGTCTCTTATGGTTTTTCTCCCTCTCTGGTTTTGTCTTGTTTCATTTTTCCCCTCTCTTACCCTGTGATCCTCTGCCTTATTTCTTAAAGTCCATGTATCAGTGAGATTATATAACTGTCTTTCTCTGATTAACTTGCTTTGCCTAGCACAAAACCCTCTGCTTTCATCCATGTCATTGCAAATGGCTACCAGAATTTCTTATTTTTATTTTTATCGTTTAGTAAATGATGAAATAAGACAATTACTGGTTATTTCATCTAAAGTTTAAAATAAGTTATTTCTAAAACTAAGCTTTGAAATTCCTATTCTGACAAGATTTCTTAGCTCTTCAATGCACCTCACACTTTTTTTTAAATTGAAATATAGTTGGTATACAGTGTCAAATCCATTTCAGGCATATAACATAGTGATTCAACAAGTCTGTACATTTTGCTATGCTCACCACAAATGTAGTTACTATCTGTCTCCATATGATACTGTTACAATATCATTGACTATATTCCCCGTGCTGTACCCATTCCTGTGACTTCTTCATTCCATACCTAGAAGCCTTTACCTACCACTTCCCTTCACCCCTTTGCCCCTTCCCACAAGCCTACATTTACTACTTATTTTGATTTCTGAGGTTTGATTCATTTCAGGACTCTGCACTACATGGTCATCTGTCACTCTTTATCTCAGTTTACTCAGAAACTGTTTGTTTCGTCTGTCTTCTCTACTGAATTAAAAGCTGCAGGAGGACAGAAGTCACATGTTCTTCACTTATCTTGATAGTCTGGAACATATTAGACACTCAATAAATATTTATTTTAAAAAATCAGAAATGTCAAATGTGTCTGTCATGATGTGATAAATTCCATGTGTATTCTTTATTATAGAATCCATGCAGTGTGGATGCTTTTTGGGGTATCTGCCAGTCAGTCTCTGAATTGTTTCTTCTTTCCCTCTTCAAATGATAGATTTGAACTTCTGCTTCTGCCTATGATGGGATAACTGAATTTACCCTCCCATCTAAAACAAAACTAAAATAAGCAAGCAAGCAACCAACAAAACAGACAAAAGACGTGGCATAAGGTAACAAGGAACAATGATTTTGAGAAGTGTTATCCCCGGGAGATGGGAAATAGATGAGGCAAGTATTAAGATTTCCCAGGTTTTACTGCTTTGAGTCCACAGCTCAGGGAGGGCGAAGATCTCAGGAAGAGCACAGAGGATTCTTTGAGTTGAGAAGTTAGACCACTATGGTTAGGATTTCTAGGACAGAGTACCAGAGCTGCAAAGGGAAATCTCCAGAGATCTGTAGGGAGACCCCCTATAGAATACTGATCATTGTTTACATATAAGGAAACTACCCAAAGGCCATGATAAACCACTGATATAGATTATAAGAAACAGTGCCCAGTGCTCAAAGGGAATAGTCCTTTTTCTGAGTCATGGGACCTTGGGGAGAATACTCAGAAAGATTTTTGCCTTCATGGAGCAGAATAAGTTGCCCTAGACTGAGCAATGCCTTGGACCTACCTAACACATCATAAAAGCAAGCCCTGAGAGGCACAGATGGTTTTCACGTAATTTCTAATGGCATTTTGGAACAAAACTCAAGAATATTTTTAGTAGTATAAAAATATCCAGTATCCAGAAGAATAACATTAGCAATGTCTGGCATTTAATCAAAGATTACTAGGCATGCAAAGAAACATTGTAATCCTTAATAAGGAGGATAATCATTTGAAACCAATCCAAAACTAACAGACATTGTAACGATCAGAAGTCATTAAAACCGGTTACTATATATGTATTACATGTTGAAAAAAAAGGCAAAACAAATGAAAAACAGACCTGGGAGATGGAAAAAAGACCATTTTTGACCAAAGACCAAATTGAACTTTGAAAGATGGAAACTATAATATGAGATGAAAATCACACCAGTTGGGATTAATGGCAGATTAGACATTGCAGAAGAAAAGACCAAGGAACTTTTTAAAAAAGATTTTATTTATTTGAGAGAGAGAGTGTACATGCATGCAAGAAAGCATGGTGTAGAGGGGGGCAGAAGACAGTGGAGAAGCAGATTCCCTGATGAACAGGGAGCCCCACTTGGGGCCCTGTCCCAGGATCCCGGGATCATGACCTGAGCTGAAGGGAGATGCTTAACTGGAGGCAGACACCTAACTGACTGAGCTACCCACACGCCTCCAAAAGACTAAGAAACTTTTGAGCATAATAGACATTATCTGAAATAAAATGAGGGTGGGGGACAAGACTGAGAAAAACTGAAAAGAAGGTAAGTTAATCATGGACAAATTTAAGTGGCCTGATATAATTTACCTGTAATCTTTGAAAGGCATAGGAGACAGAAAATAATTTTGAAGGAATGGCCAAAAAAATTACCAAACTTGATGGAAACAATAAATCCATAAATACAAGAAGCTCAGGAAACTCCAAACACTAAGTTACACAGAAGCACATCATAATCACATTACTTCAAATCCATGATGAAGAGAACATCTTAAAAGCAACCAGACTGGGCCACCTGGCTGGGTCAGTAGGTAGAGCATGCAACTTTTTATCTCAGGGCGGTGTTCAAGCCCCATGTTACATGGGAGTGGAGCCTACTTAAATTAAAAAAAAAAAAAAAGACATCCGGTGGGGAAATGATACCATACATACAGAGAATAAAGGCAAAGGTCTTTGACAGCAGATTTTGTCTGAAAATGCAGGTGAGAAAACAAGAGAACAACATCTTTAAAGTACTCAAAACAAACAAACAAAAAAACCTTAGAATTCTGCATCACCAAAAATGTCTTTCAAAAATAAAGGTGAAATAAAAACATTTTAGACATTTTCAGATGTACAAAAGCTAGAAGAATTCATCAAGAGATGGGCTTCCTAGTACCCTATTTGATTGGGCCCAGATGACTTCCTTAGCTGGGCCAATCCAAATATTCTTCTAGAACCAATATTACACAGTGTGTTAACTAGAATGTATTTTATTTTTATTTTTTTTAACTGGAATTTAAATTAAAAAATATATCCTTGTAGGAATGTGAAACTTGAACTGAGGAAATCCTGTTACTATGTGAAATTGGGGCTTATGTGTAATAGTCCAGGGGAACTGAATAACAAAGTTGAGCACAGAAAACAGTTCATAAAATGCAACTTGGAGGCAAGAAGCAGACATTCCCATGGTTTTCAGTGGTCTTCCAATTCCCAGTTCTAGTCATTCTTGAGGCTGAGTTGCAGACCTGCATTTTGAATCTGTGAGAAGCCACTCCATCGTTAGGATAAATTTACCTCTTTTTTTTTTTTTTAAAGATTGTATTTATTTGACAGACAGAGGTCACAAATGCCTACAGAGTAGGCATACACAGAGAAAGAGAGGTGGAAGCAGGCTCCCCACTGAGTAGAGAGCTGGATTGGGGGCTTGATCCCAGGACCCCTGGATCATGACCTGAGCCGAAGGCAGAGGCTTTAACCCACTGAGCCACCCAGGTGCCCCTAAATTTACCTCTTTTTTAACATGTTCTTAGATACTTGTCCCCCCCCCCCCCCCAAAAAAAGATTTATTTTAATGTAAATTAGATGTCCCATCTAGGCATAAGAACAGAAAGAGGAGTCAGTTGTGAGGATTTAGCATTTTTAGGCCAGTCACCTATTTAGGATTGTTATGGTTTTCTCAACTATAAGGTCTTAGATTTCTGTTGAGTCATGGAAGGAAAAAGATGCTCTAGCTTTTGCTTTTTTTTTTTTTTTTTAATAAATGTAAATATTTATTTATTTATTTATTTTTTAAAGGATTTTATTTATTTATTTGACAGAGATTACAAGTAGGCAGAGAGAGAGAGAGAGGGAAGCAGGCTCCCTGCCAAGCAGAGAGCCCGATGCGGGACTTGATCCCAGGACCCTGAGATCATGACCTGAGCCGAAGGCAGCGGCCTAACCCACTGAGCCACCCAGGCGCCCAATAAATGTAAATATTTAAATGAAAGTTTTTTTTATTTGAGCATATGAATTTTGTTATCTATTTTTTTATTTTTATTTTTTTAAACATATAATTTATTATTAGCCCCAGGGGTACAGGTCTGTGAATCGCCAGGTTTACACACTTCACAGCACTCACCATAAAGATGCTCTAGCTTATAAAATTAGTTTTCTGTCTCACTATCTGGAGTACCCACACAGCCAGAAATTGTTGAAGAAATGAGGAAAACAGTGGCAAGAGCTTCACAGTGTTGATACAAGAGTCCCAGAGAAGTTAGGGTTTTCTGTATGGACTGTTTGTTTTTCTAACATCCTCCACAAGATGCCCCTATGCTCTGGTTGATATTAGATAAAATCTTTGACTTAAAAAAAAAATTGACTTTTGCCTTTCCATTAATCTCTAGTCTTTTTATTTTTACTGTTTTTAAAAAGGTTTATTTACTTATTAGAGAGCAAGAGTGGGGGGAGGGTCAGAGGGAGAAGCAGACTCCCCGCGAGCAGGGAGACCAATGCAGGCAGGGCTTGATCCCAGGACCCCAGGATCACGACCTGAGCCCATGCAGAAATTTAGCCAGCTGAGACACCCAGGGGTGCCCCTTTTCACTAATGTTTAAAATATATATATCAATGTGATATGCCAGCCTCTGGGTCTTTACCAAATGCTTGTTGTTTTAAGTAAGGTTTGGTTTCCATGTAGTCTGTATTTCTATCCTAGTCATTAGATATTATTTTTTTTTATTTAACTCAATAGGATCATAAGCATGCTTTTGACCAAATATTTTGCTGCTAAATATCTTAAGTTGACTAGACTTCAATTCAGAATCTTAGAAAGTTTAAATCTTTAAACAGTTGCTCTTTTTATCATCTTTAATATTCTTGTATCTAACAGTGTATTTTGTGATTCTTTGTATTTTTCCACCTTTTGGGTGATGTGGCAGTATTAAAGTCTTTTTTTGAAGGTTCTGGTGATCCTAAATATCGTTTGGGAGTGTTTTGACCTACTTGGAATGGCTTTTTGCAGTAGAGAGAATGTTTATCCCCAGGGTAACTCTGCTAAAGAATTGCCCCGTGTGAATGCTTCGAAACTTCCCACTTACCAGATCTTTTATTATTTGAACACAAGGAACAGCATGTAGCCAAAAAGCAGGGAGGAAGATTGCATTGTTCTTGACTTCCTTGAATTAAGACATTTTATTCATCTAGTGTTTTCTACAGATTGTTTGCCAGTAATATCCTGAACGAGGATTTTACAACAGTTGCTTGCACGTGTGTTCCTTCTCAGTATGTTTGCTGTAGTGAGAAACAAGTTAATCATTTTGTTTAATACAACATGATACTTTTAGATAAAATTTTACTTTATACCTTACCTTTCTTACGCGTATAGCTCTATTAAGTATAGCAGTGTAGTCTTTTTTGGTATTTAAAGATGAACTGTCAGGTCACTGTATTTAAACTTACAGTATACATTTTCAATGTTTGCATTTACTCTATGCCATATATTTTTTAAAGATTTTATTTATTTACTTGACAGAGAAATCACAATTAGGCAGAGAGGCAGTTGGGGGGTGGGGAACAGGCTCCCTGCTGAGCACAGAGCCCAATGTAGGACTCTAACCCAGGACCCTGAGATCATGACCTGAGCTGGAGGCAGAGGCTTAACACACTGAGCCACCCAGGCACCCCTCATACACCATATTTGTAATTGACAGCAGAATATTTAGGTCATTTGCTTGATCTTTTCAGGTTTGGGTCATTTACAGTAAACATTTTTACCTACCCATTTCAGTTTTTGTTTTGTTTTGTTTTTTAAGATATATTTATTTTAGAGAGAGCACAAGCAGGGGGAGAGGGAGAGGGAGAGAGAGTCTCAAGCCAGCTCTGAGCTGAGCACAGAGCCCAATGCTGGGCTTGATCTCAAAAGGCTGAGATTGAGACCTGAGCCGAAACCAAGAGTTGAAAGCTTACTGACTCTACCACCCAGGTGGGGCACCTGGGGCACCAGTTTTTTTTTTTTTTTTTTTTTTTTTTAATGCAAGTATATGCTTCTACAGAAATGAGAAAGAATCACTTAAAGTAAAAAATAACAGGACATGTTTTGTTTGGTGATTGCCAGCACTTGAACTTGAGGTTTTGTGATGTTTGTTGAAAGTAGACAATTGAGATAAATGTAGTATTCTTATGTACTTTGGCCTCCAGGAGGCAGCATGATCTAGTAAAATTTCTACATCCTAAGGATCCTTGGTCCTTTGTCATTTTAAGAACTTTTCATTATGAAAACATTTGCTCCTTGATTCATAAAGTTATACTGGGAACAAGTAACAACTGATAGTCATAGACTTACAGCTGGAGATTGTGATTGTGTTGTTCTCTTTTGTGACTATTTAAAAAGAAAAAAGAATTGTTGTCATTGCCATAGTAGTAGCCTAATGATTGAGAAAACAAAGGACTTAATAATTTTAATGGGCAAGTACTTTTCCATTTGCAGATCAGTTTTCTTATGGAAATGCTGTGTGAGTATTACTGTCATTAATAGTTTGGGACTCTTATTTCTAGCTGTTGTTTTTGCTAAAATACTATGGTAAGCGTTTAAGTATAATTTGATTAAAATTACTGGCAAATGTTATGGCTCTCTTATAGCTATTAAATGCTATCTAAAATTGGCTGAAACTCAAGAACTACATTATATTAGTATTTTCATTTTAATTATACTTTCTGGGTGTGATCAAAATGTGTTCATGACATTAAAACTATTGTCTTCAGGAGAACAGGAATTGTGAATGTGTTGTCAGGGGATAATGCTTGAACAGCCATTTTGACCTATTTTTCTTTTCCTGTTTTCATGCCCCCTGAATGATTGCTATTTAGTGATTTGGATGACGGTAATACTGTAGAGGAATAATACCCATTGCTTTTCCTAGAATTGCTACTTTTAGGAGAATGTATTCTGCTCAGAGTTCAAAAGTTGGTTCAGGGGGCAAAGGAACTGGTGGGAAGATTTACTTATAACCTTATTTATGACTTGATATTGTTAATTTCAGTAATTTAGTTTTGGGTCTGTTTCAACCCAAACCTCAAAGTTCAGGTCACACTCTTTTGACCTTGAATGTACTTAATTCAGAAAGGGTTCATCAAATTCTGAACGAATTGATCAATGTGAAAGAAAATTAGAGTACCGTATATTCTGAAGAAGTCCAGTAGTTCTTTTTCCATAAAAGGATACAGTCCTTTAAAAACAGAAGTCTAGGGTGCCTCGGTGGCTCAGTTGGTTGGACAACTGCCTTCAGCTCAGGTCATGATCCTGGAGTCCCGGGATCGAGTCCCACATCAGGCTCCCAGCTCCATGGGGAGTCTGCTTCTCTCTCTGACCTTCTCCTCGCTCATGTGCTCTCACTGTCTCTCTCTCAAGTAAATAAATAAAATCTTAAGAAAAAAAATGTTTAAAATAAAAACAGAAGTTTAAAAAAATATATAAATTATAAAAATGGAAATCTTAGCATAAAATCTGACATTTTCTGTTTGGAATGGTCTGAGGTTTCCACCTCCCCTTTTGTATTTCAGACACAAAGGTCTACAGTCACCTAATGCGCTGGGCTGCTTTTTGCATTTTTTTTTTTTTTAAAGATTTTATTTATTTATTTGACAGAGAGAAATCACAAGTAGATGGAGAGGCAGGCAGAGAGAGAGAGAGGGAAGCAGGCTCTCTGCTGAGCAGAGAGCCCGATGCGGGACTCGATCCCAGGACTCTGAGATCATGACCTGAGCTGAAAGCAGCGGCTTAACCCACTGAGCCATCCAGGTGCCCCATTTTTTTTTTTTTAATGTTCGTTTAATGTTTATTGTCTCTGCATTTTCAGGGTTTGATACTTGGGACAGAATGGAAATGGGAGAGCTTGAGCTGGCATAACCTGTGTGATTTCTGTAATGAGCCGGCATGTACTTGAGGGAATTAAATCATTTGGAAATCTTTAGATTTTAAGAAGCAAAATAGAGTTTCTATCTCAACTTTTTTATGTATCCTGCGTTAGGTCACTAGAACATTACTTATAGGAAAATATAGTTTGTATCAAAAAAATTGAGTATTCTATTTCAACATTGTTTAGTTTCTTGTTTTTCTTTTCTTTATTTTTTTTTAAAGATTTTATTTATTTATTTGACAGACAGATCACAAGAAGGCAGAGAGGCAGGCAGAGATAGAGGAGGAAGCAGGCTCCCTGCGGTGCAGAGAGCCCGATGTGGGGCTCGATCCCAGGACTCTGGGATCATGACCTGAGCCGAAGGCAGAGGCTTTAACCCACTGAGCCACCCAGGCGCCCCTCTTGTTTTTCTTTTAACTAGAAATCAGAATTTTTTTTTTTTAAGGATTTTATTTATTTGAGAGGGAGAGAGGGAAGGAAGGACAGAGGGAGGGTGAGAGGGAGAAGCAGGCTCCCTACTGAGCAGGGACCCTACTGAGCAGGGACCCCAAGATCATGAACCTAGCCTAAGGCAGACACTTAACCAACTGAGCCATCCAGGTGCCCTAGAAATCAGAGTTATATGAAAGAAAATCACTGTGAAACATTTTGTATTTTTTTTAACATTTTAAAACTTTTATTTATTTATTTATTTATTAACATTTTATTTTTTTTATTAAAGAGACAGAGAGTGAGAGAGTGCACAAGTGGGGTGAGGGGCAGAGGGGGAAACAGACTGCCTGCTGAGCAAAGAGCCCAATGCAGGGTGGGATCATGACCTGAGCTGCAGGCAGACGCTTAACTGACTGAGCCACCCCGGTGCCCCAAACATTTTGTATTTTAGCCCAAGTGTATCTAGGGTTATTTTTGTCCATTAACTTAATTCAGATTATTACAGCTGAAATAATAATGCTTAAAAGATGTCCAGCTCCTCTTAAGATGGGGAATTGTAGTAACAAGGGTGAGATTTCAGTATCTAATTGCTAGGATCTTTTGTAAGAAAACATAAGTTATGCTTGGTTTATCAAATATGGAAAAAAATGTACGGTTAGAGCATTAGGTGTGCTTCAAGGATAGATTCAGGGGACCCAGCCCTCCAGGGTTGTGTTTTGTGGGTATGTATTTATGTGTGAGTATATGTACATGTGTGTGGGATGGGCTGTTTTCATTAAAACGATCAGCTTATTACACATTATTAAAAGCACAACATTGTTATTTGTGCCCAGAACATACAGCATATAGGCATAGAATGCAAATTTCAGTGGAAACCAAAGTTCTAGAGCTTAAAGGGACCTTAGAGAGTATCCAGGTCTTTAGTCATCCATCTCTGCTCCCAGGAGCTGGGGTGAAGACTTCTGCTTTTAAACTTAATTATCAAATGATTAATAATTAAATTCAGTAAGGACAGGATTGCTTTCCTTCCTGTTAGATAATGAATAGCATTTCCTCATTAAAATTTTTTTTAACTCAAAATTTCTTTTAACCTTTATCACTTCTTGCCATCTATCTGTTTGGGAGTATGAACTGAATTCACGGTGAAATTTATTTAAGTACATATGAATGCAAATTAATGGGAAAAACACAAACAGCCTATTTTTTTGTGGCCTTGTTTGCTTGTGGCTGTGATTTTCTTTCTTTCATTCTTTTTCTAATTGGTATAATAGAGTTACATTTTCTGGTAATAAGAGTCCCCTATGTGTTATAACACTGAACTTGTTGGTAAATCAATATTTTATCCACAAGAACATGTTTTGCAAAGAGCATCATGAATTTCAAGTGCTCTATAGCCCAGACAATGACTATAGCCAGTGGTCTGGTCTGGTGTTTGTTCTTGCCAAGTAAGTCTAAGGCTCCGTTACAGTATTTTTCACATTATGCTGTAATCTTATTTATTTGATAATTGTGCTGGGAGTCTGGGCATTTGTAGGCAATGAATAACTGGGTCTTCCTTTTTTTCCTCAATGCCTGGTATATAATAGGTAGCCAATAAATGCTTGCTGAATGAGTGAAGGTATACAAGACCATATGTTAGAAACATCTAACAATGCGGTAGGGCTCCAGAATAAGGCGTGGTGGAGGATTGGTAAGAGATAAAGCTGGATGTAGATAATACCCTTATCCATATCTTAGGCTTTTAATGCAAGGCCAAAGGGTTTGGATTTACCCTGTAAGGAGTGGTAGGGCCATTGAGGATATCTGAAGAGGGAGTGGGTAACATGATTAGTTTTATAATTTAAAAAGGTAACAGTTTTAAGCCGTGTAGAACAAAGACTGGAGGAGCTGTATCAAAAGTTGAAGGCCAAGTGCGGTGTAGGGTGTGTGTATACTTGGAGGTATCTAAGACATTTCAGGTGTTGGGAGAAAATTTTCAAACTTTTGGTTATTTAAAAAAAAATCCTTACCAGGAATTGTTATATATGTTGAAAAATCGTTATTACATTCTGTTGATGGTGACTTCCTTGTGTGAATGTTACATTGTCGCATCCCATGTGTTAGGTAAGGCTTCCTGAAAGGAGAATTGCAACTCTGTGACTCAAAGGGCATGGCAGGGCTTTTTAGTCTTTGCTTTTAGTATTTTGCTAAAAGTTACAGTTCGTCTGTACTCGGTTCAGCAGATTTACACAATTTGTTGGCCAGCTTTAAACTCTTACAGAATGATATAAGAGTGCAGAAATACTGTTAAGGAAACCACAGTTTGAAGATAAGCCTAACAGTAAAATGCAAGTGAAAAATAAGTAAATGGTAGAGCTTACACTTCCCTGTAGCCCTGAGTCACATTATGATGCAAATACAAGGTTTAACCTGATAGGACAAGAAGGTGACCAAAAAACTAAAATCAGAATTATCACAAAGATTGCGGTGCCTGGGTGGCTCAGTGGGCTGGGCCTCTGCCTTCACCTCCGGTGATAACCTCAGGGTCCTGGGATCCAGGCCCCGCATTGGACTCTCTCCTTGGCAGGGAGACTGCTCCCCGCCCCCCGCCACCCCTTGCCTGCCTCTGCCTACTGGTGATCTCTCTCTGTTAAATAAATAAATAAAATCTTAAAAAAAAAAAAAAAAAGAAAAAGAGAAAGTTGACATCTGGGTGTTCATCCAGTGTGAAGTATGTGCTTGGCTTAAGCTTTATTGTGCTTTGAAATATTAAGTAATACTATGAATCCAGTATTTAAAACTACTTTTCATTTTATCTTTATATCCTCTTACTAAAAGTTCTATTTTTGTGTATTCTGTAATATATTAGTGTAGTCATACATATATAATTTATAAATGCTCATGTTCTAGGGTGCAGAAGCAGAAGTTTTAATGGGTTGTATGAAAAAAAAACTCAAGAAGATTGGTTTAGAGAAAGATGCTGAAAAACTAAGGCAAAGAAGAGTCGGTGATCAGAGGATCTACTTAGATTCTTCCTAGGCACTGTAGACCTTATTGTGTCCTTTGTATATTTTCTGTGATAAGTTAACATTACTCCCCTGAAAATAGATACTGTCATTCTATAGACAGCAAAACTGAGATTCAGAGAAATGGAATACCTTGCCCAAGATCACAGTTACAATATGTATTACAGATTGAGTAGTTCAGCCCAGGTCTCTTAAAAATTCATGGGCTTTCTACATATTGTTTCTATTGAATAACTAGGGATTTTAAAACGCTATTAACTGAGAAAAAGAATATAAGTATCCCATTTTTTTCCAGTAGATTACTAGTGAATTTTTAATGGAGTTGTGTTTATAGAAACCCTACTTGAAACATCTAATCCATATACGATGTGTGTTATTCCTGTGTCTGAGGGTCCAACATTTATTCATCATGATCGAAGTCAATATGGATTTATCTAAGTTTTTGTATGATAATAGAATACCCAGTTAGAAAAAAAAAAATTTTTCCCTTTGGAATGTCTGTCCTAATTTGAATCCGGAACATATAGGAGGGGGGATCATAAGCACTATTCAAGCAACTAAAACTGATGTAAGTACAAAATTTACTGTTGTATTTAATTAAGCCCTTGTCAGATGAAGGCTTTCATGGCTCCTTATGTATCTCCAGGCTTGTAATAAAAGTTCTCAAATGATTTCTTCAGTCTTACAAGCTAACAAGGTGAAGAAAAATGCCTCAGAGCTCAAGAGGCTTTTACTTATTGAGTTCAGTAATAATATTTCCCTTGATTCATCTATTTCTCTGGTTCTTTTTGATCTCCTTTTGCCAGGTACTTAATTTATTTGCTGTGAATTTATATAACTAGCAAAAATGGAATTTGAGTCTGCATATTTTCACAGAACACTGAGAGGTGCTTCAAAGCAAACAGAAACCTTCCTGGGGGAATTTCAAGAATGTTTTAAATGGAAATATCTGCTTGTTCCCAGTTTATGCCCTCTGCCCTGTGACTATTATTTTGTCCTTTTAAAGGTTTTAACTTTGCCCTTTTTGTTGTTATGGATTTGGTTTGGTTCCTGCATGATGTCAGGTGGTTAATAACAAGTAAACACTGCATATCTGTTGTAGGAAAGTTGTCCATCCACCGTACGGCAGCCTTAAGTGCCTTCACAGCTTACTCCACGGTTTGCCTTTAATGATGATTGTCAGATACGATAATGCATTACTTCTTTTTCTGCCTATTTCTTTTCCATCTATGAGGAAATGACTATATGCTTGTATTTAAAATAAAACTTAATTTTCATCTAAATAGGTTTGCAAGTATTTTTAAAAATAGACAAATCCTGAAAGCAGTTTTCTAAGTGCAGAAATGTTTGGGACCCAACTTAGCTCCCTAAAGCTGCCGCCCCTCCCCGCCTGCCTCCAGTTAGAAAGTATAACTGGGGCCACAATAAAGGAGAGAATCCAACCAACACATGCCAGGTACAGTGCATAGCTGTGTAGTGCTCACTAGGAATGTAGTATTTCCATTTTACATGGGAGGAAAGTAGGCTTCAGAAAATTTAAATGTGTTTTCAAGGTTATACCCTCAATAACTGACAAAGTGGGGATTGATTTCTGACTGTGGTCCCATTGCTTTACTTTTTCTCAAGAGAGATAACCTATATATATAAAGAAGTCTTAGCTTGCTGTCTGTTGCTTGGTAGGTTCTTAATAAATGTAGATTCTCCTTTCTCTTTCTCTGAACTTTTGTGACTTTCACTGAAACAAACAGAAAACCCACAAAGGGGATTGGCTGCTGTTTCCCCCCTTTGGGGGAAGGGACAACTTGATTAAAAGAAAAGAAACCTATGCTGATGCTGCTTTATCCCTTTTGGGCTTACCATAAAGGGACCACTCAAAAGAGACCTTTTCTTATCTTTTTAACTCTTGTTACTGAAGTACAGTTGACATAAAATGTTATTGAAGGAGCAGGAGGCTGGCTGAGGACAAAGCAAAAGCTGGCGCCTTGCACCCCCCCTTCACCCGCTCCCTTCCATATGTGTAGCATTCCTCAGGCACCCCTGACTGCCATAAAACGATAAATAGTTAACTTGCTGAGATCACAGTCCTGCAAGGTAGGCGTCTCCCTTGGTTTGCAAATGTCCTTGAGATTTACAACAAAGAAGTTACCTTATCAATAGCCCTAAGGTCACCCTCCCCTCCATGAAAAACCAAAGAAGGAGGCGGAGGTAGAAGGAAAAGTAAATACTTCTAAACCTAAATCTCATTAACGGGGATGCTTGATAGCAGGAATGTAACATTCCACCAGGAGACTCCCAATTGTGTTCAAACTATCAATCAATCAGCTCAGCCCCACCCGAAACTTGTTTGTATCTGTCTATAAAAATCCCAGCTCCCGGACCTCTCCGTTATCAGGCGTTATCAGCAACGAGCCGCACAGAGGTCCAGGTTCGAACCTGCAATAAAGGACCCTTGCTGATTGGCTTTGACTCACGTCTCTGGTGGTCTTTTAAGGTGGGGGTAATATTCAATTGGCATTTCATTATATTATTTTCTAGTATACAGCACAGTGATTTGACAACTCTGTATTACTCAGTGCTCACTGTAAGTATAGTTACCATCTGTCACATACAATGGAATTACAATATTATTAACAATATTTTCTCTGCTGTACTTTTCATCCCCATGACTATTTTATAACTGGAAGTTGGTACCCCTTCATCCCCTTCACCTACTTGCCCACCCCCGACAGAGTTTTTCTATTTTGAATATAAGTGGGAGCTGAACAAGAGGTGCAGGGAGCTAGAAGCCATTTGACCCCTTAATAATTAGGGTTATTATGGGAGACTATGGACTCTGAAAAACAATCTGAGGATTTTGAAGGGGTGGGGGTGGGAAGTTGGGTGAGCCTGGTGGTTGGTATTATGGAGGGCACGTTTTGCATTGAGCCCTGGGTGTGGTGCATAAACAATGAATTCTGGTACACTGAAAAGAAATTTTAAAAATTAAAAATTAAAAAAAAATAGGGTTTTTAAGGAAGGGTTTGTTTGAAGATTTTTTTTTTTTTAAATGAGTAAGCGTTTCAGGAGCTTACCTTTGCTTATAAGGCCAGACAGCTCCTGTTGCAAAGAAAGAAGTAAGAGGGCGTTCTGACAAGTTTAGGTTCTCAAACTTAGGTATATTAAATACTGGTGAGTCTCATCAGGACCCTTGGGTGTTTGCGAAAGGTCCATGCAGTCCCATTCATATAGGCTAGCTTGAGAATGCCCCGTCGGGACCTCAGAGCTGTATAGCACAGTGGCCTTGAATCTAACAGATGGATAATTTCTGAATAGAGATCATTTTCTATTTGTATGGGTGTTTAAGTCTCTTTAAAAATCCCATCTCGGGGCTTCTGAGTGGCTCAGTGGGTTAAAGCCTCTGCCTTTGGCTCGGGTCATGATCCCAGGGTCCTGGGATCGAGCCCGGCGTCGGGCTCTCTGCTCAGGAGCGAGCCTACTTACCCCATCCTCTCTCTGCCTGCCTCTCTGCCTACTTGTGATCTCTCTCTCTCTGTCAAATAAATAAATAAAAATCTTAAAAAAATAAAATAAAATAAAAATCCCATTTCTGTGTTTTACCATTTAAATAAATGGTAACAAATACAGTGGCTTCTCAATTGATGGCTCATCTGAAAGTGAAGTTTGTCCTAATGAAGACAGGCTTTGTGAGATAGGTGGCATCTGAAGACTAGGGTCCAAGCAAGGGAGAGGCTCTGTCTCAGCAGGGACTGAGGAAACAAACAAACAAACAAACAAACTTGAACACGGCGCCTTCACTTGCTCTGGTCATGTGAATCCTTGCTGCCACTAGGTGGCAGGACAGGCAAGAATCCTGGGGCGACCTAGAAAGTTAGGAAGCCAGGTCAGCCCTACCTGCAGGGGGTGGGAGAGGGTGGTCTAGCCAGTCAGGATGCCACAGGGAAAAAAATGTGTGCCCTAGGGTTTATGTCTTTGCTACTTTTTAAAATTCTGTCCTTAATTCTGAGGAAGTTTCTGGTGATGGGATTTATTACTTAGAATGTGTCCTTTAACGGTATGAATCATAAAATCTTTGCTGTCAAAACCTTGCAAAGTTCTGTGATCAGGGAGTTAAGACACAATTATACTTATTTTATAGACACGCAAATAGAGGTCCATGGAGAAGTCGGCTTTCCCAAGATCTTACAGCAAGTCGCTGGCTGTTCTTACTCATCGAGTTCCAGTTCTGTGCCAAGTAAGCTGTTGTTTTAAGTGCTATTTGTGGAAAAATCTAGAGATGGGAGGATGTTCTAAATTGTACCTTCTGGTTATCCATAACCCTAAAGGGAGGCCCTGTCCTACCCAAACCAGGCACTGCTGGTCCATGGGTGGTAAAGACCAAACTTGTCAGGCCTGTGACTACAAGAAAATGATCTTCATTAGGTCATTACTTAAAATGCAGAACTGTGAAGGGTAGCTACCACACCATGATACTTACAGGATTGGGGGGATTAAAGGGGGAAATCTATATTTGCGCCTAGAATATAATCTAACACCATACCTAGAATTAGTAAAGTTTTTCTTCCCCTCTGTACCTGCCCTCTCCCTCATGATTTGCTCCGTATCTGCCTCTTGACTTGAAGATATTTGGACCTATTAATGATCAGTTGGACCAACGTGCTAAAGGAGGAGGGAGAACTTTCTTCTTAACAGTTCAGCCTTTTAAACTGTCTTTGTGATAGCAATGACCTTTTAAAAAATAATGTTACCATCAGTGACTTACTGTCAAATGGAGAGTAGTCAGTCACTGTGCTTTTGAATAGTGGTTTTCAAGCTTATGAACCACAACCCTGTATGACACCATGTTTGTGTGGAATAAAACTTATTTTTTCTGTGTGCACACATAACTCTGTTTTCTGTCAGGCCTGCTAATGGAAGGAGACTGCACTTTGAAAAATCTTATGCCTTAGTGAAAAAGATGGTAAGAAAACGAAACATTCTTTTTTGGCAGATTGGCAACATCCAGGGCCGAATTCAAAGTGAAAAAGTGTTGGAAGGTCAGGGAGAGACAGTAAAGTATCTCCCAAATGGAGTGGGCACTTTGAGACGGGAAAATACAGCCAGCTCCCTTGTAGAGTTTACACAGAGCTTTATTCAAGGTGCCTGACGGACACCGGGTATCTGGGCAGAGGGTGATCCTTGGCAGCCACATAGCTGTTCTCACAAAGTCCAGCCCTTAGTCCACAGATTTTACAGGGTGAGGGGACACACAGAAGGGCACTGTAGTAGTATCAAAGGCTTCACATGCACCTCAAAGGGCTTGCATGCACTTACTTGACAGTTACCCTTTAATTAGATCTGGTGGCATCACCTGTGCCTCAAGAAAGAAAGACTATGTTATCTCTAAGACATTCATGAGAGGCCAAAATAAAGTCTTCCCCATCCTGGCCTTGGTGGGCATCTCTAAGGTATATATATTAATCTCCAAGGGACCCAGGACACGTAGCCCCAGGAGAGGTCATTGAGCAAATATGAACAAGATGGAGGCCCAAGATGGAGTCAGTATTGTCAGCACTCCTACAGAAGAGGAACTTAAAACATGCAAGTTTGGGCCATAGTCCTTGGAGCTTCAGATGGGGCGTTGTCTTTTTTATCAGCTTTCCCTACACGTACTCGTGCCAGACCTATGATTAAAGGCAGTGAGAATGGAAAGAAAATGCAACATAGGTACTGTGAATCACAGCTAACAGTCTTGCTTAAACTTTTACTCCCCCTGTATTTCTTCTGTGGGTAGGTTTTAAACTTATCTTGCAGTTCTTGGATCAGCGGACTTGTGTTAACTCACATCATCTAGCAAATCCATTTGAGACAGCTTGGAAATCCAGGTGTGAATGAAACAGACTGCTGCCACGGCTGCTGATGGCAGAGGGCAGCTGTGTTGACTGGTGCTGCCTTGTTCGTAATGTGCTGTGTGTGGGGGGCTCATTTGCTCCTCATCATCCTGTGAGAGAAAAGATGAAATTGTCTTTTTTGTTCACTGTGACCACCAGCACCAAAAGCAAACAAAGCACAGGGATCTACAAGGTTAGCCAGCTTCTCAAAGTCACGGAGCTAGTGGAAGAGACGCTAGGAAAAGGCTTCAATCCAGGTCTGCCTTACTACTAAAAATCTGGATACCAAAACCTTCTGTGATATGAGTTTGGAAATGTCAATGTCGAGAGTATTTTTACTGTGGATTACATACAAATTAAAATACTAATTCTTGGGGCGCCTGGGTGGCTCAGTGGGTTAAACCTCTGCCTTCGGCTCAGGTCATGATCTCAGGGTCCTGGGATCGAGCCCCGCATGGGGCTTTCTGCTCAGCAGGGAGCCTGCTTCCCCCTCTCTCTCTGCCTGGCTCTCTATCTATTTGTGATCTCTCTCTCTCTCTTTCTCTCTGTCAAATAAATAAATAAAATATTTAAAAAAAAATAAAATACTAATTCTTTGGGAGACAAGTTAAAGAGCACAGCACATGAAATTGTCCCTCATCTGTCATTGTTTCAAGGCAAATAACCCATTCTTACAAACTTTGTACTTTAGATATTTAAGATGCCTTCATTGGGAGGAACATTGATACCATTCCCACAGATGATTTTTTCCCTCTGTGCAGCAAACTTGGAAGCCTGTGCCTGTGTTTCATAGTTTGTCTTCACTGTTTTTGTCTGAAAAACCTGTGCAGTAAGGGGACTGGTGGTATCCTTGTTGGCAATATTGAGGTCTGAAAAGGTTATGTGAGAATTTAAATGAGAACTTGGGTCTTCTGACCACCTGCCCACTTTTTTTGCAGAAGCGTTAAGCCATGTGGGCAGAGTAACTGAATGTTTTGAGTAAAGGCCCAAGGTCTAAAATGGCAGAGGAAGAGCACCACAAAATGTACCTGCCACTTAAGTTTAAAATGTAGTCATGTCAAGACTGTTTGATCAATGTTCTATAAAGTGACCCCATGACAGAATAATTAAGTTTTGCACTTAATGGCTATTTCACATATCCAGTAAGCAACCAACTCAACAGGCAGAAATGTTATTTGAGTTGTGATTTTTCCTTTCTCTCCCAACTTTTTTTTTTTTAAGTAGGCTCCATGCCCTGTGTGGAACCCAACGTAGGGATATGAACTCATGACCCTGAGATCAAGACCTCAGCTGAGATCAAGAGTCAGACATTTAACCAACAGAGCCACCCAAGCACCCTCCCCCAGCTTTCTTTTAAAGTTTTTGCTAAGCACTTATTTGCATGTGACCCAATAAAGCATGTTATGTAAATAAACCACTGGATATATCAGTGGTTTTTAAATCTTTTTTTTTTCTTTTTTAGGATTTTATTTATTCATTTGACAGAGATCACAAGTAGGCAGAGAGGCAGGCAGAGAGAGGAAGAAGCAGGCTCCCTACTGAGCAGAGAGCCCGATGTGGGGCTCGAACCAGGACCCTGGGATCATGACCTGAGCTGAAGGTAGAGGCTTTGACCCACTGAGCCAACCAGGCGCCCCATATCAGTGGTTTTTAAATGTGTTCAGTCTCTTTCAGGTGAAATTCATGACTCTACAAAAGATTAAAAAGGACAAGTGTGAGTAGGTCATGTATATCATAACCACTGAAAAGCTGATTTCATTATAAAACAGTAGGAGAATCGATAAAGTTTATTAATATTTCCTATGTGTTAGGCAGTGTTCAAAGGTTTTATCCTTTTTATTTTGTGAAATTTCAAAACCCAAGGTCAATACTATTCTGGTTTTTACAGTTGAGGAAACCAAGTTTTTTGTTTTGGGTTTTGTTTTGTTTGTTTTTTTAAAGACTTTATTTATTTGACAGAGACATAGTGAGAGAACACAAACATGGGGACTAGGAGAAGGAGGAGCAGACTTCCCACTGAGCAGGGAGCCTGATGAAGGGCTCTTCTCAGGACCCTGGGATCATGACCTGAGCCAAAGACAGGCACTTAACGACTGAGCCACCCAGGCGCCTGGGAAACCAAGGTTAATAAACTAATTGCTTCATATACTTAATTGAGGGTCATACTGTGATAAGTGGTAAAACAAGTATAATCTGACTTCTGATCTTAGGCTTTTGATAAAAAGGCTTTTTGATATATAGCCTCCTGGTGTAAAAGAAATTTAAGTTAATAGAAAAATTGGTCCTAATTGTCGTTTTAATAATTTGTAGTCTGAACTTGTACAAGTCACTTCATCTCTTTTTACCTTTTTGTCCTCATCTCTAAATTGTGTATATTATCTATTCGGGGGGTGTCTGGGTGGCTCAGTGGGTTGGGTGTCTGCCCTTCGGCTTGGGCCATGGTCCTGGAGTCCTGGGATCAAGCACTGCCTCAGACTCCCTGCGCAGTGGGGAGCCTGCTTCTCCCTCTGCCTGCCTCTTCTCCTGTTTGTGCTCTCTCTCTCTCTCTGACAAATAAATGGATAGAATCTTTAAAAAAAATAAAAAGAAAGAAAGAAATCTTAAAAAATCTATTCTGCCCACATCTTCAGTGGGGATTAAAAACTAGAGTGGTATAGTGGCCCTCGAGCAGGATATATTGTGGAAATGAGAGGCAATGAGGAGGTAAAGATGATAGAAAGTGCTAGAAAGTGTAGGTTTAGCAAGCTTATCTGCAAGAAATATTCCAAAATGTTGGTGTGGTGACGCTTATTTTTCTCGTAACATGGAAATGGTCAGGGTAGGCTGCAGGTACCATATTAATGGGAAGATGAGGAGCTGTAAGGAGAATGGAGAAGCAGCAGTTTTGGTGATCAGAGGATGGATGTATAGGGATGCCCTCTGGGTGCTGCTGCTTAGTGGGGTCGCCACATTAGAGAGCAGCAAGAGTGGGTCATTTGCTTAACCAGGCAAATGTTGATGGAGGGGGCGAGAGCTGGGTGGAGAGGTTCCACAACTATGTAGATAGATATTTGGAAATTCTGAGGTATTTTGAGGCAAGCATGAATAATTCAGCCATTTGTAATGGAGAAAAAATGTGTGTGATGCTCCAAAACAAAAATCAGTGTACTTTCTGCTACTGTCTGTTGTCTCTACCTGCCATTTCCCTTTCATTACCACCATGGCCTCAGCAGGTCATTGATGAGGCCAATTTATCTAGTTATGTGATTTTTTAATATTATGTTTGTCTTTTGAAGCTTTGAGCAAAGTATAAACTCTCTTCAGGACTCTTTCTCTTCTTAAGAAGCTAATAAGTAAGGGATAATAAGGTGTGCCTAGCTATATCCTATTACACGCGTATTCATGTGTTCCTAAACAGCATGATTTGCTGGCAACACCATGATTGGAAGAAGGGTTAGGCATGTTGTGGTCAGGAGAGGCTGTTTCCCCTCACTGAATTACTCTTCCTCTGTAGTTATTAAACTGCTGGTAGCCAGGCTATGTCCCAGAGGGGATCCCTGTATTCAGGATTTTCCAGAGAAACAGTACCAGTAGGGTATGTGGGTATGCGTATGTGTACATGTGTGTTTTAAGGAATTGGTTCATGTGTTTATGGAGTCTGGCAAGTCCAAATCAGCAGGCTTAAGACCCAGGAGAGCCAACAGTGTAGATGACGTCCGAAGGCAGTCTGCTGGAGACTTCTCTCTTGGGAGGGCTGGGTTTTTTTTTTGTTGTTGTTGTAATATTGGGGCTGTCAACTGACTGAACAAGGCCTACCACATTATGGAAGGCAATCTGTTTACTCAGAATTCACTGATTTAAATGTTAATCTTATCCAAAAACACTCTCCAAGTGGACACATAGAATTAACATCATACCCCTCTGTGGGGTGTGCTATAGGCAAGGCCTTCATAGAACATAAGAGCCTTTAACATCTCATCCTCAGAACATCTCTTAAATGCCAGCTTTTTTTTTTGTTCAGTGTATTAGGTAGAAATTCTGTATTGAATCAAATTAACAGGCAAGAAGGTAATTTTAAAATTGTGTCATAGGGGCGCCTGGGTGGCTCAGTTGGTTAAGTGTCTTTCAGCTCAGATCATGATCCCAAAGTCCTAGGATCGAGCCACTCTTTGGGCTCCCTGCTCAACAGGGAGCCTGCTTCTCCCTTTCACTCTGCTGCTCCCTCTGCTTGTACGTGCGCTCTGTCTCTCTCTCTCTCTCTCTCTCTCTCTCTCTGAGATAAATAAATAAAATCTGTAAAAAATAAAACAAAAAAACTGTAATAGTTTACAAATGCAAGGAAATTAGGGATGTGGTGAGGGGAGAGAGTGGGAGGAGTTAAGTGTAAGACTATGTATTGCCACCTGTCGTGATGAGTACAGTTTGGCAAGAGAACAATAAACCCTTGTTTTTGTGACTGGACAGCATGTTCCCATATACTGTGTATGTGTCGGGAGCTGCTCCTTAGAATCTTCTTAGATCTGCAGGAAAGTCCCGTCTTCATTCTGGGAAGGAGTGGCTTGGTGGGGGCCTTTGACACTCTGGTCTGCTACCTAACCATTGAATTCTTCCTGCTGGCCATGCTACTGACTCCCTGAGAGGACCCCCTTCGTGGTGCCGTGAGCCCATAGGTTGAAGAATTGCATAGATCAATACAACTTGTTTCCATAGTAGCTGTCTTCTGGGCTGTATTATCTCATAAACCGTGGGAGAATCAAATGATTTGGAAGCAGTGATTTTGTTGCTAATACCCTTACAGATAGAGCAACCACAATTTTAATTTTTCTAGTTAGTACAGAACTGTATTTTGCACCTAGTTGCTCAGGAAGAGTTTGGAAAGCTTTATTCTCTTTCTGTATTCATTCCCTTTTCTCTCTCCCTTCCGATGTTCCCTGCAGCTCACATTTGAGTGTCTGTGATACGAAGAATGCTGTATTATTTTTTTCCTTAGGAGAAATGAAGTAAATAGGAGTTTTAGATTCCCTTGAGAAATGTTTAAATGAGATTGATCTTAGTATCAGGGTGGAAATAAAGTGCTTAATACTCATTGTTATGTACCCTCTAATACCTTTCAGTTTTTATAACTGAAATCTTTCATTTTACTCTAGAGAGTAAGCCTTTCTTTCGTTTGACTTGCAGAAGTGGTGGTGGTTTTATTTTCCAGTGAACTCTTACAGCAAGATGTTCATTAATTAAAAATAGCTGCCCCATACAGGAAACAGCTCATTTAGCAGCTCCTCACACTGTTCTAAAAACAGACTTGAGCCGCTCTGAGTGCTAAAGAGAAGTGAACACTGAAGACCATGTGAGAAAACTCAGGTAAAAGCATGCTGTTTTTTAAGAAGGCTCTGTGTGCCTTTCTCTCCATGTCATTCTGATGATAAGAGTCATGTGCTCACTATTAGAAAACCAAATATTACAGCAATATGTTCTGTAGAAAGTGAAATTCTCACCCAGATTGTGGTGTCTTCTTAGTCTGGTGGCTTCTGGCAGATTTTTTCTGTGCATATACAAGCAGTGTAGAAATATTTTAAAAATGGGATTATATATTCTTTCAACTTGGTTTTTCATTGATATGTATTGGAAATTTTCCACATCAAATTTTTCAAAATCCTCTGGTTTATTATTTAAGTTAGCATAGTATTTCACTGTATAGCTGTACTACAATTTGTTCAAACCAGCTCTCTGTTAATAGACTTCTGAGTTGATACTCTATTTTTTTTCCTCGAAGATCATTGTTTTTAGGGTTAGATGCACTTGCAATTGAACAAAGTTACCACATACAATATACTCCTAGTGTAATATATTGAGAGTTTACTACCTGCCTAGAACTTTTCTAAGCATTATCTTGCGAAAATTAGAGTAATTCTGTTATGAGGGATTTCTTCTTGTCTGTATTCTTGAGATGCAGAAAACCTCTGAGATCTTTGCATGCCATCATGGCCATCCCTAAGATAAACTGAAAGACAGGAGTCACTGAGGCAGACAAGTGAGCACTCTTTAAACCCAGAGGAGCTAAGCAGGACAGCAGGTGTGTCAGCTTAAGAGAAAGCAGAGGTGAGAAAATCTTAATGGTGTTACTGATGTTAACAAAAAAAAAAAAACAACAAAAAAAAATTCACTGGTTGTCATAACAACTGGCTTCAGAAGCCCTGCCATCTTAACCCTTGTGACTGTGCCTGGAGGATTCCCTGGCTGTCACCACAGACTGCTTGGTATTTGTGTGTCCCCACTTCTCTTCCGAATTCCTATTGTGAATTTGTCTGATCAGCAGGGCCTTTCCTCGGATTTTCCTGTGCTCCTGGAGTGCCTTACTGAGCACCAAGAGATGTCCTCTAAGCTGAGGTTCCCATCCCTGGCCAGTCCTCTCTGCTGGCTTATGTAGCTGCTCAGTGCTTGCTACTGGAAATGGAAACTTTCAAGTTTTTGTCACTCTTAGAGACTTGAACTCTAAAATAGACTCTGTGAAAAGTCTCCTGAGACCTAGAAGGTATATTTCATTTGCTTAAATGGTTGTTGAATTAACCCTAGGTATAATAGGTTAAATTCGTAGAGGAAAAAAAAGTGTACGCACATTATAGTTCTTCATAATTAAGTAGCCTAGTGTGACTAGAGAGAAGTAAAGCTTAAAATACTGCTAAAAGTGTTTGGGTTATTTATGGTTTATGTAATAAACCACTCCAAAATTTGATAGTCTAAAACGGTGACTTATCTCATGATTCAGTGAGTTGACTAGGAGGTTCTGTTCTGTTGGTGTCAGCTGGATGCTGGGATGGCTATAGTCCTCTGAGACTTGCTTGGGAGCTGGGACTCAGTGGCTGTTTAGGTAGCCTTGTGGTGTCTGTCTTCCCAAATAGAAGTAGATGCTACCCAACCAGTTAAGTTGGCCCCAAATTGGCACTGCATCATTTCTGCCATATTCTAATGGTGTAGGCAGTGATAGACCCAGCCCCAGCCCAGCGTCCGTGTGGGAAGGAACTGTACAAGGACATGAATACCCACAGGTGTGGTTCATTGGAGGTGGTCACCAGAATGACAGTTTACCACTGTGTGCTCTCTGGCCCGCACACATACAGACAGACTATACTCACCCATACATAAGACTCCCACAAGCCTCACTCTGTTGCTACGTTAGCTTGGGTCCAGGAGCTCATCTAAATCAGGTCCAGGTGCAGATGAAGCTCTTTGGGTACAGCTACTCTCAAACAACTACCTGTGAACTAAAAGCACAAGTTCTTTGCTCTCTTCTCCCCACCCAATATACAATGGCAAGACAGGGACAGGAAAATTGCAACAGATACTCTCCTTCAAAAAGGTATTAGAGGGGCTCCTGGGGGGCACAGTCCGTTAAGCATCTGCCTTCGGTTCAGGTCATGATCTCAGGGTTCTGGGATCGAGCCCCACTTCAGGCTCCCTGCTCAGCGGGAAGCCTGCTTCTCCCTCTCCCACTCCCCCTGCTTGTGTTCCCTCTCTTGCTGTGTATCTCTCTGTCAAGTAAATAAATAAAATCTTCAAAATGGTATTGGAGGTTTTGGAGAGGTCACAACACTGATACACTGCTGGTGGTAATATAAAATGGTACCAGTACTTTAGAAACAGTCTGGCAGTTCCAGAAAAATTTTAAACATAGAGTGACCATGTGACCTGGCAATACCTTTCCTAAGTGTATACATAAGAGAAAGGAAAAAATATGCCCACCCAAAACTTATACCTGAATACAACATAGCAACATTATATAGTCAAAAGGTGGAAACAACTCAAATATCTATCAACTGATGAAACATAAAATCTAGTATATCCATACAGTGGAATGAAGTACTGACCTATACTGCACCATGGATAAACCTTGAAAATATGCTAGGTTCAAGAAGCTAGTCACAGAGAGTACTTACTGTATGATTCCATTTATATGAAATGTCCTACATAGGTAAATCTATAGAAACAAAGTAGACTAGCTTCTTCTTAGAGCTGGTGGGTTGGGTGTAGGGTGGGGTAATAACTAAGGGTACAGGTTTCTTTTTGAGGAGATGGAAATGTTTTAAAACTATCTGGTTGTATCTGTGGATATATACTAAAAAAAAAGAAAATCTGAGTTGCAAACTTTGGGTAAATTTTATGATATGTGACTTATATCTCAGTAAAGCTGTTTTTGTTTTGTTTTGTTTTGTTTTTTAAACAAAACAGAAGAGGGAAATGAGAGACACCTAGCAGTCCCCAGTCCACAACAGTTCTAAAATCCAGCTAGGTAAATGTCAGTGGTTCCTTGTTTGGGACTAATTTTTTTGTTCTTGTTTTTGGGGGTTTGTTTTAGGGGGTTGGGGAGAGAGAGAGAAGGGAGGGAGGAACAGAGGGAGAGAGAGCATGCCAAGTGGGCTCCACACCCAGCACAGAGCCTGAGGAAGTGCTTGGTCTCAAAATCCTGAAATTATGACCTGATCTGAATCAAGAATTGGATGCCCAACTGACCGAGCCACCCAGGCACCCTGGGGCTAGTTTATAATCTAGGTGGTTCTCTGTGGCTCTTGTCTCTACTCTCTAGGCTCTTGGTTATGTCCTCTGAATCTTATTTTTCCATAAGAAATGACTTATGTTTGTAGCCTCTTCCTATCTGAATAAGGGCCCTGATAATTTTCATTTTGAACTATGTCTTCTTAGTCCAGATCGATGGTCTTTCCATTCATATGTTTTTATTTAGAGTTTGAGTATTCCCATGGATTTCTTTGGGGTTCACAACATTAGATTAAAACTGTTCCCACTAATCTCTTTGAGACAGGGCTCTACCTCGAACTGCCTTTAAGTCAGGGCATTGTGTGAAAATACCATTAAAATTATTACAAGCTCAGGGTGCCTGGGTGGCTCAGTTGGTTACGTGCCTGCCTCGGCTCAGTTCATTATCTGGGGGTCCTGGCATTGAGCCCAGTGCTGGGCTCCCTGCTCAGAGGGCAATCATTTTCTCCCCCTCTCTCTGCCCCTTTCTCTCTCCCCCATTTGTGCTTTCTCTCTCAAATAAATCAATAAAGTCTTAAAAAAAAATTCTTACAAGTTCTACTGTCTGGTAGAGATGGTTCTTAAGACACACTTACAATCCTCCAAAGCCTTTTGGTCTCACACTGATTCGCAAAGTATGGTCTCTGTATCAGCAGCGTTAGCATCACTTGGGAACGACAGGGGTCAGACAGCATTGCAGACCTACTGAATCAAACCGTGATTGGATGCTGCAGTCTGGGTTTTAACACACACACACACTGGCCCCCCACCCCACAGCTGAGTCTGGTGCACATGAAGTTTTAGAACCACTCGTCTTAGTCTGTGAGGACCCAACCACCTAAAATCTTTGAGGGCTCAAAAAATGTTTGGAGGCCACATTTTACGGGCACTATAGGATTTGATCTTTGCCTTGAGCCATGTCCTACTTTGAGACATGCTTACTTTGAGCTTGCTTTTTGCTAAGATGCTCAAATGAGGAATGGTTTTATTTTTGAACCCATCAAGTCCGGCTCCTTTTTATTTCCTCTAAATTCTACTTGAAAAGGAACCACACTGTTCCTTTTTTAGTTCATTTCACTACTCCCATATTTTAGCATAGGCGGCTAACATGAACCATTTGGTTCTTTCAGCATTCTTCCTGAAATTCTCCTTCGTCAGATCCATGAGTTCACTAGGCACCCTTTATATTTCCATGTTACTGCATGCTTTGGGTTTGCTAATTATTCTGCCAACATGGATGTAGGTTCCTTTTCTTCAGCCACCAATAACATTTCTTCACTTTTTCAGATTTTTATTAACTGTCTCCTCAAGATTCTTTTCATTTCTGCCCACCACCAGTGTATATTTTAGGCTTTTTTTCCCAGGCTTTCTAGTTCTAAACTTTGTTTTGGTTATCTGTTGCTGCCTAATAAGTCATCCTTAAATTTTGTAGCTTAAAGCAACAACGATGTTTGGGCACCTGGGTGGCTCAGTCAGTTAAGCGTCTGCCTTTGGCTCAGGTCATGATCTCACGATCCTTGGATCAAACCCCAGGTTGGGCTCTCTGCTCGGCAGAGACCCTGCTTCTCTATCTGCCTGCTTATGCTTGCTCTCTGTCAAATAAATAAATAAATCTTTAAAAAAAAAAAAAAATTGTTTTCTTGCTCATAGCTTTGGAATCTGGCCAGGGTTTGGTAAGGATGACTCATTTCTGGTCTATGTGTTGTCTGCTGGGACAGCATGTTTAGGGCTTTAAGGTAGCTCACTTGCAGGCCTGGCAGCTTGGTGCTGTCAGCTGTGATTTTAGCTGGAGTCGTCAGCTGGGCCTTCATTCTTTCCCGTGGAGGCTTTTCTCATGTGTGTAACTATTTGGACATTTTCATAACATGGCAGCTGGACTCCAGAAAGGAAATAGAAATGGCCAGGCTTCTTAAAGATTAAGCTCAGAACTGGTACAGTGTCATTTCTGCTGTTTTCTGTTGGATAGTCTTTCAAGGAGGGGGAAAAAATAGATCCCATCTCTTGGTGTGGGAATAGTGGCAAAGAATTTGTGGCCATCATTAACCCACTGTAATCTGTTAGAGATATTTTTGAGTTTTGTTTTTGGTGTTTTGGTGTTGGTTTTGTTTTTTGTAATACTGAAAAGGCACTTGGCGTAAGTTATAAGTTGGTGGCAAGTAATTGTTTATTAGTTGGAGAAAGGTTCAAGCTCTGAAAGGGGGTGAAAGAAACATTTACAGATAAAGAGCCTCTCAGTATATCTGTGGAAATTTTAAATGTTGTACTTCACTGGTACACAAAAGTCATTTTTATGGGTAGAATTAAACTTAAATTCTTCATTAACAGAATATAGTTTTTAGCACCTTTGTTGTGTCAAGATTTGGATGTGGCAGGGATATCTGAATATATTTGTGGTTTTAATTGGTCTGAAAACAGAAATGGTTGTTTTTAGTACAGATGGCCTTATATATTACCAAAAGTAGAGAAATACCCCTCTTCTACAGACTTTCCTTTTTATAATAGGGATTAAATCTTGTTCAGGAATTGGGAACAATAAAAAGCAGACTCTGGGTGCATTGTAGAAATGATTGTGGTAAAGGCAGAAATAAATAATGGGCTGAAAGAGTCCCAAGGTTTTCTACCATTTGGAACTTTTGTGTGCAGCTGTTTCGACTGGTGAGAGAGGACAAAACAGCCAGCAGAAGTGGCCTCTAATTTTGTTTATTCACCCGAATCACGTATTAGATTTGCTCATATAGCCTGGTAAATGGCTTCCTGAATTTGTCAAGCACTTGTGTTAGTAGATTTTTTCACTATTCAAATTGGAGCTCTACTTAAAAAATCAAGCAGTGCTTTATTCCAATAGTTTATTATAGATTTCGTTTAGATTCAAGAGTTTAAATACAACTTGTAGCTTTAAAATTAAGACTCTGACTGCTGTTAAATCTTTGACCTTTAGTTCCTATTTTTAGCTCAGAATCAAACATTTGAATGCTTTTGGTTTTGGTTATACGTTATCTTGATAGTACTGATAAGATGTTGTTAAACATAAAATAAGTTGAATATTTTTTCTTTAATTTGATCTTTTGTAAAAATGTTTAAGGCAGCACTTGTTTCCCTTAGTTTTAGTTTTTACTCTCCTATATCTAAGTAGTTGTCAAGCTGACTAATAACGTACTTCCTCTTTTTTTTTTTCCCCCCTTTCTCCTTGGTTCTTCTGTTTGTTTTTTCTTCTTTATTCTCCTCATACCCTGCACAGTCTGGTGTAGTGACCTATCCAGGAGTGAGATTATGGATAGTGTGGATAAGATGACCATGATACCTGTATTTGATTCTGTGGAACAGCCCTTTCTACCTGTCAGTGTCCAACTTCCCTGGCATGATAATCATGACCAACGGTTTAGAAAATGATGCCCATGCTTTCGGTTTTCAGAAATTGTCTTCCTCTGTTTCTCCACCAATTAGAATTCCGTTTGCTTTGGGATATCCTAGGGACTCATCAGCCCATCAAGCAATTATTGTGTGTGAACTGATAAACATTCTAGGAGACACAGAGGTAAGCAGGGATGTCACTGTTAATCGTTCCTTAGTCTCCAGTCCTCAGATTCTTCTTTATCCGTTAGATTTGAAAGCTGGGCATGGTATTTGGAAGACTTGGATCATACACTGGTCTGAATTACTGTGGTGCTCTCCTATTTCACAAATACACTTCACAATTATACTCATCATGAATAGGACCTTACTTATTTGTACAATCTACTGTGTTCTATTTTGAACTACAGCTGTTAAGAATGTATTCTTGTGTATATTTTTAAGTTGTTCATTTCCCTTGGGTAGGTGCATAACTTCCTAATTACCTTACAGGTATTTTCACAGAATTCTCATTTCTGGGCTAAATAATTTTAATCTCTTCAAAATTTTCTTGTATCTCACTTTTCCCTGCAGCTTTTATGGATTGTCCAAATAGTTACATACACTTACTATTCAACAGAAGTTTTTCCACTTGACCCGCCCTCTGTAGATCTCTGAGCAGCAATGTTCACAAAGCATTATTTTCTATCACTTTTCAAAAATATAATTCATAAAATACTGTAGGACTTGGAATGGACCTTTGCAAATGTGTAATTTAGAGCTCCCATCTTGCAGTGTTACTGCACATGTAATACACAGCTTTGATACCTAGAAAAAATAACATCAAGAAAGGGAAGAAGTGCTACTTGTAATAGGAAGGTAGATATTCCATCCTTTAAACTTCCAGTGTGTCCTATGTACTGTTTTAATTGCAGAATTACCTATAATGCCCTTTTATTTCTTTGTAAATGATAGGAAGCCAGTCTTTCAGCAAAATCTGCTTATTTGCCCCAAGTGAACTTGTGTTTGTGTGATTCTTGGTTATTAACTTTAGTTAGCTCAGTTCACGCTGGATTCCAAAACCTGTGTAGACTACCCCCTTTGTATTTTGGTGTCATTTATAAGGTATTTCTAGGTCACTTCTAGGTTTGCTTTTAAAAGATATACCCATGAAAACTATAAAGTGCTGATGAAAGAAATAAAAATCTAAATGAATGGAGAGACATACTGTGTTCTGGGGATATAAGACTGTCAATACAATGAAGATGACAGTTCTCCCAAACTAACATATAGGTTTAACAACATTCCTGCTAAAATTCTAGCAAAACTTCTTATAGGTGTAGATAAGATTATTCTAAAATTTACATGGAAAGGCAAAGTAACCAAAACAGCTTAAAAAAAAAAAAAAGTTTTGAAAAAGAAGCATAATGTGGGGAGAATCACTTTAATTTTAAGAAGTGATGTAGTGGGTGCCTGGGTGGCTCAGTGGGTTGAAGCCTCTGCCTTCAGCTTAGGTCATGATCCCAGGGTCCTGGGATCGAGCCCCGCATCGGGCTCTCTGCTTAGCAGGGAGCCTGCTTCCTCCTCTCTATCTGTCAAATAAATAAATAAAATCTTTAAAAAAAAAAAAAAAAAAGAAGTGATATAGTTACTGTAACCAAGACTAGGGTATTGCCAGAGGGATAAACATATAGGTCAGTGCAACAGAATTGAGAACCCAGAATTAGGCCCACACAAGTGGAGCCAAATGATTCTTGATAAAGGTGCAAATACAGTGAACCTTTCAACAATGGTATCAGAACAATTGAATATCTATGGACTCCCCCACCAAAATTAACTTCCACCTAAACCTTAGACTGAATACATGAATTAACTCCAAGTAGGTCATCAATCTAAATGTAAAACATAAAACTGTGAAACTTTTTTTAAAGAAAACCTAAGAGGAAAATCTTCTAGACCTAGAACTCAGCAAAAAGTTCTTAGCCATGACACCAAAAGCATAAAAACCATAAAAGAAAAAAATTGATAAATAAGACCTCATCAAAGTTTAAATCTTTTGGCTCTGTGACTTTTAAAAAGGGCAAAAAGACAAGCTATAGACTGGAAAAAAGTATTTGAAAACCCTATATGTGACAAAGATCTCTAGAGTGTATAAAGAACTCTCAAAACTGAAGAGTAAAAGAAAGAAAAAAAGAACAGGAAAGAAAGAAAGACAGACAGACAGAAAGAAACCCTAAAAACCTAATTAGAAAATGGGCAAACACCACAAAAACATTCAGGTTAACAAGTGAAAATAAGCTCATGTGGACACTCATCATATATGATACTCAGTCATACCCGGATCATTCATCCCAGAGAAATGAAGACTTAGATTCACACTAAGGCTGTACACGAATGTTCATAGCAGTTTTATTTGTAATTGTCAAAAACTGTTGTCAATGAACATTAAATTGTTATGTTAATGGCTGAACTCACTGTGGTATCACCACAGCATGGAATTCTACCCAGTGAAAGAAAAGGAATGGACTATTGATATATTCAAGCACTTGAAAGGGCCACAAGAGGGGCACATGGGTGGCTCAGTCGGGTAAGCATCTGCCTTTGGCTCAGGTCATGATCCTGGGGTCCTGGGATCAAGCCCCGCATCAGGCTCCCTGCTCTGCGGGGAACCTCCTTCTTTCCTTCCTACTCTCCCTTGGTTGTGTTCCCTCTCTTGCTGTCTTCCTCTGTCAAATAAATAAAATCGTAAGAAAGGAAGGAAGGAAGGGCCTCAAGCATTATGCTGAGTGAAAAAAGCCAGTCTCAGAGTCACAGTCACATTCTGAGTAATTCCACTTATAGAGCGTTCTGTAAACATGACAACATGAGAGAGAACAGAGTAGTGAGTGCCCGGAGTTAGGGACAGTGAAGAGAAAGTGTTGATGACTAGAAATGGGTAGCATGAGGGAGCTCTTAGTGATGCTGGAATCCTTCAGTATCATGATTGTGACTGTGCTTACCCAGGTCTATACAAGTGTTAAAGTGGCATAGAACTAAACACACACATTGTACCAATGTCAGTTTCCTGGTTTTGATATTGTACTATAGTTATATAATATGATGTAATCATTAGGGGAAACTGGACCTCTCTGTATTATTTTTGCAATTTCCTGTGAGTCTATAATTCAAAATAAAAATTTGAAAAGACACCCAGATCTGAGGCCTATGCTGTCCATTAGCCACTGGTTGTTTTTAAAATTTCAATTAACAAAAATAAAATTAATTTTAGCACTCTGGTCACACCAGCCATGTTTCAGGTGCTCATGTGACTACTTTCATATTACACAATACAGAACATTTCCGTCGCCACAGAAATTCAATTGACAGTGCTGATTTAGACCAGCTCAACAGTGCTGATTGCCATATGTGTGGGTACCAACCCATTTCTTAGTGTACTGTCTTAAATTTATATATTAAAGATCATGTTCTGCATCAATAAAATTTAGATAGAAGAAATGGATTTAACATGACACTTCTTGAAAGTATCAAACTTCTTGAGGCTATATCCCATATTTTAATAAGAAAAGGAAATGAAACTTTGCTTCATTTTTGAAATAGGAGTAAGGTTTTTTTTTTTTCCTTATCTGCCAAAGCAGTTGCAGTTTCTTTCCATAATCACAATACAGGATATATAGGAAATGGGCAAAATAGAGGGGAGGGACAAGTTAGGGGAAAGAGATCAGCAAAATAAGTATTTTAAATATCCCATGCTTCTTGTTATTTTTTGTTTCTTAATAACCAGTCTACCAATAGTAGCTTACCATTGCAGAGGAAGCGTGGTTTAGCAACCAGACCTTAGACCAGAATTATATTTCTGGCTCAGAGTGGCCTTGAGAAAATGACAAATGTACTCTTCTCATTCTCCTAACCAATGAGCAAACTAAGCTAAAACGACTATTGCTTGAGAGAACTAAGGGCTGAGGTATACAAAAGGAGGATCCTTTGTAAAACTATTGGTTTACAAGTAGATTAAATACAAAGTTTTGAGGAATTTGGTTATGAAAAGGTCACATGGAATAGAAAGCAGAAGTTTACCAGGTACAGACCGTTTCAGTTTTCGAGTTTGGAGTTGAATACAAGAAAACTCAGGGTGAAAGTTTTTCTTCTTCCATCCAAGGTTAATAACTTCAAGAAAGCTTTGGGAGACTAAGTAGACATTTTGGATTTTAGAGACCAGGTTTTGAAATTCAACAGTGCAGGGTTTGAATCACAGCTCCGCCACTCAGTCTCTGAGAAAGCTGCCTAACTTGACTTCTCACTTTCACCATCTGTAAAATGGGGCTATAAAAAAACCTCTTTGTCAGGTTTTTCTTGAGAAGGACACATACGTAAACAGCTCTAGTTACTGATAATTTTATCAAGTCATGGAACAGAATGATGGTGTTAGGAACAGTTAAATAGCCTTGTTATTGTCCTTTTTTAAAGGTGTATTTTTAAAAAATATTTATTTGACAGAGAACACAAGTAGGCAGAGAGACAGGCAGGGAGAGAGAGAGAGAGGAGGAAGCAGGCTCCCCGCTGAGCAGAGAGCCCGATGCAGGACTTGATCCCAGGACCCTGGGATCATGATAAAGGTGTATTTTTAGTTAAATATTTAGATAATGTTTTTGGAGGTAGGATACTAATTTTTAGCTTTGTAATAGATTGGTTAATATCATGGTTTCTAAAGCCATTCTCAAATTTAAGTGCTGTATATAGTAATGACTAAACAGAGCAAATCTTGATTTGAAGCTAAGACAGATAAATCTGTTTTGTTTTTTTTTTAAGATTTTATTTATTTATCAGAGAGAGAGAGCACAGGCAGACAGAACGGCAGGCAGAGGCAGAGGGAGAGGGAGAAGCAGGCTCCCTGCTGAGCAAGGAGCAGGATGTGGGACTCGATCCCAGGACGCTGGGATCATGACCTGAGCTGAAGGCAGCTGCTCAACCAACTGAGCCACCCAGGCGTCCCAAGATAAATCTGTTCTTATAAAAAAATCCAGTAGACCAAAATATAAGCAGCAAACTGAACAACCCCCACACATTTATGAGAGAAATGTTATTTCAGTATAATTTTTGTAACCTGTTTCTACAACTATAGCCACATAGTATCTGAAAGAACCTTGAGGAAGAGTCTTAATTAGTTATAAAGACATATAAAAATCTACAATATACAGGGTCAGATCATCAGAAAATACTTGCTTTTGATTTTTCTTTTTCTTTGATTACCACACTGCTAAAACAGTGAAAAAGATGTCGGGAACCAGAGCCAACCTACTCATTAGGATCCTTCTGGCCCTGGTACACTTAGCGGAGGAGGACAGTTGCAGTTTTAGCCAAAAGTTTACTGGCATGTGGTCAGTTTGAAGGGAACCAAGAATGCTGACATCCTCATTTGACTTCATCACTGGAGCCTAAGTACATATACCAGCACTTCCTGTATAAAACCTACCCTCATTCTGCAGAGGACACCCCAACCCTTGACTGATCTGGGTGGGGATGATGGCTTGGCTTGGTGAAGCCCTCACCTTGCTGGTATCCACACTATGTGAACATGTCATGTCTCTTTACTGTACCTTTCACTTCTTAGAATTCAGCTTTCAAAGCTGATAATAATATTTATCAAAAGCAAGACATTGTTGCAGGTGGCTTATTAGCTCTTAAAATCGCCAATCCTTGGAATATTCTACTGGATAACAGCATGTTTAAGAACTAATTTAGAAATATAATTCTATGGTGGGGCGCCTGGGTGGCTCAGTGGGTAAGGCCTTTGGCTTGGGTCGTGGTCCCGGGGTCCTGGGATAGAGCCCCGCATCGAGCTCTCTCTGCTCTGCGGGGAGCCTGCTTCCTTCTCTCTCTCTCTCTCTCTCTCTCTGCCTGCTTGTGATCTCTGTCTCTCAAATAAACAAATGGAATCTCTAAAAAAAAAAAAAAAAGAAAGAAATATAATTCTATGGAAATCATACAAAAAAAAAAATCTATCAGAAGATCTGGATTATATATAGCTTGTCTCCCTAATAGATCAGTATGGCTACATCTACCTTGACACCTATGGTTTCTGTTTTCTCACCCATACAATGGGAGGGTTTCTAAATTCCTAAGACTTCATGATTTTAATGAGTGTCTCCAAGTAGTTTCCTCTATACTTCTACTTGTTGGTTGATAAGCTACATGAAATGCTTTTTCTATCCATCAGAATTTCCTCACATATTTTCAAGCTCTTTAAGGTAGTATGCTATTTTCAATTTGTCTTTCTTTCAGAGATACAGTAATTTGAAGAAGTGATACAGCAAAAGTGAACTGACCCTCAGTATTAAAGTTTGATTCTGACAATATCTGAATATCACATGAAAGGCAAATTAGCATTTGGATTATTATGTAAATGTTGAATTCACATGATAAATCATTAAGTGTCTTGAGAAGTCTATGATTTATTAACTAAAGCATTGACTTTAATCAGTAATTTTTTCTGATATAATATCTGGCAAGGATGAGAAATTTGTTCATTCGTAACGCTCCTCCTCTAAAATTCTGATGTTTTTATGAAGTTATTTGGCATTGTTAGGTAACCTAGGAAGGAAATAGAAGGCCCTTTTGCTCAGGAAACAGAGGGCATAAACACTATTTCACTGTGTTTTGCTTTTCAGCATTCTTTATGACTTTCTGATGAATGTGAAAAAAATCCCAAGACCATTTAAAGCCTGTTTTTAAAGGAGAGTTTGTTATGAAACTATAGGCTATAACTGCTGTAAAATCACATGCCGTTGGCCCCATCCTTACCATTCCAACCCAGGACCGTAGAACTCTCTCACTACATTTTGAAATACCTTCATGGAATTTTGAAATGCTATACTTGCGTAGATCTTTGAGGCTACACCAGTGCTAGAAAAGTTATGAAACCTAGCTCTGCACTTCCTATTAGTTAGTTCTTCACCATGTCAGACAGAAGATGTGTGCGTGTCTGGTGTCTAAATACAGACTTTTAGGTTTTACCCATAAATCAGAGATCCAAATAATTGCTCCACAAGCAGGAAAAAAGTATGATTAATCAGAAGAATAAAAGGCACTGCTGGATGTTGTTGGAAAAAAGTCCTTTATGGGGGGCTGTGAGTATTGTTATTTTTGCAATTTCTATTTCTAAAATATCTCAGGTTAAAAACATTTGAAACTTTTAATATACAAAGTATATGAGTAGATGAAGTAACTGGTATTTGTCTTTTGGTTACTACTAAATGACAAGTAATTTGTCGCTATTAAAATTATCATGGCTCTTGTTTAGAATGGTTTCATGGTGTGGTTTTAGCATGAGGGTGTACTTTTTCTTTTTTTTTTATGGTCCATGTCTAATACCTTGAGGTAATGGACCTTCTCCCTGGGATTTATAGCATAACAGTGTGCCCTTAGAGTGATGGAGGTGAGCTGTGCTTTGAGTGAAACTGTTGACCCTTCTAATCAGAGACTTACAACCTCTTACTATTTCTAATATCCAGTTCTTCCTTCTGTTTCTAATACATAAAAGCTATACTTCAGTCAATTTCTTAAAACTCCAATCAATTTCTTAGAACTTATTTGTGTAGTTAATGTTCTCTTAGTCATCAATTATTTGGGGATAAGATTCCCTGTACTTCTTTTTTTTTTTTAAAGATTTTATTTATTTGACAGACAGAGATCACAAGTAGGCAGAGAGGCAGGCTGAAAGAGAGAGAGGAAGAAGCAGGCTCCCTGCCGAGCAGAGAGCCCGATGTGGGACTCCATCCTAGGACCCTGGGATCGTGACCTGAGCTGAAGGCAGCGGCTTAACCCACTGAGCCACCCAGGCGCCCCAAGATTCCCTGTACTTCTTTTTTTTTTTTTTAAGATTTTATTATTTATTTGACAGAGAGAGATCACAAGTGGACAGAGAGGCAGGCAGAGAGAGAGAGGAGGAAGCAGGCTCCCTGCGGAGCAGAGAGCCCGATGCGGGGCTCGATCCCAGGACCCTGAGATCATGACCGAGCTGAAGGCAGAGGCTTAACCCACTGAGCCACCCGGGCGCCCCAGATTCCCTGTACTTCTAAAACATTAGCAAGGTACACTGATCATGTACAAATTTAAGGATTTCTTGAAATTACATGCTAGAGTCTGAATTCTAGTTGACTTGATCCTCTGTCATTATGGCTAAATAATGTTCTCATGGTCTTTTGTATTTAACTGAAAAGCTACTGAATGTTTTTATTCAAAAAAAGTTTTAAAAAGATTATTCTTAGTAAGAAAGAAGATAAACATCAAGGTGCAACTAAAATTTTGAGGTGTTTTTCCTCTTTGTTCTGTGAAGTTGAGGTCCTATTTTATGTAGATTTTTAAATCATGGTTCTCCATTCCCATGTAACATTATATTACTTCTTGTTACTAAAAATCTTTAGTAAAAATTCAGTAACTGTATGGTTCCATTAAAAACTACATTAATTTAGTTAAGATGTCCTAGATATTTAAAATTTTTCAAGATTTTGGATTAAAAGTAACTGAGAATACCATCATTTTAAATTAGAAGACTATCTTGCAAAGTGTGGGAATTGCACTTTACAATTGAATTGCACTCGCAAACATTGCATTAGGATTTCAAACAAATGTGTTGGGTTCCATATTGGTTTAAACTATGGATTTCACATTTTTTTCAGCTTTTGCTTCTGTGTGGCAGACAGCCTTGTGCTAGCTGTTTTTCAAATGTGGATGACATTGCTTTCTTTAGAGAGACAAACTGGAGTGGAATCTGTAACAGTTTTGCAAATAAATGGATCACTGAGGAAAACTAAAAGAGGACTTCCCTAACTAAGGTTGATTCTTAGATGCACAACATCCTATGAATGGAAGACTAGATCCATGCAACAAAATAAATTAAGTAAGGGCTATGAAGATGTGCCTCAGAAAAACAGATTTACAGGGCTTTGGCCAGAGTTTTTCTCTTTGTTTCACTAGGTTAGAAGTGGCCTGGGATTCTCCTGATAATTCATCCGCAGAAGAAAAAAAAGCTTGTTCTTCATTCCCTTCTTACGGAGCCCCTATGTCACTGACTTGGTCAGACAGAGTTCTGACCTTTCTTGTGGAATGACTGGAACTGAGTATAGAGTTACTTTGAATTACTCATAAATTCTTTAATGTATCTTCTTTTTAAAACTTGATAGGCCCGATGATAAATTTTAATGGAATTGAACTAGCTATTATTTGACTACAGTCAAAATATGAAATTTTGGACCTTTCTCTTCAAGAAACTATTTTGGATAAAGAAATTTGATTTCAAGATTTCAGGAGACTTATTCTTTTTTCTTTGCCCTACCTCCACCTTCCCCTTCCTAGTTTAGACGGCAATATAAATTAATATCCTAACCTTTCTTAATAAATGAGTAAAAATTTTACTGAATATATATTATACTTAAGAATAGTCATTTCTCGGGCGCCTGGGTGGCTCAGTGGGTTAAGCTGCTGCCTTCGGCTCAGGTCATGATCTCAGGGTCCTGGGATCGAGTCCCGCATCGGGATCTCTGCTCAGCAGGGAGCCTGCTTCCCTCTCTCTCTCTCTGCCTGCCTCTCTGTCTACTGTGATTTCTCTCTGTCAAATAAATAAATAAAATCTTTAAAAAAAAAAAAAAAGAATAGTCATTTCTCTTAATATTTATTATAACTAAAATTTAGGATCTGGTTGCTACTAAATACAAGACCTTATACACACACACACACACATTCTTACATTAAGAAGTCGTCAATGTGAGATTTATTGTAGCACCTGTTTGTTTTAGTCTTTAATGACAAGTATGAATAGATTTATTTTTGAGACTGAAGTAGACTAAGAATTGGGCTGAAAACCGCAGTAGTACTAAGGGGCGTTTTGTCCCATTTTCATTCTTTTGTTTTTCAGACATCCTAACCTACATATGCTTCTCTTCAGAGTGTGCATCCAGTGTGCATAGTTTCTAAGGATCAAATTTGTAACTGAACCATTTGGACTCCTGTCCAGTGTATGCACTAGTTGACATTTCTCCTGCCCATTTGTTTAATCTTTCCAACTCATTTGATCCTCTGGCATTAGAGGTGACAGCTGCAATTGCATATGGGTTCATGAAGTAGCTGAGTAATAAAATGCCATGAACTGATTCTTGTGTAGTTTTACCAGTGACTGAGTTGGCAACTTAGAAATGCTACAAATGGTTTGGCAGGTCAGATGGAACATTATCTTCATAGGAAGAGAGTTTATATATTAAAAATTCTGGTATTGATCCTGACTGATAGAAGTTCCATTTCCTAAATCCTAGAAAATGTTTACTGAGCACCTATTAGACATAGTGTTTTGTGTTATGTGCATATTACCTTTAATCCTCAGATTAATTATAAGAATAATCTTGTAAGACAGTTGATATGACCCTCTTTTTCAGATGGAGAAAGCAGGTTTATGTACTCATGTCTACATATTTAGTATTACATGAGAAATAGCAGGGCTGAAATTCGTGTCCAGGATCATTTGTTTCCAAAGCTTGTGTCCAGTCCATTACACATTGTAGCAGTAGTTTTGTTCATTTTGAAAGGTCTTTATTTCCACGGATGGACATTGATCATTATGCTGAATGGTGCTATGAACATTATGTACATGTCTTTTGGTGGAATTATTGGGTCACAGGGTATGCATATATTCAGCTTTAGGAGATGCTAGCCTAAAAGTTTTCCATAGTGGTTGTAGTGTGTGAATATTTTAGTTATTCCAATTCCTTGCCAGTACTTTCTGCTGGTTTTAAAACATTTTAGTCAGGTGTCTAACGATATTATTTTGTTTGACTTTAATTTACATATCTCTGATGATTAATGATTTTTATGTACTTATTAGAGACCTTCTTTCTTGAAGTTCCCAGTCAAGAATTTTGCCCATTAAAAAAAAATCAGATTGTTTTGTCTGAGTGCTTTGTGTATTCTGGATATGGTTCCTTGGACAGCGAGTTACAAATGTTTGTTTTTGCTTTAATGCTGTCATTTTTATAATTAGTGGTGCCCTTTCATCAATGATGTCCAATTTAAGTTACATCCTTTAAAGTTAGGTCTCTGTGTTCTTTTTTAAAATTTTACCTATCTGAAGGTGGTGAAGGTGTTTTCATATAGTATTTCTAGAAGCTTATTGCTTGTTTATAATTGTTTAACCTTTTAGGTCTAGGATTCTTCTGAAATGGGTTTTTGTAAAAGCTGTGTGGTAGAAGGTCAAGATTTTATTTTTTTGTGCCATGTGGATCTTAAGTGGATTTAGCACCATTTACTGAAAAGACTGTCCTTCGCCTACTGTCTCTCAATGTCAGTTTTGTTACACAATTTTAAGGGAGAATTCTGACATTTGACATTTCCAGAATCCAAACCATCTTAAATTCTCTTCATGGCTTTCCTTAAGTTGTCTCAAGTGTAGGCCATGTTTTCTATTTCCTCTAGCCTCACCTAGGATAGTGCCCTATACACATTGTAGGAAAGAGTAGAGAATTTGCCACTTGTGGAAAGGTTTTTATTGACAGAATGGCAGCCATTTGGGTATATATCACTGCCGGGGCAGGAAAAGGAAGTGGCTTTGCTTTGCTAGGTGGGAGCAGTGTATGGGTTTTTTTGAGGCAAAGTCTTCCTAGCTGCACTTTTCACCTAAATTTCTTTACACGGAAAACTATGGAGGTTTGGATTATAGTTCTCACTGGACTGAAAGCAAGAATCACAGGACTCATTCACCGAAAACAGTTCTTTAGCTGTACTCTCTGATGCGTTCTATATTTGCTCGATAAACATACATGTTCCCCATAGTGGGGAACTCCCCCCCCCCCCCTCATTTGTTTGGTTTCATTGGTTTTTAATTTGATTTTTAAGTAAGCACAAAGAAAGCATCCATGAAGGATTTTGGGTTCTGGCCATGATGGAATAATTGGTATTGGAATACTTTTCTGCCATAAGAAAACTATAAAAATGGAAAGATATATGCAGCTTTGTGTGCTTATATTAGGAAAGAAGTTTTAGAATCAGTGACGGTAAATACAAGGAAAGGCATAAGAAACATGAAAGTGAACAATATGCAGTAGAGAACAGACAAGAGAGAAAATACAACAAAATGTTTCTCCGAAATATAGTAAGATTGATAAATCACTGTTGAGACTGATCAAGAATAAAAAACAATTCCAATATCAGGTTTCTTATAGATATTAAAGGGATAAGTAGTTACTATGAGCAACTTAGATGCAATACACAAATTTCTTTGAAAGACAAATTAAGGTGGCCCCTGGGTGTCTAAGTCAGTTGAATGGCTGACTCTTGATATCGGCTTGGTCATGATCTCAATCAAGGCCCTGGATTGGGGCTGTGGCAGTCTCCTTGCTCAGCCAGGAGTCTGCTTGAGCTTCTCTCCTCCCTCCCCCCCAACTCCTGTATTCTCAATCTTTCTCTCTCTCTCAAATCTTAAAAATAACAGAAATTTTCCTTTTTAAAAAAAGGAAAGACAAACTGAGGAAACAAAACAAATGGGAAGAAATAGGAATTTGAGTAGTCATACAACCTACTAAAGAATTTGAACTGGCAATTCAGAATTTTCAGAAATAATGATGTTAACATGACGTTGCTGAACCCAGAAACCATTGTGTTAGGCCATGAGGTCTGTGAGGGCAAGGAATAACTTTCGAACCTCTTTATTTGCATGTGACATAACATTCTTGGGAAATGTTTGTTAAATAGAATTGATTGGATAACTCAATACTAAGTAGAGAAATTTCTTCCCTTGAGAAACCCTACAATTCTTTACCTTTCTTTAGTAAGGAACTGAACTTTGATCTAGTTCATTTCAGAAAATGTGCACACCCTACTGAAATGAAAGCACTTTAATTTCTTGTGTTTGTGAAACTATAGGATTTGGAAGGCCTCAGGGTTTCCTTGATTGAACATATAAATCATGTTGGGTGTGAGTGTGGGCTGTGTTGGTCCCAGACATGATCCTTTAACCTAAAACCATAAATCTTGCAGTCATGAGTTAAACCAAAAGTAATGTGGATCCTCTTCCTAGCAATGGCAGTTTGGGGCGGGCTGGAAAGGGCAGATGGTGGAGGGCAGCGTGTGTGTGTGTGTTTCCTAGCATTACAGTTCTGTTGAACACTATGTTGCCCATTTAAGAAAAAAACCTTTTATTTATTTTGGTGGGTGGGGAAGGGACAGAGGGAGAGAGAGAGTCAGCATGGAGCCCCATGTGGAGCTCAGTGGACTTGAGATCATGAATGGAGCCGAAATCGGAGGCTTAGCCTACTGAGCCACCCAGGTGCACCTATGTTGCCCTGTTTTTTTTTTTTTTTTTAAAGATTTTATTTATTTATTTGACAGATCACAAGTATGCAGAGAGGCAGACAGAGAGAGTTGGGGGAAAGCAGGCTCCCTGTTGAGCAGAGAGCCTGATGTGGGGCTCAATCCCAGGACCCTGATATCATGACCTGAGCCAAAGGCAGAGGCTTAACCCACTGAGCCACCCAGGCGCCCCTATGTTGCCCATTTTTAAAGAAAGAATCAAATTATAGCACTCCAGTTGCTGCTTAAAATTCATGAGTTTCATCTTGCATGAGACATTATTCAGCTAACAGTTAAAAATCCTCCAAAGTGAACAGCATTTAGGAGACTATTAGAAACCTTATTAGAAAGTCAGATAGCAACTCTGCACAATAAATTAGCTTAACCTACAGAAGAAAATGGTACATCAGCTGAAAATAAGTCTCCTTTGAATTGGGAGGCAACTCTTCTTGGGTGGAAAGTTTTGTTTATTTGAAGAAACTTGAAATGACTATACTGGTATTTATTGGACTGTAACAGAAATTATGTTCCTTAGCTGTACCAACCACTACAACATGTTAAATAGCTTAATTATATATCAAAGTCACTTTTTAAAAAGATTTTATTTATTTAAGAGAGATAGCACACAAGGAGGGGTGGGGGAGGGAGAGAGAATCTCTGGCAGACTCTGTACAGAGCACAGAGCCTAATGGGGCGGGGCAGGGGTGGAGGAACCTCGATGCCACGACCCTGGGATCATGACCTGAGCTGAAATCAAGAGACAGAAACTTTACCAACTGAGCCACCCAGGTGCCTCACAAAGTCACCTTTTTAACCCCATCTACCCTGACATAATTAAGAATAAATTATTTATTTATTTATTTATTTATTTATTTATTTTATTTTATTTTATTAAGAAGAGTTTGCTTTTTTTAAAAAAATTTTCGTAAAAATTTCTTTAAAAAAAAGATTTTATTTATTTATTTGACAGAGAGGGATACAGTGAGAGAGGGAACACAAGCAGGGGGAGTGGGAGAAGCAGGCCTCCAGCTGAGCAGAGAGCCTGATGCAGGGCTCGATCCCAGGACCCTGGGATCATGACCTGAGCCAAAGGCTGACACTTAATGACTGAGTCACCCAAGTGCCCCTAAATGATTTCATATAATTTCTTAAAGAGCACAATATTTAGAAAAATTCCAATCCTGATGTGTATTATATGAATGTTTTAAAGGAAAGGCATCAAAATATTGGTCATGATTATATCTACATGATTGCTTTATAGGTGATTTTAATTTTATTTCTGTAATTTCTTAATCTGTAAAAATACATTGCTTTTTAGTCATTAAGATATTTTTGTTTAGTAATATTTGCAAGAGTTAACTAAAAATAGAATTTTTTTTCACGGTGAGCATAGCAGTTAAAATTCGTTGTACTTTGGGGGTGGGGGAGGCTGGCTGGCTCAGTCAGTAGAGCATGTGACACTTTTCTTCTTTAAGATTTTAATTTATTAGAGAGAGAGAGAGCATGAAGGAGGAGGGGCAGAGGGAGAAGCAGACTACCCACTGAGCTGGAAGCCTGTCACAGGACCTGGTTTCAGGACCCTAGGATGGTGACCTGAGCTGAAGGCAGAATCTTAACAGACTGAGCCACCCTGGTGCTCAGAGCAGGTGCCTTTTGATCTCAAGGTCCTGAGTTCAAGTCTCATGTTGGGTGTGGAGCCTACTTATAAAAAAGAAAAAGAAAAAGTAAAAAGAAGCCATACTTTTTATTGAAATACACTTAGAAACATGTTAACATAGTGCATATCTGAAATTGCTATAATTTTTCATACAGGTAAAGCAGGATATGTAATACATTGTTTTTGTAAAAATAAAACATTTTTGTTATATACATCTGTATGATATATGAATGTGTAGAAAAGAGTTCAGAATAAGTACTGCAAAACAGTAATTAGGGGTTATCCAGAGATAGTAAGGTAGTGAGAGTAAGCTGCTTAATTGCCTTTTGCTTATTTTTTTTAACAAATTTTTTTTCTGGGGTTGGTGCCTGGGTTCTCAGTCAGTTAAACATCAGCCTTTGGCCTTAAACAGAGGCAGCCTTGCTCTCCAGGGACAAGGCAGTGAAGGTGGAGATGTATGAAGAGAATGTAACTGGAGGCTTACGAACTGGCCAGCTATTTTCAACTCCAAGATTGGCTGACTCTGCTGTTTCTTTCTTTTTTTTTTTTTTTTAAAGATTATTTATTTATTTATTTGGAAGAGATAATAAGGAAGCGGGGGGGGGGGGGGGGGGGGGGTAGGGGGAGGCAAGCTCCCCGCTGAGCAGAGAGCTCGATGTGGGGCTCGATCCCAGGACCCTGGGATCATGACCTGAGCTGAAGGCAGAGGCTTAATCCACTGCGCCACCCAGTCGCCCCGACTCTGCTGTTTTTGAGAGGAAAACCCCATAGTGTGATCACACTGGAATAGGATTAGGATTTAGATGACTGCCAGGTTTGTGTTGTGAGGTAAAGTCCGGGTCATAGCCAGGGAACATGGAGATCTGGTGTCAAAGTCACCAGTCACTGTCCAGCCACCCTGTAGGAGACCAAAGAAATAGGAAAGTGCCAAAAGAAAGTTAAAAAAATTTCCCTTGATGTACAGTTTTGCTAAGGCAGACGTCTCTTTTTCACTTTTCCCACTGAAAGCATCTAGGATATTAGTGACCTCTATAGGATCCCTTATATCTCCTGGGCTGCTAGCCATCTTTCTTTTGAGCCCCCTCATTTGTCCTGGACGAAGTGTGATATCCTGATGAGTCGAGATCATTAGTCCTAGATACAGGCTTACTGCCTGCTTGTTTAAGACCAGCAAACATACCTGCTCAACTTGCTTCAGAAATTCGTCACCTATTTCCACTCCCATTCACTCAGATGTGTTAGGGACCTGGCTTCATGGCCACTTCCCACATAGGTTACAGAGGTGTAGCCCATCTTTACGCGGTCTTCTTTCAGTCCCTACCCTTTTTTATTCTTTTCATTTGTTCTTGCAGCAAAGATGTAATGAGCATCTACTTTGGGCCAGACCTTGAAGAGTCCTTAGTAAACAAAACAAAGGCTCCTTATTTATGGAGTTTACCATCTAGGGTAGGAACCCAAAAATGAGTGGAAAAAGAACAAACATTTAATGTTGGGCAGTGATTAGTGCTATTAAGCAACAAAGAGACGAAGGTGTTGGGGTCGGTAGAAAGTCACAAGAGATAGGGTTGTGAAGTGACATGGCATCTAAGCGCAGACTTGTATGGAGTGTGTTACGGAAGCAAGAGGAAGATTTGGGGAAATGTGCTAGGCAGAGGGAACTGCAAGCACAGAGGATCTGAAACAAGAATGAGGTTTGGCATCCGAATGTGGTTGGGAAGTATTTAAATTCCTGTACAGTTGTTGGGCGGACTATTATGACGGCTGCTAAGACCTTTACTCTGACCCACCTCCTGCTCTATGCTCAGTAAGATATCGTTTACATTGGTTTTTTGTTGTGTGTGTGTGTTTTTTTTTTTACATAAAGGGATGAAAAGCTTCTCTTCTGCTAATGGGGTCCATGTTTGAACTGATAACTACATATTTTGCCCATGAATTGCTGTATAATATCTAAGCACATTTGCTTGGGATGTGTTTTATGAATTTATTCAGTGAACATTTACTGACCTTCTCTGATTAATTGGTTGTGACCAAAGAGGGAGAAGGTAGAGAAGGAGTTGCTGATACAAGAGAAGAAAGGAGTTGCAGGAGAGCGTCCTGGAGAACCAGGAGAGGTGGTAGTGAGGTGGCACGGGAGGAAGGAATGTCAGAGAAGCACAAGGTCAGCACAGCCAGACATATGCAGGAAAAACAGTGTAGGGATACGGGAACGTAACAGTGCAACCTGCGGGTTGGGCAACTGGAATGTCCCTGCTGATCTTGATGGGAGCAGGGTCAGTGCGTGTGGGTCAGACAGAGGTGAGCTGAGGAAGTGGAAGCAGTTGACTGTAGAGGTCTCACCTTTTGAGAAGTGCAAATGAGAAAGAAAGGAGCAAGATTGGACAGCTTGACAAGAAAATGAAGCTGAGAGGGGTTTTGTTTTTTATTTTAGAAGAAACTTTTAAGTGTATGTGTGTGTGTGTGTGTGTGTCTGTGTGTGTGTTTCATGACAAGAAATGCTCTTCTTGGCTCACAGAGTAAACAGTTGTTTGTGTATGTGTCCCATCACTCTACTTTCAAACATGATTAAAACATCTTAGACCTGCATAGTTTTCCAGGTATTCAAAGAGAGTTCACCTGTGTGATCTTGAACTTCTTGAGAGGAAGGTACCAAGTATTGTGCCTAGGTTTCTTAGATGCAAGTCTCAAAGCTCAGGTTGGAGCTCCGAAGTCACCCCACTAATATTTTAGGGACAAGAAGTTTAATCCTGGGGCGCCTGGGTGGCTCAGTGGGCTAAAGCCTCTGCCTTCGGCTCAAGTCTTGATCTCAGCCTCCGCAAGGAGTCTGCTTCCTCCTCTCTCTCTGCCTGCTTGTGATCTCTGTCTGTCAAATAAATAAATTTAAAAAAAAAAAAGAAGTTTAATCCTTCCATCCCATCTTGCCCAGAATTCGGCAGTCTGTATTCACAGCATTAACTAACCAGGATTTGCCCCCCACCCCCCCATTCAGCCAGTTATCCTCTGGTTGCCTAAGAAAAGAACCCAGGGCATTTAGAAATAATTTACAGGGCAGATGAAGAAACTTTTCAGAATATGCTGTTAGGTCCTATGTGCCACACACACCCTTCTCCCCCACATGTGCATCTTCATACGTATATCCCCTCACACACACACTCCTGCCACACATACCACACACGCGCACACACACACCTTCCAATGTTCACAGTTGAGTTTACCTCAGTCCTAGTCTTAGAGGATTTTTGCTCACAAAGCCTGGCTACTCTTTTCAATACTTTCCTCTCTGGGGTTTGGGCTTATGATAGAAAGATAAAGCTAGGTTGAGAGAATTGATTTTATAAGACCAGATAGGCCATAAATAAATCTCCAGGTTTCAACAATAAAGGTTCGGTTGATTATTTTTGCAGGATTTGCTTTCCTTCCTAACAAAGGAAATCCTGTACAACTTAAGCTCAATAGTTTTGAATAAATTTGATCAAAAGTAATAGTGGTTTGCATGGGTTATCTTTCAGGATATTTATTTTTTGAGCTATAAGTGGTAATTATTGAGCCTTGAGTTTTACGAGCACAAAACCTGGGTTGTCATTTTCACTCTGGCCTTATCTCAGTCTCTTAAAATAAAAGAATTCATCATTTTGATCATTTTGATAATTTTATGGAATGACATTTGTGTGATGTATCTTTGCCACTTCCCTAGCACTATAAATCTATCACTGCTTTACCTTTTTTTTTTTTTTTTTAAGATTTTATTTATTTGACAGACAGAGATCACAATTAACCAGAGAGGCAGGCAGAGAGAGGAAGGGAAATAGGCTCCCTGCTGAGCAGAGAGCACTATGCGATGAGATGTGGGGCTTGATCCCAGGACTCTGGGATCATGACCTGAGCCGAAGACAGAGGCTTTAACCCACTGAGCCACCCAGGTGCCCCTATCACTGCTTTATCTTGTTAGCACCATACCTGCTCTCACCCCTGCACCAGAGGTAAAACTGTTTCTTAAACATGCTGAGGACTCCTTTGGAAAAAGGAGCCTGTGTCTCCTTTTTCTTACCTATAGAGTTTAGGTTGGCACTTTGCAAACTGTGGAAACCTAATGTCTTGCTTAGATAACATTCTTTGTTCTTATCCCATTTTCCACTTATTGAACCCTCTCATAAACATGTAACTTAAATGTATTTACTAATGTAATTAATTAATATAATTATTACATTAGCAGAAATGTATATTATATTAGACATAGGTACTCTCTGTAAAGAGTCTTCAACTTTCATATATTTCTGGAATTTTCTTACCCAAGAATTTAAAACATCTAGATTCCAACTTAAATGAATCACTTCTTTTAAAAAAAATGTGGGTACAAATGGAGAATGGGGAGAGCAACAGACTAGGACCCAATGCGTGGGTTTTAGAGTCAAAGTGAAGGATTTGGAAGGAGAGGGAATATTACCCTATGGAAGACAGCAGTAGATAATCTAATGATGTGAAAAATTGGATCCCGTTATTCACATTGGACTATGACATTGTTCTTCTGATTGTAAATAAAAATATCCCTGTGGGGTGCTTGGCTGGCTCAATTCTTGATTTCAGGGTCATCAGTTCAAGACACACATGGGGTATGGAGCCTACTTAAGAAAAAAAATCCTGACGCATTGTTAGACCTGAGTCTATCTGATGGCTGGACGTGCATGGAAAATGACTAGTATATAAGACCCCTGATATAGATTTATCCTCCTTATAATTGTTTTCTTTACAATATGGTAGCAAGTCCTAGAAAGGAAAGTACTTCTTTCAAATGCTAACCACAAGAGAGGAATGATGGGCAATTAAAAAAAAATTTACTTCCATCAAATCAGACCAGATTTGTTACTGTATCATCTTAACCCCTTGCAAACTAGGCAGAAAATTTCCATTTGTTTATTTCCATTTTATTTTATTTGTTTTCACTTATTTTCTTTTGCTCATAATAGGCTCTTTACCCTGCAAATACATTTTTTAAAAAAATTATTTAAATTCAATTAATTAATGTATTATTAGTTTCAGAGGTAGAAGTCGGTGATTCATCAGTCTTATATAACACCCAGTGCTCATTATATCACATGCCCTTCTTAACGTCCATCACCCAGTTGCCCCATTTCCCCCATCCCCCCCCCACTACCCTCAGTTTGTTTCCTATGATTAAGAGTCTCTTATGGTGTGTCTCCTTCTCTGGTTTTGTTTTGTTTAATTTTCTCCTCTCTTTCTCTATGCTCCTCTGTTTTGTTTCTTAAATTCCCACTTAGGAATGAGATCATATGATAATTGTCTTTCTTAGATTGACTTATTTCTCTTAGCATAACACCCTCTAGTTCCATCCATGTCATTGCAAATGGCAAGATTTGGAGGTTTTTTGATAGCTGCATAATATTCCTGAGTTTGTGTGTGTGTGTTCACATCTTCTTTATCCATTCATCTGTTGATGGACATCTGAGCTCTTTCCGTAGTATGGCTATTGTGGACATTACTGCTATAAACATTCGGGTGCAATGCCCCTTTGGATCACTACATCTATACCTTTAGGGTAAATACCCAGTAGTGTGATTGTTGGGTCATAGGGTAGCTCTATTTTCAACTTTTTGAGGAACCTCCATACTGTTTTCCACAGTGGCTGCCCCAGCTTGCATTCCCACCAACAGTGTAGGAGGGTTCCCCTTTCTCTGCATCCTCACCAACATCTGTCATTTCCTGACTTGTTAATTTTAGCCATTCTGACTGGTGTGAGGTGGTACCTCATTGTGGTTTTGATTTGTATTTCCCTGATGCCGTAGATGTTGAGCACTTTTTCATGGGTCTGTTGGCCATTTGGATGTCTTCTTTGGAGAAATGTTTGTTCATGTCTTCTGCCCATTTCTTCGTTGGATTTTTCATTCTCTGGGTGTTGAGTTTGATAAGTTCTTTATAGATTTTGGGTACTAGCCCTTTATCTGATGTGTCATTTGCAAATATCATCTCCTATTCTGTCAGCTGTGTTTTGGTTTTGTTGACTGTTTCCTTTGCTGTGCAAAAGCTTTTGCCATTGTTTCCTTTGCCTACATATTTGTTCTAAACCATTGTTTTAAAAACTAATTGCAAAAAAAGTCAAATTAGGAGGAGTCAAGATGGCGGAGAAGTAGCAAGCTGAGACTGCTTCAGCTAGCCAGAGATCAGCTAGATAGCTTATCTAAAGATTGCAAACACCTGAAAATCGATCTGCCGATGGATTTTCAGGTGTTTGCAATCTTTAGATAAGC
>NC_081562.1:73293018-73544814 GCF_022355385.1 Mustela nigripes
TCAGGGTTTGGGAGAAGGGGGTGGGATTATGGACATTGGGGAGGGTATGTGATTTGGTGAGTGCTGTGAAGTGTGTAAAAAGTCAAATTAAAAACAATAGAATGTTCATTAAGAATACAAAATTCTTGGTAACATGGTATAAATATCTGAGAAAATGTCACCTCTTTTTGAATGTTGTATTTTGTGTTTCAGTGTCTGTACCTGGTTAGTGCTGTTTTTTAATTTGGTGCTGCTTAGGCAGAGATGATAAATTTGATTTCCAATCAGGATAGGTCATTTGAATCTGTTTCATTATCATACTCCAACCCTGACAATATCCAGTCACTTAATCATACAAACCTTTTGTCTAGAGGAGTTTCATTAAGAGTAGAAAGTGCCGAAAGTGTGGCACTGGTGACAGGGTCACTCAGAGTGTGCCCTACGTGGGATCCACTTACCACCTTACCTGGTACTTTAGTAACACCTCACATTCAAAACTTTATCATGGCACACATGAATTTTAGTCTGGGTTTCCTTCTGGTAAATAAATACTTGTTCTGCCCTTTCTCCTTTTCCTCTGAAACTAGTAAGAACGAGGAAGGACCCTCTTCCTCCAACATTCATTCTTAGTATTTCAGAAGAGAAGGAATGTTGGAGATGATCTAACCTAGCTCCTTTGTTTTGTGATGGAAGCGCACAGGATAGAGAGGACAAAATGGCGTGCCTATGTCATGAGTGGCTAAGCAGGCAGTCCAGGCTTCTGGATTTCTAATTAGGGAGTCTTTCTGTCATGGGGCATTACAAAATCTAAGAGCTTAAAAACATCATTGCCAAAATATGTCCCTATGCTTATGTGCTTGGAGGGCATAGCCCCTCAGCTCACTGGAGTGTGCTGCCTGCAGGACATTTTAACATTTCTAGACAAGCACTGTCACATCTATAAAACACTGTGGGAACTATATTAGCTCTAGGTGTTTCTGCTTTAGTATTAGATTGAACTGTATTTCTTTAGGAGACATCCAAGTTTTGCAGAGCTGGGGTGTTGGCAGGTTATTGTGATAACAAGCAAATACCTGTTAAAAATCCATGTGAAGCAAGAATGAGGAGGGCAAGGTCTACTATTAGATCCTGTGGTGTGAGAGGTTTTGCAGGACCCAAACCCAACAGGGACCCACATGCCATTAGTAAGTAGACATAGTGATTTAAGAGTGGAGTAAGAGTATTTTTCAGGGTACCTGGGTGTCTTAGTCAGTTGAGTATCCGACTCTTGGTTTCACTCTGTCAGAGTCTCGGTCATGGTGTTGGGGTCTTGGAATCAACCCCAAGTCGGGGTCCATGTTCAACGTAGAGTCTGCTTGTCCCTCTCCCTCCCTCTCTGCTTCTCTCCTCACTGGCACATGTGCGCATGCTCTTTCTCTCTCTCTCTCTCAAATAAGTAAAATCTTAGAAAAATTTATTTTTTCCGAATGTTTTATATTACATTTTCAAATGATGCTAAGTTGCTGGGTTAGAAATCGTTATTAAGTTGTTTATACCTAAACACGAAGTAAATGAGCCCGTTAGGGATGTCTGTTGGCCTGGAGTGCCTTGAGAGGCTAAGGGCTCCATAATTTGAAAGAGGTTGGGGACCTCTGACTTAAGAGTATCTTCTTGCTAAGAAAGAGATAAAGGTTGACTAAGGGGGAATGAAACCAGGTACATTCAATAGTGAAGGGAGATAGAACTATGCTCACAAGGTTATTTCCTCCCTTAGCTGGCATAGTTGCTACTCTAACAGATTCTAGGCAGTGATGTTGCCCCCATCTGAAGAAGATAAATTATTGGGCCTCTTTGCTTCCAACACTTTTTCAGCTTGAGAATCTTTCTGAGGATTGTTGGCTCTGTGACCTGCCCTACAGTTTACATTTGGAGGTCCTATTACTAGATTCTGGGCAATGTGGCTTGAGGTGCTGTTGTTGTAGACAATGTCAGAGTGCCCAGAGTTGACTATGGTTCTGAAGAGGACACTGTTGTTGACATGCCTTTCTTGAATCTGCCACTGTTTTTTCTTTCTCATGAATTCCCATAGAATCAATTCTCAAGAAATCGTGAGTCAAGTTATTTTTAGATTTTTTTGTTGTGGCTTGCTACTTAGTAGATCCACCCAAGAACATAGGGGAATGAATAGTGAAGAGGACGTGTAGTAGGAATAAATATTATTTTTAGAAAGTAATCATTCCTGATATTAGGAATTTTGGAAAATAGAAGAAAGGACAATATCACCAATATTTCTTCCTCACAACTGCTCTTATAATTTTGAGATAGGTAAGCCTAGGCTTTTGTTCCTAAGAATCTTTTCCTTTTTATTTAGTTGTTCATAGTGAGTGTTCAGTTATGTATTTATTTTTCCCCTTTTACTTCCAGGAGGGAGTGTAGCAATAATGACGTAGACCCTAGCTTTGGCCACAAATGAGGTTCAAATTTTAGCCTTGAGACATAGGACACTGAGCTGAATTTCTGAGTCTGTGTTTCCACACTTATAAAACAAGGATAATAAGATCTACTTTATTTTATTTATTTTTTTTAAAGATTCTATTCACTTATTTGACAGACAGAGATCACAGGTAGGCAGAGAAGCAGGCAGAGAAGCAGGCAGAGAAAGAGGGAAACAGGCTCCCTGCCGAGCAGAGAGCCCGATGCGGGGCTCGATCTCAGGACCCTGGGATCATGACCTGAGCCAAAGGCAGAGGCTTTAACCCACTGAGCCACCCAGGCGCCCCAATAAGATCTACTTTAAAGTCCCTCTGAAGTTTGAATAAAATATTTGTAAAGTGCTTATTACAATGCCTGGCACATACTAAGGGCTCATTGTATATTGTTATTAATATGCCATCATCATTCTCCTCATTTTTGTGACTTTATTTTTAATAACCACATGATATTCCATTAAGCACGCATTCTTGTGTAATCATTCACTTATTATTTAGATTGTTAGGTTGTCTCTAAAGGTTCACTGGAATAAAAAATTCTGCAGCAAGCTGTTACTCATTGCAGATTTAATAAGTGCTCGTGATACACAAGGACCTTTGCTTGGCACTGGGAGCACAGAGTCCATAGTGGAAGTCCCTGGCCTTGAGAGGCTCACAGTCTGGTGGGGTTTGGGGGGATGTGTACAGATAACTGGCCTGTGGGAAACACCATCGCTGTCCCAGTTACTGAGAAAGTGCTGAGGAGAGGACAAAAGGGCAGACTGCTTGGAGAGCTTGGGGAAGGCAGGAGAAGGTTGTAGGAAAGGAGTTGAGTGAGTTAATGGGAGGGGGCCCTGTTATCAAGGGCTCTTTAAGCCTTCACACAGAATGGGACTTGTATTAGTGCAATGGGAGTGGCAGTTTTGAGAAGAGAATTGGCATTGTCTGTTTAGGTTTGCAGCCTGTAGGAGGTGAGATGGAAGCAGGGTTTAATTAGGAAGTTATTATGAGACCAGGTGGTAAGAAGTGGCCAGATTGGAAGAAATAGCTCATGACATGAGCTGTCAGGTTGGATGAGAATGTGTCAGCGAAGGCTGGGAGGTGGGCTCTTGGGTGTTAGATTGAATGATTGCAGGAGAGGAGTTGCCATTTCCAAAAACAAGGAAGGATACAGGAGGAGTAGGTTTGGGGAGACAATCAGAAGTTGAGTTTGGGGGACTTAGATTTGAGATATTTATTAAACATCCAGACAGAATAGGTAATTAGATTAGGAATTCAATGAGAAAGAGGTTTTTCCTGGAGATATAATATGGGAGGTATCAGTATGTTGTATTTATAGCATGTTTTAAAAACTTGGTATAGTTATTTTACCTTTTATTACTTATCTCATATAGAATTTTCTTTGGTATTTTCATCTTTTTGAAATCCAAATAAACTTTAGAGTCACTTTGTTAAATTTATTTTCTAAAGTATGTTGGAAATTTTACTACTACACTCTGCGATAATTTGGGAAAACTTGGCGTCTTTCAAATAGATATTTCTATTCAACAAAATACTAGGTGTCTTCATTTCATTTTCCTTTACCCCTTCTGGTAAGAATTCATTCTTTTTTGCCAGGTAGTTCACACAAATTTCTTGCTACTATTCTCATGAATTGTATACTTTGCCTTGCCCTTGTTAGTAATTCCCCTTTCGTTGGTATTCTGATAGTTTTTGCTCTTCTAAAGGAATTGTATTAATTTATTGGATAGTTCACTGAGCTTCTGGTACTATAAATAATAGCCTACTTGATTTCTGTTTTTTTTTTTTTTTAAAGATAGAATCATCATCTGCAAATAATTTAGTCTCTTTCCTTTCGATATTTGTCTCATTTATGTTCTTGCCAGGAAAAGAACTCCTCAATTTAAGATAGGAAGTAACTGTGAAGGCAATTAATACCTACTTCTAGTCATAACGTAAAAGTTTTATTTTCTTTTTACCTTAGGCTTATCCTAATTATTTCTTTGCTGTTTTAAAATTTTATTTCTGATGGATTTTTGGAGTATCTGGAGTTTATCTGTTTTAGATTTGTGCATTACTTCTGATAGTTGGTTTTGGTGTGAGGTTGTACTTGGTTTTCAGCCATTTTGCTCCTTCAAGGACTTACCCTCTGATTTCTTGAGCTCCACGGGTTGAGGGGAAAGCTGTTTCCCTGCTGACCCAGCATTTAACTTTCATGATTGCAGAAACAAATTAAACCTGTGGGAAGCACCTAACGAAGAGATTTCAATCCCATAATTGGGTAAGGCTCTAATGAAAAGTTTAAATTTAATAGCCTTCCCCTCAACCCCCAAAATCCACAAACACAGTAAAAATGAATATATACAAGTTATTTTTTAAATGACTAGGTGCACATTTATAAAACAATTGGTTTTGAAAACTTATTTTCAAACTAAGGTAGTTCAGCAAATTTAAAAGTTATATTGTTTAAAATAAATCTAAATACAAAACCAGTTCCACTTCTCATGTGGATTGCAAATCAGAAAACGATTTGCTGATGCAGCTTAGATTTCTAGACTGCTTTATCTTGAATTTTCAAGTTAACTTTCAAGTGTTATTTTCTGTTTCTCAAGTTAAGCTGCTTGTGACCTTTCTCCCTGAATGAGCAGTAGACATTATCTGAAACGTTAGGACTTTGAACCACCAAGGGTAGATTCGCTGAAAAGCTTTTAATTGGCCTGCATTGCCTTGTTTAAATAGCCAAACACCTGCTAGGCAAGCCCTTGCGCATGTGAGTGGCTATATGTTGCTTCCTTTAGGATTTGCAAGGCTGGAGCACAAAGACAGTGATTGTTACCCAATAAGCTGTAGTCACACACTTCTACCAATCGCCTTAGGAGGGCTGGTTACCATGGAATCCACCATCTGTTCACTCCCCGCTGGAATGTGATTATCCTTGCTGGGCTGGGAACTGGGAAGCGTGTGCTGTGTGAAATTATCTGCAATGGACTGGGTTAATGCGAAGCTAGATTTGGCTCGCTGGAAGAACAAATGAAGGGAGTTTTACTTAAACCATTTGTGACTTCTAATCAAGAGGAAAACATCCAGCTTTTATAAGGTAAGTAACCCCAGTTCTGTGTATCCAGTTTGTACTACATTTGGTGTGGGGCACTATCTCCATGTGGTCCCAGGAACCGGAGCTACAAGCTCTTCTGGAACACATCTCCAGCATTATACACTTCTCTTGTATTGAATCTGAGCAGCTTAATTATGCCTGTACAATTTTATGTTGATGGAAAAAATGAAAGAATTGCGTTTTAATCACTTTAAATGCTTTGTGCCTGTGAAATTGTGTTATGACCTCTGAAAGGGGCAAAGAGGCAGTCATTTTTAATGGTGTCTGAGAGTGAGTTATACCCATATTCTTTTTGAAATACGCCCATGGCCACAGCGTGTTCTTATGCCTGTTCGTTCAATAAGAAAAGGTCTCAGGTCAGGGACATTTGTAGGTTATGGTTTAATTAAGGATTATTCTAGCCCACATGGCTGACCTACCACTACTAGCTCATGTTTTGAAATGCAATGTTGATGCAGTTTTATTTTGCAATGCTTTTGCACAAGTTTTGTGGGCCCTGAGCATGTGGAAACAATGTGACCGTGCTTTACCGGCAGGCATGCAGGCACAGTGATAAGGGCAGGGGCAGTGCTAGGGAGCTCCGTTTCTTTTTCAAGGGCTTCCTTTGTTTTTCTGGTTCAACAGCCCCTTAAAATGTGTGGTGCATATTGTAAGCAGTCGAAGGAGATTTTGGTGCTAACAAATGGATGACTGACATTTTTCTGTGTGGCTAAGAGGTTGGTAGCTCAAACAAGGGACTTCTATGTCCTTTGTAAAGCAGCATTGTATCCCCTTCCCCAAAACAGCGCTCTAAAATATAAAAGTGAAAAACAAAAAGAGTGCTGTCTATACTCCAGATACTCCTTTTGTGTTTTTCTGTCATTTAAACCATAGTACCAAGGGCTCTCTGAGTCTTGCTAGGTCTGCCATTTTTATTTGCTATAGGAAGGGTTGCAAAGAAAAGCTTTTGCTTATGCAGCTGGAGTCCTTCTAATTGTGCTGTTTGGCTGTCACCTTAGACGTTGATGTCAGTGGGTTATTGGCTGCCTGGAGAGCTAGAAAAGGTCATTGCTAATAGGCCCTACCTTGTTTGATTTTCTTTTTTTAATGATAGTATAAAATTAGATAACCTTGTATTGGTCAAGGACTCATGGTCTTACTTCCAGAACAGGATTTGGGGCCTGACTGCTAGTTGTGGGTTCTTGGTATTAACTGTAGTTTACTTTAAAATCCTAACCTTCTTTTGCACTTACTGATCTATATACCTTATTATTATTTGAACTGTTTTTACTATGAAGAATTAAATTAGGTATATACCTGCTCTAAAAAGCATCTTTTTCAATAATAATGTGTCTCTGCTTGAAATTTTCCTTAGCATCTGTAAGAAATTTTAGGCTAATCTTGTATTACTGGAGTGAAATTTTCACCCATAAAAACACAAGCATTGTAAGTTTAAGGAGGAAATGAAATATTCAAAAAGCATCCATATTTAGAATGTTCATGTTGCTTTAGTTACCCATTATCTTAAAAACCTGAAAAAGGCTCTGAGTAAATGAGTGTGTGTGAGCATCCATGTGCCTGGGGTGTGGTTGAGCACAACTGCTTGAGCAGTTGAGGGAGGCTGGATCAATCTGTGTATTTCTCAAGTTCTCTAGTGTTTGTGAACTTCTTTACCATTTTTATCATTACCGAATTAAAGTTAAAAGTTTGTGTTTGCTTTCAGTGGGTATCCATGTCAGAATTCATCCCGGCGTTTTATGGATATTGGCAGGCACTTAATCACTTATTTTCACTTGTTAGCATATTTATTAATATCACCCTTGACTGAGTTTTCCGAGTAAGAAATAGTGAAGCCACAAGCATATTTAAATGTGTTGAAAACCACGGACGTGAAACCTAAGGCTGCTCTTTCAGAAATTAATGAATAGGACTGGACAGCTGGGACACTCCTGGAGCATTTGAGATCCCTACCAGCGTACCCGAGGGACGGGAGTGCACGGTCATAGAACTATGTGAGTTCGTTTGAGGGGATATGACTTTGGGACCTGGTGGTTCTTACTGCAGGCGGTGAGGTGTTTGTCTCCATTCATGAACACTGTCGGGAGTGAGACCCAGCATCATGTCCACAGTCTTGTAACGAGTTCAGACTGTACTCCGTTCTTGGGTCTCCTGCCAGGTGTTGCTTTCTGATTCTCACTGTCCTTACCTGTAGGTGCTAGATTTTTGTGGTTTCTGAGCCTTCTTCCAACTTTTCAAACTGATGGCATGCTACTTTTCAGTCCTTCAGTACAACTTAAGATTTTACCAAAAGGCAGTTTTATAATGTTTGTTAACCCTGGTTCAGAGTTATTTCTTATGAAACTACTATGTAGATGATGTATTGGAAACTCTGAATAAATAGCTTGTACTGATTCAAACCCGGAACAGTCTGAGTAGACAGCAAATCAACCCACCACTACTACAGGGCAAGCAAGTGCTTCTGTTGTTTCCTTTGACACATTATACTGGAATGCTGCCTGACTTGACTTACATTTGAACAAGTAGACTGCAGAGGTAATACATAGCACTTAAATGCTTACATTTTTCTTCCTGCATTTTATTGCCACATTCTTTGTAACTTCTAAACTGAGTCTGTCTCTTTGCTTTGGGAGTACAGTTTTCGAATCCCATTTTTTGAAGCTAATGCTTTTGGGCAGCTGTGGTCCATTTGGCCCTTGAGCTGTCTGAGATGATGGAACACTAGGGATTTGATGTGGAGAAGAAACTGCGGATGCTGTCATTGCTGATGCTGTGTTCACATGTCCTTGGTATTGATGCTGTTGCATGTTACATGACATTTAAAAACAGGTTTATGGAAAATTGCTCTCTTACGCTCTCCAACAATTCCATATTGCTGTGGTTTCAAGAAATGCTTAGAGTGAATGGATTTTATACACAAGTAAAGTTTTGTGTTTGTGTTAGATATAGACCTACGGGATGGAAAGCCTCTATCTAATGTGTGTGTGTGAACGATGCAAGCTCACCCAAAATCTGTGGTGCCAACATTGAATTTGACAGGATGTTCCTCTGTATGAGTGTGCTGTATTTTTGATTATCAGAGGCTGTTTCTTCTGAGATGCTTCCTCCTCTGTGTTTGTAACTCCTGCTCTGCTTCTGTAGAGGCAAACTTTGTAACAATTGGCAATGAATGGGTCTGTGGAAGCTGCAGCATGTTTTGGAATGGTTTTGTGTAGCACGCACATCCTATTCTGGTTCAGTTGCCAACACTTTAGGTTTAGAGGAGGCTTGATGGGGTTGGGTTGAGGGTGTCTAGCAATACCTTATTCTTAGAAAAGTTCCATATTTTACAAATAACCCCCACACTGAGGCTGATTGTTCTTTTGTAACAAATGTGTTGAGTTGCTGACTTCCCTTGTAAGGAGCTGTTTTCTTTCCTTCCCTCCTTTGCTTCCTTCTTCTTTGTGTAAATCCTGTGTTCTTTTTACTTTTTCACCAGTTTTCGGTCCTGAATTCAGATTAATAAGATCATGAGGCAAGGTATGTTTTCCATAAGGCAAACAGATGGAATTTATTGGATTTTTTTTAGATCCCTGCTATATATTGCTAGATATTTATTTTTTTAGATCCCTGCTATATATTGCTAGATATTTATTTTCACATAATTTCATATAATTTTCACATATTGTTACCTATTTTGGGGATCTGTCAGGATCATCTTGTTTCACAGCTCTCATTTTACAGAAAAGAATCAGAGACCTATAAAGATTAAGAAGCATATCCAAGGTCACAAAATTGGAGTTGCAGAAATAGCTAATATTGAGTATTGCATGTTGAATGCAAAGATACAGGGTAAAGTCAACTGACTTCCTACACTGAAGCCTTATGTTAAGAGCAGAACATTGGGTTGTCACCATAAAGTCCCACAGGTGCAATTTTCAGTATGTCCAGAGGAAGAACGGCTTTGAAAGCTGGTTCCTCAATAACCAAAGTCATGAGAAAGAGTTTTTAAAAAGCTTAGGCATTTTATTTATTTGAGAGAGAGATGGGTTGAGAAAGAGAGAGCATGAGCAGTGTGAGGGGTATAGGGAGAGGCAGATTCCCTGCCCAGCAGGGAGCCTAATGCAGGGCTCAATCTGGAACTCTGAGATCATGACCTGAGCTGAAGGCAGATGCTTAACCCACTCAGTCACCCAGGCACCCAAAGTTTAAGCATTTTTTAAAAAGATTTATTATTTTAGAGAGGCAGGAGGGGCAAAGGGAGAGAATCACCGGCAGACTCCCCACTGAACATGGAGCCTGAGGCAGAGCTTTATCTCACTACCCCGAGATCATGACCTGAGCCAAAACCAGGAGGTGGACGCTTAACCGGCTGAACCACCCAGGCAGCCCAAAAGTTTAGCTAATTAAATGAGAGCTAAAACTTTCAAGCCAACTCGCTGTTTGTGTTTTTTTAGTTTGCATGTTTTCTTCCTTGTGTCCATATCTGTGGCAGAAGTAAAGTGATGATCAGAGTGTTGCTTGGTGATTACGGAGTGCACAGCAGGTGGGGGTGGAGCCTTGGGGAAGGATACCCTGATGGACAAGTACAGTTCCACTTGAGGGCACACTTGTCATCTGGCTAGTGGCTAGTTTATTTCTGATGTGGGCTAATGCATCCTCTTTGAACATTGCTGGAGACATACAGCCTGTGATTACTGATCTGGCTCCCCTTTTCTCTGCTTCCCACCATGCCAACCACCTGCTTCCCCTTGCCCAGGACCACTCTGTGCTACCTATTGAGACTTTCTTTCTTTGGTTTGTTACAGTCATCAGTGTTAACCTTGCATTCACTCATTAAACATTTATTGAACATTTACTCTCTACTGGGCAGTATTGTAGGTGTGGAGGGTAGGGCTCAGAACACAAAGGAAAAAGACTTAATGAGAAGTATATAGTAGAAGGGGAAGACAGTACACAAATAAATGAAGACTGTTCGTTTCAAATAGTAGTGGCAAAGAATTGTGATGTATTGAGGAATTTCAGGGCAGCAAATTTCAGATTGGTTAACTGGGAAGTGCTTATGTGGGAGGTCTCATAAAGCTGAGACACAAATGATAAGAAGCCAGCATGAACCAGTGGAGTGGTTGGGGAGGTTGCTATCGCCACTTCAGTCAGGAGGAAATTAAGGAGCGCCTATGGGGATCATACTGTGTTCAGTTAGTGCTTCAAAAGCACACTGTGTGTTGTCTTTACTTCAGGACTTACTACTGAATATATGCTCTCTTCCCAAGTCAGAGTTTAGTGGGCTAGCACGGGAAAGGCATTCAGTACAGTGGTTTAGAGCACAGGCAGCCTGGACTCAGACTGCCCACCTGGAAGTCTAGGCTTGTTATTCTGGGCAAGTTACTTAACCCCTCTCATCTTGCATTCCCATTGTTAGAATTTATGGGGTTATCATGGACACTGAAGGAGGTAATATTCAAAAAACCCCTATTAGCTGCTAAAGATGATGGTGATAGTTGTGATGTTCTCTAGGGGGCATGGGTGAATAATCCCATGAATGTTGAAATATTTGCTCCTGTTTGGCAGTGAAAGACTGGACGTACTTTTAGCCTTCTCTCTATAAGGTAAAATTTTCTTTGATCTCTCCCATCAGTTTCACCCCTCACATCCATTCATTCATCTCATACATTCATTTATTCAACAAACACTTTTGTTTTAAAAACTACGTTGAGGTATGAGTGATGTACAAAAAGCCATACATCCTTGACATCTACAACTTGATGAGGTTTGGAGAGAAGTATACACTTGTAAAATCCTTTCCACCATCTATGCCTCCAAAAGGACGGTTTTTGCATGCTCATCTGCCCTTCCTAGCTTCTGGATGAAGGACTTAATGAGACGTGGTCTGTGCTCACAGGTGCTCAGTTAACTATCTGCTCATCAGGCAGTTGCATTCACTGTGGTTGGTGACTGAGGACATGCAGGGCACCGAGGAGCAGGTGATTGACGATACAGGTAAAGTGGGCTGGGAATTCTAGTCTGAGGCAACAAGAGCAGGGAGGCATGAGTTGGTCTGGCAAGTGCAAGTAGCTGAGTGCAGAACTTGAACTAAGGCAGGCTTGGGGTTCGAGAGTGCAGAACTTGGCTTGTGTAGACGTTTTTACTATCCTGTAAAGAATGAGGAACATGAAATATTCTGAGACTAGATCTCCGGTTTTGTAGTCTAGAAAGATAACTGGCAGCATAAATGATGGAAACCCTGGAAGGAATAATATCAGAGGCAGCATAAAAATCTTTTTTTGTATCTTTATCGTCTTCTTCATCCACAGGAGGTAGAGTTTCTCTTCTCTTATCATCACCACAATACAGTCGTCCTATCTTACTCCTGATATTTAGATTCCAACATCAGCACATAAAGTAAAACCTGTATAGAGCCCCCCCCCCCCCCCAAAAAAAAGTCCTTGAGAATTTTCTTAGGAAGGCATTGCTTTGGAGATCAATTTTTTCATTGAGGTTGGCCTGGTGTTTTTTTTTTTTTTTATTTTGTTTTGTTTTGTTCCTAGGGTTGGAAGAGAGATTGCTACTGCTTTGCTTTGGGCATGAGATGAAATATTGACTTTGCTTGCATTTCAGGGCTATTCTGTATGCATATGAAGGAGCACCAGGTTTATGATTTCTAGTTCATGCCTATGACAAGGCGCAGGAGCATTGGTTGCCTCAACAACTTAAACTATAGCTGCCGTGTTTGTGCTGCTCACGTATAGCCGTTTTCTATGTCTGCAAAGGACATTAGTTCAAGCAAGTTTAAATGCACCTACAGCACAATTGCTGCTGTTGCATTAGTACTAACTTTGAGTGTTTTCTGTGTCAGACAATGCAAAGTGTATTCATCATCTCATTTAATGTTTAACAAACATGTGAGATGAGTGGGACTATCCTCGTTTGAACAAATTAATCTTGTTATGAGATGTATATTGTTCTCAAGTATACCAATAGTTAAGTGATAAACTGGGATTAAAACCTCAGTTCACTCTGGCTTCAATAAAGCGTTACCTTTTTTTTTTCCCCCTTTGGTCTAAAATCTACTATAACTATCTTAAAGATTCTAAAACAGCTAAAAAAGATCGTGTATTTAAGTTTAAATGTGTATGCAGAAATAGTTTTTTAAAAAATGATACACATATCTATTTTGGTGATGACACAATAATGGAAACATTTCCAAACAGTCCTTTCAAAAATGTTTTGTCCATAATGCACTTTTTCCTCTGCTGATTACAGCTACTTTCTCACTCACTCAAACTGTTACCTTTACCTCAGAAGGACAGGTTTTGCTTATTTTTTCAAATGTATCTCTAGGTAAGAACCTGTTAAATATGTACTGATACACTTCTCTAACAGGGTTAGTAAATGCGGAACATTTCTGTTTTCTTATAAAAGAAAAGACAAAGAGGTCTTTGGTCTGACAATTCACTGAAGTATTGTGCCATTAATAACTAAACCTGATGTTTACGATGACTTGTCACCAAGTATTGCTAGAATCCCAATACATTATCTAAGATATGTAATCATCACAATTACATATGATAACATAATCTTGGTCTTTTTAACCAACCATGCCTAAAATTCCATAGGGCAGAAAAACCAGTGATTCTTCAAATATTTTGAAGATTTCTGGGTATGACTCATTCTTCTCATTCCTTCATCAGATGCTTTATCTAGCACTTTCCATTTGCTGGGCGTTAGCCAATGATACGCATAAATTTGATTAACAAAATCCGTGGCCCTCACCAGCACCCAATGTAATCACGAAGAGAAAATAATGGATCCAGAACCATCAGAGATTTGAGGAGGATTTGCTTAGTTCTCTTTTCTGGGGAAGGGCTCTTTCCGGAAGAAGAAATACAGGAGAGCTGGGTGAGGCAGTTACTCTTCTAATCCTATGGGGATTTTGTCATTTACAACTTGTTGGTAGATTTTATTTTTAGTTTCTTTTTTTTAAAAGATTTTGTTTTTAAGTAATCACTATACCCAATGTGGGGCTCAAACCTCCAACCCCAAGATCAAGAGTTGCATGCTATATCAACTGAGTCTTATCTTCCAATCTTTGAAATGGCAACACACAACTATTGCAGGTAATTTGGGTAAATTGCTTTACATTTTTTTCATTTGTTTTAGTTCAGTTCAGCGATCTAAGTGTAAGCATGGGTTCTGTGCAGAGCCAAAAGCTGGGGACTGAAGATGAATAAAATAGTTCCTGGCCTCAGGAAATCAATTCAGTTGGGTAGAGAGACAAGGTAACAGCCAGTTGCAAAATATGTTGATAGCAGATAGAACCACAGAGTGCTTCCGGAACTCAGAGGAGAGGAATGCAACTGGAAAGAAAGGTTAACTGGAAGACTGGTAGTTCAGCAGTGTCTTAGGAGTGCGATAAAATTTCTTTGTTGTTTAAAAACAAAAATATAACCATTTCTTGCCTCAACATTCACACTGCTTCAATATTTTACTACTAAAATATATGTAACAAACTAATTCCATGCTTGGATAGATTTTAGACATTTTACATAAATATACATATTAAAACAGCCTTTTTCAAAGCAATTGTGCTTTTGAGGTAGTCAAACTATTGAATTAGCCAGTGGCTAGTATACCAGGTACAGAGCTGCTTCTTCTGAGAAAAGAGACTACTTTGACAATATTCTACGACAAAAAGGCAGTGACAAACTCTAATGAGGGATTGGGTGCTAATTTAGAAAAGGAGTGCCAAATGCTGTAATTCTATCAGGTAGGTGAAGGCTGAAGCTACATGAGCTCAAAATCATAAATACTCTACACCTTAGAGCTTTCCAAGTGGTCATGACCATGAGTTGAAGATGTACTCATAAGAATTGGCCTATCTCTGCTCAGCGGGGAACCTGCTTCCTTCTCTCTTTCTGCGTGCCTCTCTGCCTGCTTGTGAACTCTATTAAATAAATAAATAAAATCTTAAAAAAAAAAAGATTTGGCCTAGAAGTTGTTAATCATCACAGAAGAGACTCAATGTATGCAATGATCAGAAAGCAGAAAAATAAATCAAGGAAGAGCTAGATTATTGATCATTTTACAGCAATAATTTTATGCCTATTCCAATTGGGAAAATCAGCTTTACAGAAAAGCTACACCAAGTGTCAGCCCTGGGAGCAGCTTACTCTTTAAGGACCTACACTGTTTTCTAATGAACAGAAAGAACATGCACTCAGTATTACTTTACTTTGGCAAAAAGTAAACACACACACATAGACACACACACAATTAAAGGTCCTTGGTTCCTGTGTAGTTGTGTGTAGTTTCAAAAAACTTTAATGTCTGAAGTTAAACAAGCAGGTTGAATTTATAGCATAGCTATTAATATATTACTGCCACAATTTAACAAACCCACCAAAAATCGTGTCCTATCATCCTGAAGTTTTCTTCTCAGAATATTGTTAAGGCCACAAACAAGCAGACTGGCTTGACTTTGCTATTGTGCAGTTTAAGTTTTGTACCATTTCACTTATCTCAGTAGAAAATGAACAAGGAAAATGCTTCTCCAATTTGGCAAACCAATTTGGTTACCATCCTTATCCATAAATGGCCAAATCCAAAATCTGCCTCAGCATCAACCATTAGCAGACCTTAAAATGACTTTTATCACATAATCCAATCCCTGACGATCACACCCTTCAAGATATGACTCAAATTCACTGCTTCCTGCTTAATCCTACAGATTGTGACATCCCCCCTATAAGAACTTCACATCTCTTTCACAAAAGCTACTTGCCTTGTGTATTGTCCTAACATCAAACTTTTTTTTTTTTTTTTTTTAAACAATCACCACAGTAAACCTGTTTCTCTAATAAAACATTAGGGTTGAAAAGGACTTTAGATGCCCTCTAACTCTTCATACATGACAGATGAATCTTCTCCACAGTTCTTGTAAGGGCTTGTCTCATTTCTATTTGAATACCATGAGTGATAGGAAAGTAGCTCTTGAATATACCATTCTACTTCTAAAGAGTCTAATTATTAGGAAACCTATCCTTAAGCTTTTCTTACACAATCCATAACACAAAAATACATATGAGGTTATGTCAGTTACTATTATTTTACTTAGGACAGGTTTATCTTCCTTACCAGATTATAGTTTGAGTCATTTTATATTAGTTTATTTTTCAATATTAAGATTACTGTAAGGTAATTGTTAATCATTTAAAATTTACAGACAACGGGAGCTTGACTGGCTCAGTTGATATAGCATGTAACTCTTGATCTTGGGGTTGGGAGTTTGAGCCCACATTGGGTGTAGTGATTACTTAAAAACAAAATCTTTAAAAAAATAAAATAAAAAAATAATATCTACAAACAAGTTGTAAATGACAAAAGGGATTTGAAAATCTCATAGTAGGGGCGCCCGGGTGGCTCAGTGGGTTGAAGCCTCTGCCTTTGGCTCAGGTCAGGATCTCAGGGTCCTGGGATCGAGCCCTGCATCGGGCTCTCTGCTCAGTGGGGAGCCTGCTGCCTCCTCTCTCTCTGACTGCCTCTCTGACTACTTGTGATCACTCTCTCTCTGTAAAATAAATAAAATCTTAAAAAAAAAAAAAGAAAGAAAATCTAGTAGTAACTGGTGTTTGGCATTAATTCCCTCTAATATTTTTTTGTGTGTATTATATAAACTGTAACAGTACAGTGCATGCATACTACATTTCATTGTAAGCACTTTCTATATATTTTGAAAACCTGTTTTTAATATTTCTGTAACATCTAATCTCATGACTAAGTCATAATTCATGTAGCTATTTCCCTGTTATGGAACATATCCATAGTTTCCCACTTCTCTCCATTCCACTGGAGCACCTGATGTGAGGAATCATTTACTGGATCACTAGATAACTTACTACCGGTAGATTTCTAAAATTGGGACTGTAGGATCAAGGGACATAAACATTTTTAGAGCTCATGATACATGTAGCAGGTGTGTTCTCATATTTGCCTACCCTAACTATTTCCTTTCAAAGAGTTTCTGCTTCACAGGACATTCTGAGTAGGTAGATAAGACAAATGACCTCTGTGTTCTGTAGCCACATCTGATGGGATCATGGGTAAGTGCCGATCAATGCTTCACCATCAGAGTTTCTCTCCAAGGATTAGTAGTTGGGACTTTTGTTTCTGCTGGGCACTGGGACTAGGAAGTGGTATGACTGAGATTTGGAGTGACCCTGTTTTCTGCCATCCACACAGAGATACAGAAGAGGCTGGTCTGAGGGAGAGAGAGAATGTAACTGCCTTGGCTCAAGGGTGTACTGTCCGTTGGCTCCAGGAGATAGTTTTTAAAAATTATTTCTATACATCCCTCTTTTCTTTTAAATTACAGGGTATTCTTCTATCTCCTGCAAAAAAAATATTTTAAAGGTTTTATTTATTTATTTGACAGTCAGAAATCACAAGTAGGCAAAGAGGCAAGCAGAGAGAGAGAGAGAGAGAGGAGGAAGTAGGCTCCCTGCTGAGCAGAGAGCCTGATGTGGGGCTCGATCCCAGGACCCTGGGATCATGACCTGAGCTGAAGGCAGAGGCTTTAACCCACTGAGCCACCCAGGCGCCCCTCAAAAATAGTATTTTATCTTTACCTCATCTTACCTTAAGTTTAATTTTTGTATTTTACAGTATGCATTTTAGTGCATAATACTTGTGTTTAATGCATTTAACTTACACACATACCAATGGATACATCCACACTTGAAGGTGCATTGCCTAGTTTTCACACTGAGAGGGAGATGCCATCATAAAGTTTGGATGTCACTGTTCTAACAAGCCCTTCTTGACCTCCCTAACCCCATGGCAGTAACTATGCCCCCCTCAGATGTGTCGGTCACCGTTCTACTTGTCTGCTCTCCCTTTGACTCCTTGGAGGAGACAACCATTCAGTGAGATTGCATTAAGTGTCTGATCCAGTGTGCAGAGGGCCTATAGACACAAACAGGACAGTCATGGTCCTTTTTCTTCGGACGCTTTGAGAATGGCAGGAAAGACAAATGCTGAACAAGGACACTGTATGAACTTTCATTTAATTACAGTTGTAAATGAGTCTTCAAAGGAAACCTACAGGGGATAGTGAGACCTAATCATACGGAAGACCTTAAGGCCATAGGAACTGAAAAGAATAGTCTGGTAGAAGGCACATGAGATGCCACTGAAAGTGATGGTGCAGACTTCTCCAAAAAATTCCCAGGTATTAGCAGCCTGCCATGTACGCTGTATTAAGCCCCATGTAAGGGCTCAAAAATTCCTTGTGAATAAATGGATAAAACAATTTCAGAACAAACCTCTAACTGATGGTTCAAAATTTTATTTGATCTGCACAGTGTTTTTGAGTTATTTTGTGTTTTTGAAATTTTAGAAAAATCCATAGTCTAGGTTGCCGTAAGTAACTCTAATTCATACTGTTTTAGACTGGTATCCTTACCCATTTGTTATGTGCCTAATTGCGAGATCCATTTGCCTTTCAGTCCTCTATGTAGAGAATAAAGGTTACGCTACTGACAGTGAACTGTTGACTAATAGATTATTTGAGTTCTAGTGATTATACAAACTAAGTATTAGATCTTAAAGACCATATGGTTATTTTATCATTCTTAGTATAATATTGAAAATCTCTTTCACCATTATTGGTAAAGTTCACAATACACAGATTGCTAGGATAATAATTTGAAAATTTCAAGCAAGTAAATGTGTAATTTATCATGTACTCATTCTTCAGTTTAAGGCCCTTATGATGGAAATTGCCCATTTTCTTTTTTAAGTTCTTTTTTTATCCTTGATCTTCATTCCTACCACAGAAAAAGGTATCTGAAAGCTTACTAAAATTTGGAAGGACTAATATTCTTTCTCTATTTTTTGCAGTTTTCTTTATTTCTGTAATAGATTCCTGAGATGGCATCAAAAAGGAAATTGCATGTTTAAGTGAGGTATCTGTGGGAGAAGAGGGAAGAAATAAGTAAAATGGATGATTTGCAGATGGGATGGTGCTGGTTATATTTAAGTTATCTTTTCTTTCCATATTCTGCGTTTGTCCTTTAAGAATGTTTGGGCCAACACAAAAGGCTAAGCAGCTGCTGTTACCCCAGCAAGCTGGGCATTATGATCTTGAGGAAAGGAAGACAAGTAATTAAAAGAAATCTGGATGAGGCAGCTGATCAAGAAAGGAGAGAAACAAAAGCCCTCCCACTGTTCTCCCAAGTTCATAGCAAGTAACTGGCTGTACTTTACCCTTTATCTGACCTGCCAAGGGCAAAGCCTAAGTTTTATTTTCTTAAAGCCCCAGAGGAGCTTTTCTGGAAGCTGTGTGGCTATTTCAAAGTTGGAAAAAATAATAGTTAGGTTCCTGTGGAAATTTATGGAAAGAAAACATTTTTCTTGACTTCCTTCTCAAAACCAGTGATTGATAGAGGGAGCATGGTTTGGGAACATACTTTGACAGCAAAGTGGCAAGAAATGAGTCTAGAAAGGTAAGCAGGGGACAGAGACTTGAGCCTTTGTGTAGTTTGGATTCCTTCTGAGCCCAGTAAGCAGCCATAGAGGATATCATCTGGCAAGTGATGAATAACTCTGTAAGCAGCAGCAATGTTTGCAAATCTGCCCCAGATGTCTTCACCATACAGCCCGAAATCAGGCCCTTTCCTTCCCCTTTGCTGCCTAACAAAACCTCAGGAATCCTTCAAGGTAAAGTTCAGTCTTCTTCAGTGAAGGAGGTCACTTGCAGATATATGGAAATGAGAGCGTGAAGCTGAAAGAGAGGTCAGTCCTGGAAATGCTTCCAAATCTTCTGCATAGTGGAGGAGTTGTAGCCGTCAGGTGGGCCCATTGTCCAGAGTAGATGCTGAATAAAGAAGAATGCAAAGGAATGGTACAGGCAGTAGAGAGTTGGCGAGGGAATTCATAAGCGTGAAGAATTAGATTGGCCGTGGCAAAGATAGGCTGGCTGAGGTTGAGTGTCATGAATTCATGGAGGAAAATGTTCTAGTTGCAATAACTTTTTATCGTGGTACAAATATACATGGCATAAAATTTACCATTTTTGCTGTTTATACGTGTACAGTCAGTTCTGTAGCATTAATACGTTCACATTGTTCTGCTACGGTCACCACCAGCCATCTCTAGAACTTTTTCATCTTCCCTAACTGAAATTTTAGATCCAGTAAGATAATTGCTACAGTATTTTGTTCACACACAATGTCAACCTCAGCACCAGAACCCTGTGGGTAGACATTGTTGTGGTGCACACAGGGGAAGGAGCTGCGGTGCAGGACAAGCACCTGCTGGAGAAAGCAGCTGTAAAGAGTGACTCTGTTGTGAGATGGGTGAGGCAGGAGGACTGCGATAGGGTTGAGCAGAGAAGAGAAACGGATATGTAGTGTGTGTCCAGCATCATGTTAAGTGCTGTGTGTATGTTCTTTAATGAAGCTATTATGAGAGCTAAAGAAGACGTTGATTCCAGAGTTTAGGAAAGGGAGGAATCTAGGAGGTGGCAAGATGAGGATGGTAGAATTTGAAACCTCAGAATTAACTTGCTGCTGAAGTAAATGTGATTTCCTCAAGGAAATGCACAGCTCTTCCAAGGTAGGGTAGTCACTTGGTATGGATCAAGTGGAACCCAAAGAAGTTGTGCAAAAATAATAATGATCATAATTAAAGAAGAAACACTGTATTTATCAATTAACTTTGTTTCTCCTTTGAATTTAGATAATACCAACTACCTGGGATTAAGATAAAGGCTAAATGAGATAAAAAGCATGTCACTGAGCTCCTGAGTGGCAGTGTTTGTTTAGGGTCTGACTCTTGGTTTTGGCTCAGGTTATGATCTTGGAATCATGAAATTGAACCCTGCTTGGGCTCTGTGCTCAGCAGGGATCCGGCTTGAGATTCTCCCTCTCCCTCTGCCCCTTCCTCATACTTGCGTGCTCATGTGCTCTCTCTCAAGTAAATATATCTTTAAACAAACAAAAAAGCATGCCAGATGTGAAGGTGGACTGCAATAGAGGGAAAGGCCAAAAAGAGAGACATATCACCCACTTAAAGTGTGTTTGCTGTTGAGCTGTGTAGGCGAACATGTGAAATGAGTGGTGTGATGGAGGAAATCCATAGTGGTAAAATCAGACAAACAATAAATTGGGATATGGAGATGAATTCCATAATTTACATTAGAGAATAGTGTTTTTATTCTCTAGGATTATGCATTTTTACTTAGAGAATTATGACATTTCAGGTACAATGTTTCTTTTATATACCTAAAATATATAAGCTATCTCTATCCACATGCCATAAAAAAGATGTGTAGCTTTCCATGGGCTTCCGAAGTAGAAGAGTAATGGAGTTGTATTAGAACCCAGAGTGAACAGTGATGTTATCTAAGATTATATTATCATCCATCTAGAAACTCTGGTCTGAGGGGTGCTGTCTACTTTAATACTGTGCTATGTGGTTGGGACTTTAAGCATCTAACTGTGGAATTAATATAAAACATTTATATTACATATTTTTTTAAAGAATCTAGGTTCAGGGATAGTAGGCTTTCTTTGAAGATCTCTATAAAAATAATTTGGTACAAAATATTTAAACAACAGCATTTACCTGGCACATATTCAAAAATATGTAGGTCTTACTTCATTAAGTCTCAGACATGCAAAATGGAAATTATGCATCAGTTGGTTGGCTTTTTAAATTAAAATGTGTTTTTTTAGGCCAACAAAGGAATCATTTTAATATCAAATTGTTATTTGATTTTATTAGATTGTTGTTAGATGACTAAAGAGTGCAAAATGGGTTAAGATTTAGATTAGTTTGGGGGCACCTGGGTTGCTCAGTGGGTTCGGCCTCTGCCTTCAGCTCAGGTCATGATCTCAGGGTCCTGAGATCCGGTTCTCTGCTCAGCAGGGAGACTGCTTCCTCCTCTCTCTCTGCCTGCCTCTCTGCCTACTTGTGATCTCTGTCCATCAAATAAATAAGTAAAATCTTAAAAAAAAAAAAAAGATTCAGATTAGTTTTGTTCTGTGATAATGGAGGTTGCCTCTCAGTTAAATAACATTAGAGAATGAGTATGAGGATTTTACTCCTTAGCTGATAATTGAAAGTCACAAGTACTTATTGTTGTATCTAAACAAACTAAAATACGAGTATTCACTTGGTGTAACTGTCCTGTTATTTATTGCCAAAATACGTTTATTCGTAAATAATTATTAAATCTACTTTTGCCATTAGTACATGGAAGTTTTCAATTACATGACAGATGATGTGCTGGATAGCTTTAAATAAAACTGCCAGGTCTAACAACTTAATCTATCACCTTTTTAAAAACATTGTAGATTAATAAATTTTGTTCAGGAAGTACAAGTTGCATGGTAAAATTTTTGTTTTAAATCATTCCCATTAGAAATGGTAAGCTATTGAAAATAATAGAAGTAGGCTTTAACAGAAAAAGTAAACTAAGGTCAATATAATGAAAAAAAAAAACAAGTGGTTATGAAGTACCATCTGAATGTGCGGCAGAACTTTCTAAGTCCTTATTCAATCAATTTGTGAAGAATAACCTTTCTTTAAGGAGACACATAAGAACAGAGAGCCAGCCCGTTAGATCTTCAGGACATAGGGTATTTTATGAATAGCTGTGAGTTGTTTAGTATTGATTTTGGGTATTTTCAGGGCTGATATCTGTGACAAATAATCATAATAAATTAATGAAATGCCATACACTATTGTAAACTTCAATTTTCCCAAATGGACTTTATGTGAAACTAATTAGGTCACTTCTGAATTTAAGATTTTTTTAAATCACAGGAAACAGATAAAATGAACCAGTGATTATCTTTGCTATTGATGGGAAAGGCAATGAATATACCCAAAATCATAGTTTTGGGTTTACAGTAATACCATTCATTTCATAGCCTGTTGCTTTTTATTTGCTTCTTAATTTTTAAAATTAGAGGATAATTTATATACAACAAAATTCACCCTCCTGAGGGTAGAATTGTGTTTTGACAATTGCATATGGTCATGTAACCACCACCACAATGAAGATCTAAAGCAGCCCTATCTCCTCCTAATATTCCATCATGCTCTTTAAAAAAATTTTTTTAAATTTATCATGCCCTTTTGTAATCAGTCAGTCCCTCTCCCTACCACCTGCTGCTTCAGATTTATTTTCTGTCCCTATAGGCTTTCCTTTCCATAATGTCATATAGAGTCATGTATGTGTAGCCTTTTAAGTTGGCTTCTTTCTTTTTGTTTCAAGTTTTTATTTAAATTCTAATTAGTTGGGGTACCTGGGTGGCTCAGTTGGTTAAGCGTCTGCCTTTGGCTCAGGTCATGATTCCAGGGTCCTGGGATCTAGTCCCACATCCGGTTTCGTGCTCAGCAGGGAGCTTCCTTCTCCCTCTGCCTGCTACTCCCCCTGCTTGTGTGCGTGTTCTCTCTCTCTCTCTCTGACAAATAAATAAAATCTTTTTTAAAAATTCCAATTAGTTAACGTAGAGTGTAATATTGGCTTCAGGAGTAGAATTTAGTGATTCATTACTTACATATTACCCAGTGCTTATCACACGTGCCCTCCTTAATACCTATCATCCATTTAGCCCATTCCCCCCACCTCCCCTCCAGCAACCCTCAGTTTGTTCTTGATCTTTAAGAGTCCATTTTATAGTTTGATCTGTCTTCTTTTTAAATCCCCCTTCCCCTATATCATCTATTTTGTTTCTAAAATTTCACATGAGTGAAATTATATGGTGTTTGTCTTTCTCTGACTTATTTCACTTAGCATAATACAGTCTAGCTCCATCCACATTGTTGTAAATGGCAAGATATAATTTTTTTTGGTGGCTGAGTAATATTTTATATATGTTTGTATATACATATATATGTATCTGTGTGTATACACACACACAAACACACCCCCCACATCTTTTGCAGGGGCAGGGAAGGACAAAGGGAGAGAGAGAATCTTAAGCAGGTTCTATGCCCAGTGTGGAGCCTGAGGTGGGGCTGGATCTCAAAACCCTAAGATCATGACTTGAGCTGAATCGGATACTTAACCAACTGAGCCACCCCTTACTACATCTGCTCATCAATGGATGGACATTTGGGCTCTTTCCATAATTTGGCTATTGTTGATAATTCTACTATAAACATTGGGGTGCATGTGCCCTTTGAGTCAGCATTTTTGTATCCTTTGGGTAAATACCTAGTTGTGCAATTGCTGGGTCATAGGGCAGCTCTATTTTTATAAGTTGGCTTCTTTCTAATGCACATGTGAGTGTCCTTACGTGATTCCTTCTTATTGCTCAGTGTTATGCCATTGCATGGATTTACCACAGTTTGCTTATCCATTCACTAATTGAAGGATGCGTGGGTGTTTCCAGCTTTTGGTGACAATGAAAAAAGCCCTGTAAGCATTCCTGTACAGATTTTTGTGTGAATGTAAGTATTCTTTTCACTTGGTTAAGTACCTTGGAGTGTGATTGCTAGGTCATGCAGAAGTACACGTTTAACTTTGTAAGAAACTTTCCTGGCTACTATTGGGGTAGCTTAGAATTTAAATTTAGTACAAGTTTATGGTAGATGCTGAATATAATCACAATTTACCATTTGTGGACAATAAGAGTTGGTGACAATAGTTATACTTTATTTTAATTACCACTTACTAGCTGCAAATCATGTCTTGATTTTCTGGCTTTCATCCATAAAACTTCAAAAGTGGATTGCATTATGTCTTAATTTATTGTACAAAAGTGAATTTAGTTTCTTAAAGGTTGTCATTTTATTCGTGTTATTGGCCAAAATTTTCAACCTCTTGAAACTCATTTTCTCTTCTACAAAATGGGAATTACTATTTCCTACCTTACCTGTATTATTCCTTTTACAGAAGAGTCTGTAAAATAGTGATAAATTATTAATACCTTACAGTGAGGATTTAATGAAATGCTGCATAGAAAGTGCCTAGCAGTACCTGGCACAAAATAAATACTAACTATTAAAAAAAGGAAAAGCTATTTATTTGTTTGAAAACCAAGCCTGAATTTACAATTTAAACATTGCTATCAAAGCTAAGAAAGCACAGAAGTTGGGACATTTTTATGACAGGGAAGTGTTCTGTTTTTTACATTACTGTAATTTGCCAAGGTTAAGTGGTCTTGGAATCAAATAGAGACAGTTTTCCTGCTGCAGTGAAATTCAAATCCATGGGTGGAGTTTGCAAAGGAAACAAAAGACAATTCACATTTCTTCTTTCTTTGACTCCTTCTCTCCGTGTTTCTAATTATCTATTATTTTTAGATCAGTTGTAAAACCTATTTCTTTTATTAAGAGTTAAGTTGATAACCCCCACTTCCTAATGAGCAGGTGGTGGTTACTGTGAGTCTCATTTGAACAAATACATAGCCCGTCATACCTCATCCTGAACATTGCCCTCCTGTCCAGACATTGAGCGTTTCCTAAGCAGGTGCAAGTGACCCAGAGCTTTAGGACTCAGGGAGTCAAGAGTCCAGACAGGCAAGTCTCTGCCCCATTAGCTCTCCAAGTGCGGTCCGTGACGTGCAGACCCAGACTGGCTGTGTCTGCGTCACTTGGGAGCTCGTCAGAAAGGTAAATTCTGGAGCTCCACCACAGACTTCCTGAATTCAACTCTGGAGACGGGGTTAGGCAACATATGTCTTAAAACGCCATCCAGGTGATTTGATGCAACTGGAGGGTGACAGCGATTGTGTGTGGACATCTGAAGAGGGGATTATAGAGATTATTTCCAACCATGAGAGTGATGTCTGTGTAACCTGTTACTTCATTGTGATTTTATAAATGTCTTCATTGATATTTTCTGGTATTTCAGGGGATCAGGAATTTTAAAGCACTTATTGAATGATATATACTTATAAAGATATACAAAATAAGTAATAAATATTATACCAGTTAAAAAGTATTCAGAAATCACCTATAAAATTTGTTTTCCTTAGGAAATCTGTGAGTAGTATTTACTCACCAAGCTCAATGAGCTGTGCTAAAATGGAAGGTCGAAGTGGCAGAATAACATTTGTGATCATTCAAAATGACATTTTTAACATCTGAAACCTGTGAATCCTGGATTCTGTAAACTCTTCAGTCCAAGGCATGGACCCAGTTAAAGTGGAAACAAACAGTTTTCATGTTGGCTTTTTTAGAACATTACTAATAGTTAAGGAATTAGTCAGTTTATAAACCATCCTATTCCCAAATGTATTTCTAGTTCACTCGGAGCTTCCATGTGCCTCCGTTGTTGTTTCTTTTACCGTAATAAATAGAAGTCTCCCATCTTCAGATACTTGGCCTCATGAACAGCACTGCGGCAGCCCTTCCTCTGGGGGAGGTGTGGCATATTATGCATGAGATTGTCTGAGCTGTAAGGTCTAAGAATGCCCTGAAGTAAACAGTGTCCTGGTGGGGCTTCTGGCTTGCCTGTGTGTGATCTCCAGTCTACCAAAGGCTTTAAGCCAGAGTGAGATTTTATCACATGATCATTAAAAGAGTAAAGGCAAATATTTTGTCAAACCTGAGTAGACTATCAGTATATGTGAAGTCATGTCCACTGATCAAGGTAAGTGGTTTCATTTTCTAGTGTATCTTTCTTATGTTTTTTTAGAGTGTGTGTGGTCAGTTGATAATTGAGCATGCCGAGGGGCATACAAGTGGCAGAGTGTAGTTTTGTTTCAATGTTAAGAATAAGGTTCACTTTATTTTTCAACTTTAACATTAAAATATGTACTATGGCTCTTCCAACAGGCGTCTTCTGGGTTTGCAAAGTACAAATTTGTTTAAGTTCTGTTTCTCTGACTCATTCTTACTAACGTTAGAACAGTTTGAAAATTGAGTCAGTAAGCAGAGAAATGCAGAGAAAGAAAGAATTTTCTTTTTTCTTCCGTTTCTGGTGTGAACAAAGCTCACAGATGTTTACCACTGATCCTTGCCTAGAGCTATTGCATGGAGCAGCACTGTGGTCAAACACCGCCCCCCCCCCCCCAACACACACACACCCGCCACCACCACCCCAGTCTGCTCGTTTTGGTAAAGTTCAGGGGACTGAGTGTTCTGGGTTTTTCATTTTAGATAACATTGTAGAGATAGGCATGGGGTATTTTTAAATTGTTAGTGGTATTGAGCCCCTGTTGTTTCTTCCAGTATTCTAGAGAGCATATATATGGGAAATTATTCAAAGAAGAATGGAATTCTACTGTGTGGTAGAAATATAATCATGTGATAGGAAATTTCTGCTAAAAATATTTTTTAAGACTAAAATGGGTTCATTTTGTGCAGCTAATATTCCCTTTGTTTCTGCATGGACAGAATCCCTCCTAAAGAATGCTGAGCCAGGTGGGCTGCACCTTACAGCGGCCGGCCTGCGTAGCTACCAGGATTCTCTTCCCTCTGATGTCACTCCTTACTTCTCGCAGGCGGGCTCACTCGGTGGGGTTTGCACTGCATGTGGAAGCCCGAGGGTGGGGTTGGTTGTAGCACTGCAGCATGGAAGCTGAGGCTCCTTTCTGGAGCTGCACAGCCTTGGCTGGCTCTGCTCCCAGGTTCCCGTAGTCTAGAGAGGAAGGAGCCCAGTGGGTGCCTGCCCCTGGTCTCTCCATCATCTGGGTGGAAGCCTTCACTCCTTTGTGGGGGTTCTACTCTTCTTGTGTAAGTAAGTTCAGAGTTTGTGTCCTCTCTTCGTGGTTTACCAGCATATTCCAAATATGAAAATATTTTTTAAAGTGACAATAGGGAAGTATTTTCTTTATTCGAGACTAAAGTTGTTCCCTCTTTGCTTGAAATAGCTTCTGTCCCTTCTCATTCCATTGTCAAACAGTTAGGGGTGATTAGAGGGACTTGATATTCCCTCCTGAAAGGCAACTCTTAAATGGAGAGAGAACTACTAGAATTTTCTGCTCCGAAGGACATCTCCCCATAGTGAGTGACCTGAAATGTAGGCTTAAGAAGCTACTTTTAAGGTTTTTAAACTGAAAGAACAGTAATAGAGCACTTCCTGTCCCCACCAGTGGTTTATTTTGTTGCTGTTATGTTGTCTAAGAAAACATTTTTTGCATGCATATTTAGTGTACATGTTATTTTGTAAAAGTTTTATCTCCTTTTAGCGACTGGAAGAACTTATCCTTTACAGAACCTGTACTTACAGGCAATCTCATATGGAAACTGAAAAGTGAAAAGTAATATGAGGAGCACCCAGTAGGAAGTATTATTTAATCTTTGCAGGGATGATAATATGGGCTTCATTTCGTAGTCATCCAAAATATATGTAACTTACACTGTGATCCAAGAGTAAGATTTAAACTTTCCCAGGTCTCCTTAGACACTAGAATACCATTCATTAAAATAAATAAATAAACACACCTTGTTTTTTTCTTCCTGCATTTAAGGCATTTAACTTTGAAATTGTCCCATAGGAGGAAAATAAGAAAAGAATGAAGATAAAATAAAATGTAACCATCTAGAAATGTTTCCTCTTAATAAGTTCTTGTAAAGCTTGATTTAAAGGGGACAGAAAGCCAATTCATGGATTAAAGTGTGAGAATTATTTATGGGTTTATCCTTCATCCAGTTTCTTTCAAAATTCATCTGGATAATTGGAAATTGACCAACATTTAAAAATTTAGAACCAGGAGTTAAATTCTGTGAACTATTATTTGCTATGCGATAATATATTTCTCAGAGTAATAACAATGATATGTTGCTGGGTCACATTACTGGGAAGTATGAAATCTATTTTGAATATAATGAAAAGTATATAAAGCTTGATTTTATATACTTTTACTTTATATACTTAAAAATGATTATTTTTGTGACTTTGCAAATATAAGCCCCCTAATGACTATTGAACTGGTGAAGTTACCGATTTATAAAGAATATCACCAGTTTTTCTCTTTTAACATTGCCCAACAAAATTTTTTTTTCTTGATTTACTTCTGTCAGGTTTGCTAACTTAGAATGGAAAATAGCAAAATACAGAATGAAATGATTAGCAAAGAAGATATTTTTTGTATTTCTTTATTCTAAAATTCACTAACTTATTTAGATACAGGACAATGTTAAGGAGACATGCTTAGGGATAGGGAATATAACTGTACAGTAGTTCTCCTTCACCCAGGGTTTCACAAGCAGATGATCCTTCTTCTGATGTGTCGTCAGAAGGTCAGTAGTAGCCTAACAGTATGTCACAATAACTGTGTCATTCACCTCCCATCAGCTTATCATGCAGACGTTTTATCATTCCACATCATCACAAGAAGAAGGGTGAATATGGAGCAATAAGATACTTTGAGAGACAGAGCAAGCGCAGTGACATAACTTAGCATAGTATGTTATAATTGTTTTATCTTATTATTGCTAATCGCTTGTCTGTGCCTAATGTATCAAATAAACCTAATCATAGGGATGTATGTATAGGAAAAAGAGTAAATATAGACTTCAGTACCATTTGCAGTTTTAGGCATCCACCTAAGGTTTTAACATCCTCTGTGGATAAGGTTGGGGGTGGGGCAGGGAACTAATGTATTCACTAGACCCAATTCTTTTTTTTTTTTTTTTTTAAGATTTTATTTTATTTATTTGACAGAGTGAGAGAGCACAAGCAGGGGGAGAAGCAGACAGAGAGAGAGGGAGAGGCAGGCTCCCCACTGAGCAAGGAGCCCGATGAGGGGCTCTATCCCAGGACTGTGGGATTCCAAGGTCCCAGACCTGAGTTGAAGGCAGATGCTTACCTGACTGAGCCACCCAGGCGCCCCTCACTAGACCCAGTTCTAAAAACCTTCCAATATCCTGCCTTCAAGGAAGTTTAAGTATGTCTCTACCCAGACACAGGTAAAAGCAGTGACTATGCCTGACAAATATAATAATATAGATACAAAATATGTGTTTGGAGAACAGAAAAGGAGGAACAGCTGACTGATTAAAGGAAATTTCCTCAAAAAGGTAACATTGGAACTAGAGTAATATGATAAAAGACTTTCAAGCAAAGGGAACCAACAAAGGCAAAAAATGCAGAGACCTAGGAAAAGAATATAATTATGTTATTGAAGGTAGAGTGCTGGGTTGTGTATGGCTGTGAGTAGATAGACATGAAACCTTTATAGGTAAATGTCTAATGCTAAGATGTCTGATAGTGAAGAGCCTTTTATGCAAATTAGAGTTTTTTCCATGGGTCTTGCAATTCTGTTAAAGGATTTTAAGCTAGGGGAGGAATAAGATTGGTTATACCATGGAATGAATAAAATAAATTTGGTCTTTGTAGGAACAATCCTCTTAGACGTAAGTAAGCATGACACATATAATGCAATTTTAAAATTCAGAACTAGAAAAGTGGTTATATATGGTGAATTGGCTTACTTTTCTTCCTTCCTCTGTCAGCCGGGGTTGGGGGGGCAGAAATAATAGAAAAACTAGATGGAATATTTGCTTTTTAAGTTTTCATGACTGAAACAATCCCCTACACTGTTAGAAGCTGAACACACAATGCTATTGTGCTCTGCTCTAGAACCCAGCCAGGGAAAAATACAAGGCCGCGAGGCCTGCTGGTCTGATTACATAGCAGGGAAAGCAAAATCTAACTTGTTAAGCTGTTAAATATTACATATTTAGTAAAATGGGATTTATATTAATGTTTGTGTTAAAAGAAAGGGTAGTAAAATTAAAAAAAAAAAAATTGGGGTGGGATAGATTAAAGACGGTCTCCAAACCTTTTTGTGGAAAGCCACCTACCTTGTCAGAGTTTTTAAAAATTGCCACTCTTCAAATAGAAGTGTTGAGGTCTACGTACTACCCACCTGTGACCCATAGCCAATCAATGATAATACAGCAGTAAAAATTTCTCTCATTTATAAAGGTAAGTAACTTTCTCATAGTCACAAAAGTAAATAATCACGTCAGAACTTTGGCCTTTTACTAATCTACCCTCTTTTCTCTTAGGAAAAAAATGCCCTTCCCAGATAAATATTGGCCTTGTTTCCCACAGTAGGTCTGGCTGGTTTTTTTTTTTTTTTTTTTTTTTTAAGATTTTTATTTATTTATTTGAGAGAGAGAGAGAAAGAACACAAGCAGGGAGAAAGGGAAGGAAGAAAGAGAAACAGACTCCTCACAGAGCAGAGAGCCCAACGCAGGTCTCAGTCCCAAGACCTGGGACCATAAACTGAACTAAAGGCAGACACTTAACCAATTGAGCCACCCAGGTGCCCTGCTAGAGTTCATTTTTACCATGATTGCTGTGAAACTAAATTTAGGTTTGAAAACTGAATGAACAGTGTCAATAACTGCAAAATGAAGTGTAAGAGGACAGTGGGCTGAGAAGTAGAAGTTTGCCAGTAATTTTAAGGAGGCACTGTGAAGTAGGCAGAAGCTTATAGACACTAGTTAATAAAGAGTGTTAGTCTGGAAGGTTTTAGCTGCTGGAAATCAAGTTTAGAGAAATCAAGTTCAGTAAAGCAGGTACAGAATTAAAATAAGCAAAGTCAAGAAGGATTTGGTTATGAAAATGATTTTGTGTGTGTGTGAAGAGAAACAGTAGTCAGTTTTTGGTTGCTTATAATGAAGATAATTAACAATTCTGTTTGGTCTTAGCAACATCCTTGTCAAACCTTATGCAACACTGGCCAGTTTGATTTTCTTCTTTCTGGATCTGCAGATAAATTTATTGTGAATAAATGGAAAATAGTTTGGCAGTGGGTAGAAGGAAGAGGAAAAGCCAAGATTCTGGTTAATTTATAAACCAGACATCTTGAATAAATGAGTTGGCTATAGCTCTTAGAAAAAAACAACTTTATTTTGCCCTTCAAGTTCTTTTCTTACATCTGTTTTTATTCCTTTCAGAGTTTTTGAAGTCAATAAAATTTTTTAATTTTATTGTTTCAGAAGTCTCCTTTCATAGCAGGGCTTTCCATACTTGGCCAGAATAATCTCCCTCTTTTGAATTCTCAAGCTTCTAATTGATACCTTTTCAAATATACAGAGGATGTCTAGATTTTTGGCGTTTTGTGGTATTTTAGAGAGAGCATGTGCATGCACACAGATGGGGAAGAGGGAGAGAGAATCTCAAGGAGACTCCATGCTGAGCACAGAGTCCATCATGGGGCTCGATCCCATGACCCCGAGATCACCACCCAGGCTGAAACCAAGAGTCAGATGCTCAACTGACTGTGTCACCGAGGTGCCCCTCAGTAGTAGATTCTAAAATCAGATAATTTACTTTATCTACCATATAGCAAAGAGGGCCTCATTCTTTAGATTAAATTTTGGGTTTACCTTAAATAGCCAGTTGATGCTGTGAACCTAAAAAATTAAAAAAATTCATTTCATACAGCTTCCAGTGAAAATACTAATTTGATCTATGCCTGTTATGATATCAGAAACAGTGGATCTCAACCTTGACTATGCCTTGCAATCACTTCAAAACAGATACCGTGGGACACCTGGTGGCTCACTTGATTGAGTGTCTCCCTTCAGCTTCGGTCTTGATCCCAGAGTCCTGGGATCAAGCCCCAAGTGAGGCTCCCTGCCCAGCAGGGAGTCTTCTCTCCCTCTGCCCCTCCCCTGCACTTGCTCTCACTCGCTCTCAAATAAACAAAATCTTAAAAAAATACAAAAATAAAACATAGATACCTGGCACCCCTCCCAATGATTTCATTGACTTGGGATGCAGTGCAGGTATTGCAGGTTTTATTATTTAAAGCTCCAAAGATGATTCATGGGTGAGCGCAATTGACCAAGAGCATGACCTATTGATTTATTAGTTCAACATGCTGTAGATAACTGGAGAAGATAATTTTTACTAAAAATACTAGGAAGGCAACTGAATTAATAACATAGTAAGCATGTGGTATTTAGACCAATAAGAAAGTAAAGATCATACCATGTAGCACTATTAGGTTACCCCAAAGTCATTTGTAAGCCCAGATGTGCTAGATGAACTATGTTAGATCAACTGTGCCATGATGCCATTAATGAGTTTCCTGAAACCTAGAAGTTTTTACTCAAAGAGGTCACATGGCTAGCTGGGGACAGAACCAAGAGTGGTTCTGGAAAATTATAGTGCTAACGTAACACAGTGTATACGAATAATAGTGTTATCATACAGCACTTACACCACTAATCCATAGTTTGTTGACTTGAGTATTTGGATCAAGGTCTGGAAACCTTTTCTGCGAAGGGACAGATCATAGGTATTTGAGGCTTTGCAGAACACAGGGTTTCTGTCACAGCTACTCTTTTCTGCCAATTTAGTGAGAAGGCATCACACACAGTATATAAAAGAATGAGTGTGGCTGTATTTCAGAAAAATTTTATTGACAAAAATAAGTGATGGACCAGATTTGCTCTGTGAGCTGTGGATTGTAGACCTTGAGTTCAGGTTTATTTTAATTTTCCCACTGAGGGACTTGTGGGCTCTAGCTTGTAGCCCCCTGATTCAGGGGCATTTTAAACTTCCTAGTTGAGAGCAGGGTGAGAATCCTGGTGACCCTAAACACTGATAACTCCACTGGTACTCATCGATCCTGTTTTGATGCCCTCTCTTGCAAGGTGCTAAGTACACACTTATTGAATTAATGTATACATGCAACTTTTAAACTTTTTTCTATTATCTTCAACCAACCTGTGTAACCAGTCTCCCAGTCAGGGAAAAAGTTGGCACATATGCCAGCTATGGAGAAGAAATGCGCTTCTGTTCTTTGAAGTCTGTGGCAGGCTGTAATTGCTGGGTTTGGTAGAATTCTCGAAGTGAATAGGGATCTGATTTGCTCTGAGGACATTTATTATCCTAATTTCTTAGAGCAGATTCTAAGACTTTATTTTTAAAAAGGCATTCTTTTCTTTTTTAAAAATTTAAATTCACGTTAGTTAACATAGTGTATTATTAGTTCAGGGTAGAATTTAGTGATTCATCACTTGCATGTAACACCCAGTGTTCATTATATCCAGTGCCCTCCTCATTGCCCATCACCCATTTAGCCCATCCCCCCACCTCCCCTCCAGCAACCATCAGTTTGTTTCCTGTAGTTAAGAAGCTCTTATGGTTGGCCTCCTGTGTTTTTATTTTTCCTTCCCTTCCCCCATGTTTATTAGTTTTGTTTCTTAAATTCCACATATGAGTGAAATCATGGTATTTGTCTTTCTCTAACTTATTTTGCTTAGCATAATACTCTTAAAAAGTATTTCTTAAACTTGGTTTTGTAATAACTAGGGTGTTGTTAGTGATTAAAGAGTATGTTTAGTTTCTCAGAACAATATTTCAATCCATTTGGATTTAAGATCTCTATCATGCTTGTATGTGGTGAGTGGAGACTTTGGCAAAACAGAGCAAATACTGGAAATCGCACTTCAGATCATGAGTCCATTCGCAGTACAAAATACAAATGGCCTGACCCTAGTTGTGGTGGAAATTTAAAGCCCTGGTGTGACTCTTGGCTTTACCACTATTTACCAACCTTACTAGAACTTGGAGATCTCTGTCCTACATGCTTCTGTCGATGCTGAAGATCGACAGTGGTGAGATCTGTGGGAAAGTGCTTCATGAGCTCTTTCCTAGCCTCTCTTTGTAGAGTCTGAGTCGACTGTAGTAGGAACCACAGAGCACCCCCAAGCTGACTAGGACTGCACTGTCATGGAGGGAACCTGAAAGATATGTCCACTGGTACTCAAAGAAAATGTGTAAAAGTATATAATGGAGTGGGCTTCTTGGCCTCAGTAGAAGATGAGAAATCTCAAAAATTGAAGGCCAAGTGAGAAGAAGGTCAAAGCAGGTTAGAGGCAGAGAAGTCTGGAACTCTTGTCTTGATCTGTTTAGATACCCCAAATCAAAATACACATTCTTTTTTTTTTTTTTTAAGATTTTATTTATTTATTTGATACAGACAGAGATCACAAGTAGGCAGAGAGGAGGAAGCAGGCTCCCTGCTGAGCAGAGAGCCCAATGCGGGGCTCCATCCCAGGGTCCTGGGATCATGACCTGAGCCGAAGGCAGAGGCTTTAACCCACTGAGCCACTCAGGCGCCCCTTAAGTGGGATTTCTTGAACCTCCTGGCTACCCAACTTTGACTGAAACGGAGGCACAGGAATATAACAGTGGCTGGAATATAACAGATGCAATCACTTGATGATCTTCTAAGTGACAGCCAAAGAATTATGCACTAGAGTCCTTATCCAGAGTGTTTACAAACTGTGTGTGGATGTGACCTCTCACATTAGCCTAGTCACTTAACCTCCACCACCTCCATTTATCACTGCCTCCATTTACCACCTTCATAAATGACACAACAGTGCCTGCCTCATTAGATTCTTGAGAGGAATTAATGAAATGATGCATATAAAGTGCCTCACATTCTGCATACTTGGCTCAGAATAAACAATAAACAATGTTGTGTTGTTTTTTTTTTTACTACTGTGGTTAACAGTATCTGTTGTATACTGTGTAAGTTTTAAAGCATTAGGAAATCCCAAGTTATGATTGTTAATATTTTTGTGATATTTAGGGAAACAACCTGTGTATGTTGCTGAAGGATATGTATCTTGGCATCAATGCATCCCTGTCTGAAGCTATGCATTGTACTGCATTTATCCAAATGCTTCTTCCTGTCTAGAGAACAAATCAGTTGAGAAAAGGCCATTTTGAATACTAGTTTTTTTCAGGGAGCATAAGCCTATTCTAATTCCCTGTTGGAATTTTGGGTTATAAGTCTTCAGGAGGAAGTCAAGCTTCCTATCAAATGCATTGTTTTGCCTGATCTTGGGATTTAAACCCCAGGGAGGTCACAGCAAAGGAGCAGTTGGATCTGTTTGTGACTCATCAGTAAAGGCGAGTGATGTGCTTTTATACTCAGGGGTCTTAGGATATTTTTCTCAATGAAGTAAAACTGTCCACAGTATTCTATGTATTGCTGTTCTCTGCATGGTTAATTATTGTAATACTTTACATCCTATTTTATAGCCACTTTGAAGGGGAAAAAGTCCCTTTGGAGATTTTTCTGTGTTTGCTAAGTTTCAAGTCTGCTAGGCTGTGAGAGTTTCCAGGTGAGAGGAGGAGACGGTGGAGAGACAGTGGACTAGCAGAATTAGAGAACTGTGATCTCACCTGGGCTCTAAAACTTGAGTTTTAGATTACAGAACTCAAACATCCAGGGCCTGGTGCTAGTGCTGCTTTTTTGGTCAGCACATTGTGTTGTGGGATTGGGCAGCCACAAAGCTGGGGGCAGCAGCATCACCTCAAGAGCCAAGGGCAGCTTAGAGTTTCAGCTCAATTTGAGTCAAGGACATGAGTGCAGCCAAAATGAGGGCGAGGTCAGAAACAGATGCCAGTAGCAGAGATGGGGAAGTGGGGGGGAATAGCCAAGCCTATAGCTGTCAGAAGGCAGGAAGGATCCTAGGGCCACTTTTCCAAAAAATATGTTCCAAGACACATTAGCCCTGTAGGATGTTGTCTTGTAATCTATGATGACAGGTTTTCCTGGACATATAGTGGGTTCGAAGTCAAACAGGTTTTTCTACTTTAGGGCTTGTTGTAGCCTCTAACATACCCAGTGGTATCATGCAAATACAAGGTAAAGCTGTAAAATTTAGCAGGTCATTAGTATTTCACACAGAATCATTGTTTGTCTTGGGGGTAGTGGGAGATGGAGTGGACAAGAGGGTTGGGGGGGGCGGGAATGAGAGATGCTGTTGGCAGAGTAGAGTTTCCCAGAACACACTTTGGGAGAGGCTGCCCTAGGGTATGTGGCATGTGCTGTGAAGTTTGCTGTGGCTTTTCGCCTAGGCTCTTGAGTGGACAGCTTGAACCCTGTGGAGTCCTGAAGGAACCTGCAAATACCCACAAATTTTCCCCAGGCTCTCAATAACTGTTCTTGTTTCATCTCTCTAGCCTCATCACTTAACTAATAATTGTTATTGCTATTAATAAAATTAAGGAAATTAGTCCTCATATAAAAAAGGTTAAGTGATTTAACCCGTAGTTACTGAGACCAAAAACAACAACAAAATGGGTCAGAACTTTTGTACCGTTGGCCCTGCCTCAGGCATATAGGTCTACCCTGCTCCCTTAAAAGGCAACAAAAAACACTTTTTTTAAGGTTTCAAAGGGAATACATTTGAAAAATTTAACAATGAGTTTGAAAAATGAGGCAGATGGCGTGTTTAGGGATGAACTTAATGAATATCAGGGCATACTGTTCATTCAAGCATTCCCACAGGCTTCTGGAACTGAACATGCAACTGTATCCTTGCATGCTTACTTAAAATGAAAGGCACTGTTTCCTTGTCACATTAGCCAGGAACCTAAGCAAACATCATCTTACTCTTCTCTGTCCATCTCTTCTTCAGCCAGGCCCCTCCCTGCCGCCCTCAGGATGCTCACCAGGCACTCGTCTCCTCTCTTCAGCCTCTGCCATGGGCATGGTGCCAGTGCTTAGCCTACACTAGACCAGGGCAGGTAGCAGGGGGATGAGGGAACTGGGGGAAGGCGAGCATTCCAGATACCCATGGATTTGCACATACCTCTTCTCTCGTGTAAATCATGAGTTACATGAGGGTGCAGATTATGGCTTATTTGGTCTCTTGTCCCCAGTAGTTAGCAGAGTCCTGGGGCATTTTTAATTAGGAAGTTACTGGTACATTTAAGTAGACAGAAAGAAAAAGCAAAGAATGAAATGAAGTAGGAACTTGATAGGGTCTGTTAATCCCTTTGTGGCTGATTATTAGATATTTGCATTGCTGACAGAACAGTTTGTATTTTGGAGGCATAAAGACAAGACCTGCTAAAATTGAATACCAAACTTCTTTAAGTGGTCATAAGTACTTATCTGTGCTTTTCAGAAAATTGTCAGATTCACTGTCAGATTTTCAGAGTCATTGTCAAAACGGCAGTTATGATTAAAGTCCAATGGAAGAAAATTGAAAAAGGTTTATGGAGTCCAGGACATGGTAAAGGGTGAAGGATAATGATTAAATCATTTGAGATTGAAATTATCTGCAGTAAATTCTCTATAGCAAATATCAGACCTCATTTTATCATTACAGATGCTGTTACCTTTATTGAATAAAGATTCATGTTTGTAGCAGGCCATGTGCTTATTAATTAATTATTAATTTGCAGAAGGGTCATTATGTGGCTTGAATTGAACCAAAGTGGTTTATTGGGCCTCCTAGAAGTAGCAGAGGGGCTGGGTACTGAAGCACATGACAGGTGCTGAGAAACTAAGCCAGTATGAGCAAGTGCTAGGTGGTAAATCGAAAGTTGGGCAGTGGTCAGGGCAAATACAAGCAAGGCAGGCAGAGAAGGAGGCAAGCGAGGAGGGCCTGAGGAAGCCGGAGGGAGGAGAGAGGGAAGGATCTGGTCCCCTGATCCACTACCCTGACATCCTATAGCACTGAGTATTCAAGGGGAGGGAGAAATTCTCCTCTGTCTAGAGTTCTTCTAGCTGGACTAACAATTAAATTTACATGAGACAGATTAACTGGAGAAAAAGCCACACCTTTATATGTGTGTATGGAGGCCCAATTATAAAATTGAGACCTAAAAGGATGAGCAAGGCAGGCAGGTTTTATACTTTTGGGCAAAGAGACAATAGTGAGAAATTGACAGGACAAGGAAAACGTTAGAATTCCCTACTAGCCAAAGCTCCCAAACAGAACTTGGGCTGAGGTTGTAGATTAGTAAGAAGTCACCAGGGTGGTTTATGCAGCCTCTCCACTCTAAATTCCCTATCTCTATAATAAATATATCTCTACCTCCTGGAACAGGGAGAGATATCTTCCACATAGAAGCTATATTTTCTGCTTTCAAGAAGACAAAGGAGGATCTGAGTGTCCTTGTACAAACTGTCTCTTAAGTAATTTTTATTTGAAATAATCAGCTTATGCAGAGTGTTTAGATAAATCTAGGTCCCAGTTTAATCCACCTGGTTACTTCTTACTTTGCAGTAAGAAGCAACTCAGAAATGGGTGTAATGATAAATTGAAAACAACTGATCAGATAAAGCACAGCACCTCTTCTAACTCTAGGTGGTGAAAACTAGAACCACCCTTTGCAAGGAGGCAAAAAGAAACACATACTTGATTGTGGTTTCTGTTTACTCCCACCTTCCGCTCTAGTCAAGGCGACAGACAGAATGATCTTTGTTCTTTAAATAGCCAGAACTTTCTGTAATCTTGACCGACAGTCTCAGCTGAATATAACCAAAAAAATGAACTTCCATCAGTGCATGATTTAGGGGTGGAAGAACTACCTCTTGCTCCCTTCCTGATGCAGAGGGATGCTGGAGGAAGTTCAGTCTCTACAATCATACCATGCCAAGGGCACAGCAGAGCTATCCCAGCACCGATACAGAAGTCATCGTGGAATGTGTACTTTCAACACGTCTATGCAGGAATTCATGGGACCTAACAAATGGTCACACTGAAAGGGGGAAACAGATTCAGAAGCCTAGCACCAACATTTCTTAAATTGTAGTGGTAAAATGTAGTCAGCAACATAACAGGCACTCTGGTCCTGCGCTTCATGCTACTCAAAACTGGAATTTTGACAAGCTTCGTGCAGTTTGTTTCAGTTCATCTAACAGAATTCTAACTTTTAAGGGAGCAGACAATAGCATTCTTTAGAAATGTTATCGTTTTTGTTCCTTATACATAACAACAAAAAAAAAAAACGCTCAGTAAATAATTATGGAGCGTATTTCAGGAACATAAATATTTCTCTTTTGAAAGCATTATTTCTGTGTCTTTAAAGACTGTACATTTCTTTCATCTCATTGCATGCATGCAATGTTGCATTTGATTAGGAAAAATGCAGTAGTCAACAGTTGCCTTTTTATACATTTTATTTGGGCTCATCCAGCTATGGGACCTTGAAAATATTGACTGTCTACAGTTACCTACCTTCAAGGCTTATTTTGAATTCATACTGCTTTTGAACTTTAAAGACATCAAGCTATCTGCTTTCTCTGATAGTATAAAGTTCTGTAATTTTAGGTAGCATCATCTGATGAGGTCTGAAACATTGGCAGCCTACATTGCCTATTAGTGATTCTAGTAAATGTAAACAAAATTACAGATTATGATGGATGGAAGCATTTGAGTCAGTTGCTGAGATTTTTAGCTGCTGCTGTTTTTATCAAGACATCTGGATAGTTACACAATTCCAGATGTTTAGAAATCTGCGGGGTTATGAGAAACATTACTTGAGTAAAAGTTTTTTCCTAAATACTTAGAATTTGTGTAGAAGTAAACTTGAATGTTTTAAAACTTAGATAAGAATGGAAATGTTTGAAATTTCATGTAGAATTGGTCTCTCAAATAGTTATATGTACGTACTTATTATTGAAATTTAGAAAGCATCTCTCATGGGGATGCCTGGGTGTCTGAGTTTGTTAAGCATCTGCCTTTGGCTCAGGTCATGATCCCAGGGTCCTGGGATCAAGTTCTGCATTGGGCTCCTTGCTTAGCAGGGATCCTGCTTCTCCCTCTTCCTGCAGCTCTCTGTGCTTGTGCTCTGTCTCTCTCTCTCAGATAAACAAAATAAAATAAAATAAATTCTTAAAAACAAAACAAAACCCTCTCTCATGAAAGGCAAATGAAGGTAGGCAAATGAAGAGAAACTTGCCTAAGGTCTCTAGAGTTCATTTGTTCAAAACTATTTATTGAGCATCTACCGTGTGGCAAGTGATATCAGAACAAAGGTCACTGCTTTCTCAGAGCTGACATTCTAACCAGGGGTCACAGATAATAAGTAAATATAGTTTCAGGTGTACAGCATAACTCAATATTTGTATACATTGCAAAATGTATACAAATATACATTTGTAATATGCATATTTTGTAATATGCATATACATTTGTAATATGCAAATATACATATGTAATATACATATTACAAATGTAAGTCTAGTTACCATCCCTCACCAAAGTTACAATTTTCTTTCTTGTGATAAGAACTTTAAAGATTTTACTTTCTTACTTTTTAAGTTTGCAGTACATTATTGCCTGTAGTCACCATGGTGTGCATTACAATCCCATGACTTATTTTAGATCTCTAAGCTTATACCTCTTGAATCTCTTCACCCTTTTAGACCACCACCCTAGCCCTTTTCCCTCTGGCAGCCACCAATCTGTTGTTCTCTATGTATGTATTAGATCCCACAGATAAATGAAATCATATAGTAATTATCTTTGACTTATTTCACTTAATATAATACCTTCAAGGTCCATCATGTTGTCATGAATGTCAAGATTTCATTTTTTAAAATGAGAACTATATTCCATTGTGTGTGTGTGTGTGTGTGTGTGTGTTTATCCATTCACCCAATGAAGAACACTTGGGTTTTTTGCATGTTTTGGCTATTGTAAATAATCCTACAGTGATATAGGGGTACATATATCTTTTCAAATTAGCGTATTCATTTTCTTTAGGTGCTGGAATTGCTGGATCATATGGTAGTTCAATTTTTAACCTTTTGAGTAACCTCCATACTGTTTTCCATAGGTATTGCACAAATTTGCATTCCTATCACTAGGCACATGGGTTCACTTTTCTCCACATCCTTACCAACACTTGTTGTTTCTTGTCCTTTGGATACTAGCCAATATGACAGATGTGAGATGATAGCTCATTGTGACTTTGATTTGTATTCCCTGACTTAGTGATGTTGAGCGTCTTTTCATGTGTCTGTTGGCCATATTTGTGTCTTCTTTGGAAAAATGTGTATGCAGATCGTTTGCCCATTTTTTTTAAATTGCATTGGTTTTTTGTTGAGTTATAGAAGAATTTTGTATATTTTGATAATAATCCCACATTGAATACATGATTTGCAAAACTTTTCTTCCATTCAGTAAGTTGCTTTTTAAATTTTTATTGGTGGTTTTCTTCATTGTGCAGAAGCCTTTACTTTGTTGTAGTCCTGTTTGTTAATTTTTACTTTTGTTGCCATTGCCTTTGGTGTTAGATTCCTTACCCCCCGCCAACTAACTAACTAACTAAATAAATAAATAAATAAAATAACCCCATAAAACAAAAGACCAATGTTAAGGAGCTTAGCCATTTATGTTTTCTTTTAGGAGTTTTATGGTTTCAGGTCTGTAATCCATTCTGAGTTTTTAGTGTATGTTATAAAGAAAGTGGTCCAGTTTCATTCTTTTGCATGTGGCTGTCCAGTTTTCCCAACACCATTTATTGAAGAGAGTGTCCTTTTTTCATTGTATATTCTTGGTTCCTTTGTCGTAAATTAATTGACAGTACATGCATGAGTTTATTTCTGGGCTCTGCATTCTGTTCCATTGATCTATGTGTCTTGTTTTTATGCCAATACTATGCTGTTTTGATTCCTATAGCTTTGTAATACAGTTTGAAATCAGGGAATAGTATGCTTCCATCTTTGTTCCTCTTTTTTAAGATGGCTTTGACTCTTCAGGGTCTCTTTTGATTCCATACAAATTTTAGGATTGATTGTTCTTATTCTGTGAGAAATACCATTGGATAATTTGATAGGAATTGCATTGAATCTATAGATTATTTTGGGTAGATGGACATTTTAACTATTAATTTCTTTAATCCATGAACACAGAATAACTTTCCATTTGTTGGTATCTTTTTCTATATCTTTCATCAGTGCCTTACAGTTTTCAGTGAACAAATCTTTCACCTCCTTGGTCCAGCTTCTTACTGTTTTATTCTTTTTGATGCAAATATATATTTCTTAATCTCTCTTTCTGATAGTTTGGTGTTACTGTTTAAAAATGTAGCAGACTTTTGTGTATTAATTTGTTTATTCTAACAGTTTTTTGGAAGCCTTCAGGGTTTTCTATATATATTAAAACCATGTATCCAGATAGTGACACTTTGACTTGTTCCTCTCCAGTTTGTATGTCTCATTTTTTTTTCCTGCCTAATTGCTCTGGCTAGGACTTCCAATACCAAACTGAATAAAGCTGGCAAGAGTCGGCGTCTGTGTCTTTTGCCTGATTTTAAAGAAAAGCTTTTAGCTTTTCTCCATTGAGTATGACATAGGTGTGGATTTGTCATATACGGCCTTTATTATATTGAGACATTTCATCTATACCCACTTTGTTGACAGCTTTTATCATAAATAGGTGTTGAATTTTGTCAATTTTTTTTTTCATCTATTAAGATTATCATAGTGACTTTAACTTTCATTTTGTTAATGTGCTATATCACATTGATTGGTTTGCAAATGTTGAACCATCCTTGTATTCCTGGATAAATCCCACTTGATCATAGCATATGATCCTTTTAATGTGTTGTTGAATTCAGTTTGCTAATAATTTTAGGGATTTTTGCATCTACGTTCATCAGGGATAATGGACGGTAATTGTGTGTGTGTGTGTGTGTGTGTGTGTGTGTGTGTGTGTTGTCGTTGTCTGGTTTTGGTGTCAGGGTTATGCTGGCCTCATGAGTCTGGGAACGTTTCCTCCTTGTTGTTTAGTTTGTTGTTGTTGTTTTTGTTCTTTGTTTTTTGTTTTTGTTTTTGAATAGTGGGGAAAGAATAGGTATTAAGTCTTATTTGAATGTTTGATAGAATTCACCACTAACACTTTCTTGTTCTGAACTCTTGATTGTATTAAGTCTTATTTGAATGTTTGATAGAATTCACCCCAACACTTTCTTGTTCTGAACTTTTGATTGTTGGGAGTTTTTTTTTTTTATTATTATTATCATTATTGATTCAGTTTTCCTACTAGTGATTGGCCTATTCAGTCTTAGAAGATTGTATTTTTTTTTTTTTTTTGTGATTTATCCATTTCTTCTAAGTTGTACTATTTAGGGTGAATAATTGTTCATAGTAGTCTCTTATGATCCTTTATACTTCTTTGGTGACAGTTATAACTTCTCTTTCATTTCTGGTTTCATTTATTTGAGCCCTCTCTTTTTTAGTCTAGCTAAAGCTTAGTCAATTTTATTTCTTAGATACGGTTCTTAGTTTCATTGTGCTTTATTTATTTTAGTTTCTATTTCATTTCTTTTCACCCTGATATTTATTATTCCCTTTCTTCTAACTTGGGATTTTTTTCCTTTTTCTGGTTCCATTAAGTGCAAAGTTAGATTGTTTATTTGAGATATTTCCTGTTTCTTGAGGTAGGCATGTGTCTCTATAACCTCTTTTATCCCATTGATTTGGGTATGTTATATTTCCATTTATATTTGATTCATGATATTTTTTAATTTCTCCTTTGATTTCTTTGTTGACCCATTGGTTGTTTATTGTCATGTTGCTTAATCTCATATTTTTTTATTTTTTCAGTTTTCCTCTTTTAATTGATTTCTTGTTTCGTGCTATTATAGTTGGAAAAGATGTTTGATCTAACTTGTGTGTTCTTAAATATATTGAGACTTCTTTTGTGGCTTAACATGTGATCTATCCTGGGGAATGTTCCATATGCATTTGAAAAGAGTGTGTATTCTGTTTTTGTATGGAATATTCTGTATATAACTATTAAGTCCATCTGGTCTAATATGTTGTATAAGGCTGATGTCTCCTTATTGATTTTCTGTCTGAATGATCTATTCATTGAGCTAAGTGGGATGATAAAGTCCCCTACCGCTATTGTTTTGCTGTCAATTTCTCCCTTTATGTCTGCTAATATTTGTTTTATATATTTAGGTGCTCCTGTGTTGAGTGCAGGAATATTTATAGAAATTATATCCTCTTGCTGGATTGACCCCTTTGTTGTTACGTAATATCCATCTTTGTCATTTTTACAGTCTTTGGCTTTCTTTTAGCTTGCACTTACATACAATGACTTTTTCCATTCCTTCACTTTCCGTCTGTGTCCTTACATCTGAAATGAATCTCTTGTAAGTAGCATTTAGGTGAGTCTTATATTTTCAGTGCATTTAGCCATGGAATTTAGTCCATTTTTTTGAACCTAATTATTGATAGGTGTGCACTTACAGCCATTTTGTTAATTGTTTTTCTGGCTGTGTTGTAGTTCCTCTGTTTCTTCTTTTCTTGCTCTCTTCCCTTTTGGTTTGAGGACTTTCTAAAGTATTATGATTAGATTCCTTTTTTGTTATCTTTTGTGTATCTACTATAGATTTTGGCTTTGTGGTTACCATGAGGCTCACATATAACAGACTACATATATTATATATATATAGTATATATATTCTAACTATATATATTTGTCTAATATAGAGAGAGATTTTTGAGATTTTTTTTTATTATTAAAATGAAGTTTTTCTAGTCTAGATTCTCTTAAAAAATGGTACCAGGAGTGAAATTATACCTATTTCTTTTGCATATTTAAAAATTTTTTGAGAGGCACATAAGCAATTTCCCAACAATGCATTCATCCCTGTGAAGAAAACACATCTGGTTTACAACCAAATAGCTGGATACAAAACAATCATCTAGGAGAGGGATTTAAGGTTAACTTGCAAATTATCAATAATGTCAACATACCATGATAAACAAGAATTAAATTGAACACCAGAGGAAAGGTGTCAGGTTAAGCAGAAAAATGGTTTGGGGAGATTGTATTAAGAAAAACAGTAAGAAAAAACTTGGGGCACCTGGGTGGCTCAGTCAATTAAGTGTTTGACTCTTGATTCCAGCTTGGGTCATGATCCTCAGGGTCGTAAGATCGGTTCTGCTGCTGGTATCGATCGTCTCTCTCCCTCTCCTTCTGCCCCTCCCCTTGTCTCTCTCCCTCTCTAAGAAAAAAGAACAAACTTGTTTGTGGATTTACATGGTACAGCTAGAAAAGTTTTGGCGGACTAAGAATTTTGGTAGAAATAGAAAATTTGAGCCAGCCCATACAAAAAGGGATGTTTTTGCGTAACCAAAAGAGGAAAAATGTTTTACTCTTATCTCCACTGCCATCTTCCTGGGCTCTTCCGCTGTCCTTCCCACATTCATCCTCTGAGTTTTCTATTTCTTGGATAACCTATTAGTCTAGACTAATCTCTCTGTATATGCATATATGAGTCTAATCAATAGGAAATTAGGTTTGTGAATGCATTCTAAAACTTCACAGTTTTACTCCCCACCCTCCATGGTTGTATTTTTAATGTCCCATTTTACACCTTTTTTTTTTTTTTTTTTCCAGAAGAAAACTATATCCTGGGTGTATTTTCTTCTCAATTTTATTTTACTTTATTTTTTTAAATTTCTTTTCAGTGTTCCAGAATTCATTGTTTATGCACCACACCCAGTGATCCATGCGATACGTGCCCTCCTTAATACCCACCACCAGGCTCACCCAAGCCCCCACCCCTCCCATTTTACATCTTTTTATTTATTTTTTTAAGACTTATTTATTTTAGAAAGAGAGCACAAGTAGGTGAGGCAGGGAGAGGGAAAGAATCTCAAGCACACTCTTGGAGTGTGGAGCTGGGCGCAGGGCTCAGTCTCACAACTCTGAGATCATGACCTGCCGCCAAACCGAGAATCAGATCCTCAATTGACTGTGCCATCCAGGCACCCCTCCCTTAACGAATCATTATAGTTACCGTTATTTTTACTACTTTTGCCTTTGAATTTTTGTACTAGCACCGTTATCATTACCATATATTTACCTATAACAGTGAGGTTTTTACTGTGTTTTTTTTTTTTTTTTTCTTACTATTCGGTGTCCTTTCTTTTGAGTGTAAAGAAGTCCCTTTCACATTTTTCTTAAGGCCAGTTTAGTGGTGGTGAACTCTGCTAGCTTTTGTTTGTCTGAAACGTTCTTTATCTCTCCTTCAAACGTAAGTAATAACCTTGCTGGATAGTGTTTTCCTGTTTAGAAGATTTTAACTTCAGCACTTTAAATACACCATCCTACTCTCTTCTGGCCTGTAAAGTATCTGCAGAGAAATCTGCTGGTAGTCTTATGGGTGTTCCCTTATATATAACAAGTTATTTTTTTTTTCTTATTGTTTTTAAAATTCTTTAACTTTTGATATTTTAATTGTAATGTGTCTTGGTGTGGGTTTCTTTGGGCTCATTTTTGAGGAATTCCTTGTGCTTTGTGGATCTAGATGTCTGTTTTCTTCCCTAGGTTAAGGAAGTTTTCAGCCATCTTCAAGTGAATTTTCTGACATTTTCTCTCTCCTCTGGAATTTCTATGAGGAGAACATTTATCTGTTGTCCCATAAGTTTCTTAAACTATATTCACTTTTTTTTCTATATTCACTTTTTAAAGTTCTTTTCTTTTTATTGCTCTGTGGGATGAGTTCCATCATGGATGCTTTTGTTTGTGTCATCTATTTTGCTATTGAATCTCTCTACTATATTTTTCAGTTTAGTTATTCTGTTCTGTAGCTCTGTGACTTCTGTTTGCTACTTGTATTTCTAACTCATTTTTGAAGTTCTTCTCCTGAGTTCATTGAGCATCTTCATGGCCAATATTTTGAACTCTGTATCAGATAAATCTCATCTCTGTTTTATTAAGTGTTTTGGTGGGGGGGAGAGGTTAATCTTGTTCTTTCATCTGGAATATATTCCTCTATTTTCCTATTTTGCTTGATTCTCTTTTCATTTCTGTGTATACTATGTGAAACAGCTATGTCTCTCAGTCTTGATGAATGGCCTCATATAGATAATGAAACTTATTGCTAACCTTGTCCTTTATTATCTCTTGAACCTTTGTGATTGTCGAAGCAATGTGATTTATTCCTGATTGGCCCCAGGTGTTGAGGGAATGGCTAACCCTTTGAGTCTTCCAGAAAGTGGAATCTCAGTCAGCTCCTAGCTCTAGGCTAATTGGAAGCTTAACTCTCAGGCACAGAGTCACCATGGCCACCAGAGAAGATTCACCAAGAAAAGCGATGAAGCCAGGGAGATGCACTCTGCTCTGGATCTACGCGGCCGGCCCTGTAGAACCCCTGCCCCTCCTCCTTTGCCCATCAAAGACTACAAAATCTAAGTGGGATTTTACAGTACTCCAGTGAAGTTGGGGTGTCTTTGAAGACTGTCTTGGAACATCTTTGTTCTTTCCTTTTTTCTTCCTCTCATGATCACTAAGTGGTGTTTATCCTCACTAATGCACTTAGAGCAATCTTTGGTTTTTCAAGTCAAGTCTCTGACATACATCCACATTTGATCTTTAATTTGTGTTGTTCTATAGCATGTAGTCAATTATATTTGAATTTTAAAAAATGAATCTTCAATGTTTGTTATTAAATCAGGATGAATGAAAATCCAGGAATCTGTGACTCTCAAGTTATGAGCTCCAGAGAACCATGAGATATTTTGGGTTTTCAAAACTCAGCCTGGGACACTATAGTTTTATGACCTTGTGCACTGGTTTAACTGAGCTGCATCCTGTCTGTTGGTGCCAGGCTGATTGTGGTTCACATTTATGGACAGTGCTTTTAGGAGATTTAAGTGAATTTCCAAGATGTGCTTTTAGGAGATTTAAGTGAATTTCAAACTCTGTAGTAGAAGAAACCCAACCTTAAAGCAGGCAAATGCAGAGTGGAAGAGAAGTCTGTTGCTCAGATCCCATGTAAAAGAAACAAAAACAAAAGCAAAAAACAAGGAACACAAATATATACAGTCTTGTGGGACCACAGCTGTAAACCCTGCTGGCCTCCAGACCAGGCAATGTGCAAGTGTCTCCTTGGTGACAGTTGGAAAGACTGGGGCTCCAGAATAGTGTATAAGCTCATTTCTGGGAGAAACAGTTAAGTTGTAGCAAGACCAAGGGAGTGCACAAAAGTCATGTCCCCTGGCCTGCATACCCTGAGATCATGTCTGTGGCCTTTTAGTATGTAGTAATCCTAAAGTGTGTCCTTTACTCTGAGGTTCTAGGACAAGTAAATGCCGTTTTTCACACGAGAGTGGGGTTGTGTTTTGGTCTGCTGTCTCTGCAGTGTTCTGGGGGTAGGAATCCATCAAGAACTGTCACTCCAGTGTTTCAAACCTGCTGGGACCAGAACCACAGTCTTCCCTGGCCCAAGAGCCAGGTGCTTAAGGGACATCTCTGTGAGGGGTGTACCTACCTTCACTAGCAAGTTAGAGGGGAGTGCAAAAATGGCACCCACCAGTGCCTCTCTCTCTAGAGAGAGTCCTAACAACCTTTTGGCAGATACTCTAAGATTAGCAAATGAATCTCATTCACATATGGGCTAGGTGCTTTTCAAACTGCTGCCTTTGTGCTGGGTCTCAGGGTGGGTGAGTCTGCAGTCAAATGCAAGAGTGGAATCTCTGTTTCCTAGAACTGTATATTCTTCTGAATGTAAGCCCTCTTGGTTTTCAAAGCCAGCTATTTTGAGGGCTCCTCATCTCTCTGATATAGGTTACAGGGTCAAGGTGCTTCAAGCATGTCACCTTGCTCCCCAAGGAGAAGCTCCATATTTGTGACATCCTTCCTAATTGTGGGTTGCCACAGCAAGTGTAAGGTTTTTGGTGAGACCCTCTCTGCTTCTCCTACCCATATTGATGTGGCCCTGTAGTTGCTTGTTATAGAAGAGATGTTCAGTTAGTTTTCAAGTCTTTTTCAGGGGGATTTATTTCATAGGTAGCTGTAAATTTGTTTATGGGAGGTGAATTCAGGGTCTTCCTGTGCTGCCATCCTAAATTGCCTTCCTGAATAATGTAGTTTCTAGAAGGTGATAAGTGCTGTGGAAAAAAATAACCTATACAACTAATAAGAGTAGTAGATGTACTGGGATGGTCAGTATAGTCCATACTGACAAAATAAAATTTGAACTAAGATGTGAAGAAGACAAGCAATTAGCCAGCAATTATATGGGGAAGAGCTTTCCAGCAGAGAATGCTAGACCGAAGGTGTACTTGGCCTGTTTGAGGAACAGCAAGGAACCAGTATGACTTATCAGTGAACAAGGGGGCAATATTAGCAATGAGGTCAGTGGTAAGAGGACAAAGACCCAATCATGTAGAGCCTGTCAGCCCTTTTAAGGAGGTGAATTTTTATTCTGAGTGAAATATAGAGCCATTGGAAAATTTTTTAGCACAGGAGTGACATGATCTGATCAGGTTTTTAAGAGGGATGTCTCTCAGGGCGCCTGGGTGGCTCAGTGGGTTGAGCCTCTGCCTTCGGCTCGGGTCATGATCTCAGGGTCCTGGGATCCAGTCCCGCATCGGGCTCTCTGCTCAGCAGGGAGCCTGCTTCCCTCTCTCTCTCTCTCTGCCTGCCTCTCTGTCTACTTGTGATCCCTGTCTGTCAAATAAACAAATAAAATCTTTTTAAAAAGTCCTGTCTGAAAATATGGACTGTACTACATGGGTGGTTGGGGGGGGGAGGGTAGGAGCAACGAGACCAAGTTGGAGTGTTTTGCTCTAATCCAGTTTAAGTTTATGGTCATTTAGGCCATAATAAGAGCAATGGAGAGGTAGTGGTAAATGGTGGAGTTGGCAGAATTTCTTGATGGATAGGATGTAGAGTGTGAGCAAAAGAGGACATGAGGTTGCTTCCAAGCTTTCTGGCCTAAGCATCAATGAAGCTGCCATTAGCTGAAATGGAGAAGACTGTAAAGACAGTGGTTTGGAGTCAGTGTTGAGAGACAAAGGTATCAGATTTAGGTATGTTGAGTGTGAGATAGCTCTTAGACATACTAGAAGAGATGCTAAGCAAGCAACTGAATGTATTAATACTTCTTGATCTTTTCCTCAATAAGCAAGTGATATGGTTTTTATTTTTGTACTTTATTTTATTTATTCATTTTAAAGTGTGGGGCTTGAACTTATGACCCGGATATCAAGATGTGAACTGAGATTAGGAATCCAGTACTCAACCAACTCAGCCACACAGGTGCCCCTTTATTACTTTTTTGGCAGGAATATTTTAAATTAATTTTCAATATATATAGTTTTATTCAAGTTTTTCAACATTTTTCTTTATTTAATTATATCTTTTAACCAGTTTTTATAAACTACCAATTTTGAAAAAAGTATTGCAAATATGTTTACATCTAAATGATCATCAAATCCATTTTATGTTAGAAAATGTTTTTTTCCAAATTTTTTAACTTATATTCAGTTGATTAACATATAGTATATTACTAGTTTCAGAGGTAGAGTTTAGTGATTCATCAGTCTTAAATAACACCCATTACATCCCATGCCCTCCTTAATGTCTGTCACCCAGTTATCCTACCCCCCCCCCGCCCCCACCATCCCTCCTGTCCAGCAACCCTCAGTTTGTTTCTTGTGATTAACAATTTCTTGGAGTGCCTGGGTGGCTCAGTCAGTTAGGCATTTGCCTTCAGCTCAGGTAGTGATCCCAGGATTCTGGGATCAGCCAGAAGCACTTCTCCCTGTCCTACTGCCCCTGCTTATGTGCATGTGTGCTCTCTTTCTCTGTCTCTGTCAAATAAATAAGTAAAATCTTAAAAAAAAAAGTTTCTTATGGTTTGTCATCCTGTCTGATTTCATCCTGTTTTATTTTTCTTTCCCTTTCCCTATGCTTCTCTGTTTTGTTTCTTAAATTAAATCACATATGAATGAGATCATATGATAATTTTCTTTCTCTGAATGACTTATTTCACTTAGCATAATGCCCTCTAGTTTCATCCACATCATTGCAAATGGCAAGATTTCATTTTTTTGATAGCTGAGTAATACTCCATCATATATGAGCCAGATCTTTATCCATTCATCTGCTGATGGACATCTGAGCTCTTTCCATAGTTTGGCTATTGTGGACATTGCTGCTGTTAACATTGAGGTGCAGGTGCCCCTTTGGATTACTACATCTGTATCTTTGGGATAACCACTAGTAATGAAGTTCCTGGGTCATCGGGTAGCTCTATTTTCAATTTTTTGAGGAACCTCCATACTGTTTTCCAAAGTGGCTGTACCAGCTTGCAGTCCCAACAGTGTAAGAGGGTTCCTAGGTGCCCCTTTAAATTAAAGCTTTTTCATTTATTTTTTTTAAATACATAAAATTTGCCATCTTAACCATTATAAGTGTATAGTTCATTGGCATTAAGTACATTGGTATTGTGTGATACCATGACAGCCATCCATCCATAGAACCCTTCATCTTGTAAAACTGAAATGCAGTACTCATTAAACAGTAACTTTGCATTCTCCTGTCTCTTCAGTCCCTGGCAACCACCATGCTACTTTCTGTCTGCTTCTGACTTCTCTGTGTAACTAGTATAAGTTGAACCAAACAGTATTTGTGTTTTTTAACTGGCTTATTTCACTTCACATAATGGCCTGATGGTCATCCATGTTGCGTCATATTTCAGGACTTTCTTCTAAGGCTGAATAATATTCTGTTACATGTATGTGCCACATTTTGTTTCTCTCTTCATCTGTTAATGGATAGTTGCATTGCTTCCATGTTTTAGCTATTGTGAATAATGCTGCTGTCTATAGAGGTGTGCAAACATAAAGGATATATATTTTTAAATCTTTAATATACCCGACTTCCATAGATTTTCTCTTTTTCATAAGTAATTTCTAAGCACCTTTTCATTATAAAAGATTTAAATGATACAGCTATATAGACACCAAAACGTGAAGGTTCCCATTCATCTTCTCTTCCTACTCCCAGTTCTCCCAGTTAAGTTTGCCCTGTTACTAACATCCCTTTCTAATGCATTTATGCACATTTGTATGCATTTTTCTTTTATAAAGGGGATCCTACTATACATATTTTTCTATAGTTTGTCTTTTATTTAATAATGTCTTGGAGATCTTCCCAATCTTATTTTTGTTTTTCTGTTTTTAACAATGGTTCATATGTTCCATAAAGTTGCATTGACTAGTCATATACTTTTGTATATGTACATATACATATACATATGCTTTATGTACGTATATGTATATGTACATATACTTTTTATGCACACAGGGTTCTTTCTGTACATTCCTAGATGTCAAATTCCTAGGTCCAAGAAAATTTCTTAAATTATTTTCTTTTCTAAGATCCTTTATGGTTTGCTTGCTTTTCTGGAAAAGTTCTTATGGAGCTCTAGAAATTTGGAAAATGTATTCTAAAATAAATTTCTTGGTTATGGCTTTGTTCCCCTTTGCAGAAGAGTTGTAAACCATGAGTTTTATAACCTTAATGGGTTTATTAAAAAAAAAAAAAAACCTGCTTGATCTTTTTTTTCCTTTTTTATTATGTTCAGTTAGCCACTGTATAGTACATCATTAGTTTTTGATGTAGTGTTCAATGATTCATTAGTTACATATTAGAACACCCAGTGCTCATCACAAAATCTAGGTATTTTAGGTAACACATGGGAGATAATGACCCTTATTTGAAATTGTAGGACAAAAGGAAAATTTTTGAAGAGATGATAAGAAAACATTGTTGAAAAATGTCTTTTAATATTTTTAGTGTAGAAACCTGGCAGATACCACCTTACCCAGGGTCCAGGGTTAATATCACATGTGTTAATCACATTGATAACATGCCGTGATGTAATACGGTGAGATGGTAGGTAATACAGTGAGATGGGCACATTGTCTGTATGACGTCCTGCCCTCAAACTCATAAACCCAATTTAATCATGAGACAACATTAGAGAAACTCAATTTGAGGGACAGTCTACAAAATACCTGACTGTGACCCTTCAAAGTGCCAGCATCATACAAAACAAGCAATGACTAAGTAACTGTCTTAGGTTGGGTGCCGTAAGGAGACAATGAGAACTAAACGCAATGTGGTATTTTCGATTGGATCCTATAACAGACAAGGGATATTAGTAGAAAAATTGATGAAATTGGAACTGAATCTGTGGTTTAGTATTTTTTCAGTATTAAATTCTTGGTTTTCATAAATGTACCATGGTTATATAAATGCTAATTTTAGGAACCTGGGTGCAGTTCCCTGTAAACCTAAAAATACTTCATACAAGTTTTGGGGTGGGGGTGCAGATCATGCCGGGGTGGCTCAGTCGGTTTAGCATCCGACTCTTTGGTTTCCACTCAGGTCATGATCTCATGGGTTGTGAGATTGAGCCCTATGTCAGGCTCTGCACTCAGTGGGGAGTCTGCTTAAAGATTCTCTCCTTGTGCCCCTCCCCTAGTTCATGCTCGCATTCTCGCTCTCTCTCAAATAAAAAATCTTTTTTTAAAAAGTAAGTTGTAGGGGCGCCTGGGTGGCTCAGTTGGTTGGATTACTGCCTTCGGCTCAGGTCATGATCCCGGAGTCCCAGTATCGAGTCCTATATCGGGCTCCCAGCTCCACGGGGAGTCTGCTTCTCTCTCTGACCTTCTCCTCATTCATGCTCTCTCTCACTGTGTCTCTCTCAAGTGAATAAGTAAAATCTTAAAAAAAAAGAAAAGTTGTAGTTTTGTTTCCTTTTTGTTTCCTTCTTTAAGGTATCTTTTTGCTCTGGACAATGTACCCCTGAAAAGTTTGTCTTCTCTAGAATACTACTTCTTACCCGATAAGCCCAAGAGACCCTCTTGTCCCAAGGAGGGGAGTCCATTGAGCTTTGATAGACTTGAGACTTGGCGCAGTTGGAAGAGATGTCAGACGGCCATAGCAAGGCCAGAAAGATGTGATCTGGGGGAATGATACTACAGCAAGAGAGCAAGCCTGAAGACTCACAGAACTGAGTGGACTTTGCTTTGAGATGGATGGCCAAAGACTGTGAAAGAGCTATTTGAGAATGATTTGGCAAAATATCACAGTTCAACACAAAGTTTTCCAAATAGGAGACAAAGTCACCCTAATCAGTAAGAGAGATTATCTACCACTCCCAAGTGATACAGAAGAAGACAAATGAAAGTGAAGCCGTAGTGGTAAGCTCTCCAGCTACAGTCAAAGATGAGGCTGGATTTATTAGCTGAAAATATCTGAGGCCTCTTGCAGTTAGTATATATCTAGACATTCCTTAGAGGAGATGTGACCCAGCAAGCACGAATCAGTAACCCAAATGCAGAGGAATGCAGAATGGGTAGGACCAGTGGCTAAAAAGATCATCGACCTTCAGGAAGAGACATTTTTTAAATAGGCCCCCTTCCCTTACACTAATATCATGTAACTGTTGTACTTTTATCTGAACCCAAGATTAACTGTTTAGTCACTCTTCTCGGTAAGATGGACTCTAAAAGTTAATATTAAATTTCTTGAATAGGTGAACCATCTGGTTGCAATTTTGTTTTCGGTTCCCTGTTATGCAATTGGCACCCAAATAAGAACTGTCTCCAAATGTGAGTAGGCTGAGTCAGTCATAAACACTCAAAAAAAAAAAAAAAAAAAAAGTTTTGTTTTGTATTACTATTCCAAGATTAGTTAGAAGATGAAATATTTAATGAAATGGCCCTTTTTTAAAGGGCACGTTTCTTTACCATGATGTGTTTAACCTAGAGTAGTGGTCAGCAAACTTTTCCTGTAAAGGGCCAGATAGTAAATATTTTTGGCTTTGGAGATCCTGGTTGGCTCAGTTGGTTAAGCGTCTGCCTTCCGCTCAGGTTGTGATTCTGGAGTCCCAGGGTGGAGTCCCATATCGGGCTCCCTGCTCAGTGGGGAGTCTGCTTCACCCTCTACCCCTCACCCTGCTCTCTTTCATATGTGCTCTCCAACTCTCTCTCTCTCAAATAAATAAAATCTTCAAAAATATATTTTTGGCTTTACAGCCACAAATGGTCTCTGTTGCCTATTTGTCATTGCTTTTTTTTTTTTTTTCTGTAATCCTTTAAAAATGTGTTTCCTGTATCTTTCACCATATTTTCATAATTTGTGATAGTGGCTAAAGTTTGTAGACTGGTATTAAGCAATGATCTAAAATCAAGTTTCTGGTTGTAGATTTATTGCCAGTGACCAAAAAAAAAGAAAAAAATATAAACATGATTTCAATGGATTTATAAGAAAATGAATATGATTTCTTACTGCAGGCATTTTGGCACATTCATAGAAGATACTCTAATAAATATGGGACTTGGGTAAAACCCATCATACCCTGAATGTTTGCTATCCAGAAATAAAGAGCATAGTTTTAAATTTCAAGTTACTTATTCAAGACATCTTTTGTTTCTAAATAGGCTAATTATTAGAGTAGTTTCATCTTTTAATATGTAAGTTGGTGATCTATTTTTCAAAGCTTCAGTATAATCTGTTTTCTCATTTAACCCATTAGCTACCTCCTTTTACAGTTTTGCTGCTGTAAGCAACATTCTTGCTTTCAGTGCCTCATTTTACAGTCACATTATAGTTTGTGCCTCTGATTTGGAGCTAAACTCTGGCTTTTCACTGTTTCTGTCCCAAGGCCATCCTTCCAGACCCCAGCTGGTGGCCTTTAGGCCCAAGAAGCCATCATTGGGATCACTGTGGAACAAACATCCTAATGCTCCTAATAAAAGGCTGAGTCGTTGGATATCATGCTACGGATTTTAGAGTTATAATTTGCCTCCCTCACATGGTGTTTCTAAAAAAGGTAGATAGGGTCCCACATTTAAGGACTTGAGCTTTTATTTCTTCTCTTTGTATTTGTCATAACATACTGTCAAAAAAATCTATAAATCTTGCATTCAGAGCCTTTGTTCTGTTTGTCTAAACAGTGCTTCATCCAGCTGGCAGGCCGTTTGAGCAGAAGGGTGCCTGATGAAAACCCATTTACTTTGTGGTCCCACTGGATCTCTCAAACTTGTCGACAGTACTTGGAAGGGTTAAGACCTTCTAAAATTTGTTCTACCAGGATAAATTTCAAGGAGAACACAGAAAATAAAGCAGCATGTGCAGTTTTTAATTAATACTGCTTAAGAATCCAAATAAAAGAGAATCATTTTACTCAGTAAAAAGGTGATTAGGTTTTATTAGCATTTCTTGTTTTGAATAATTAAGGCTTTTTTTTTTTTAAAGATTTTATTTATTAATTTGACAGAGAGAAATCACAAGTAGACGGAGAGGCAGCCAGAGAGAGAGAGAGAGAGGGAAGCAGGCTCTCCGCTCACAGAGAGCCCGATGTGGGACTCGATCTCAGGACTCTGAGATCATGACCTGAGCCGAAGGCAGCGGCTCAACCCACTGAGCCACCCAGGCGCCCCAAGGCTTTTTATCTTACAGTTCTCTCTACAGATATTTGGATTCTGTAAAAATGAAACTATTTTTTTAAAAGATTTTATTTATTTATTTGACACAGAGATCACAAGTAGAGAGGCGGGCAGAAAGAGAGAGGGAAGCAGGCTCCTCGCTGAGCAGAGACAAGATGTGGAGCTCAATCTCAGAACCCTGAGATCATAACCCAAGCCAGAGGCCGAGGCTTAACCCACTCAGCCACCCAGGCACTCCTGAGACTCTATTTTTTAAACAGTGATGGTTTCTTAAGTAGAATACTTTTATTTAGTTATCACAATATTCCTGGTAGAAATTTTATTTTCTCCTAAGCAGGGTCCAGTCTGTTGTTAATATCATTGGGTCAGCTAGAAGAAAGAGAAATTTAATACAAGTGGTATAAAGAGAAAGCAGTGGCATATGATTTCTTAAAAAGTCTCTGAAATTCAACAATTCACTTCTTGTATCAGGAACCAAACAGAAAATTGATCTATTTTCCTACATTTATGTCTTATGATGTATTTCAGTCTCTTTACATTTTAGAGTTTTGAGCTGTAGATAAGATCGTGTAATCTGTATAATCCTTTTTAAAAAATATATATATATATATGGGGGGATGCCTGGGTGGCTCAGTGGGTTAAGCCGCTGCCTTCGGCTCAGGTCATGATCTCAGGGTCCTGGGATCGAGTCCCACATCGGGCTCTCTGCTCAGCAGGGAGCCTGCTTCCCTCTCTTTCTCTCTGCCTGCCTTTCCATCTACTTGTGATTTCTCTGTCAAATAAATAAATAAAATCTTAAAAAAAAAATAGGGTAGCTAGGGAGTGCTACTCTGTTTTAAAAAAAAATATATATATATATATATGGGTATTAGCTTGTATGTGTAGATCTGGAGTCTGAGTAAGCTCATGAGTGAGAGGGGCGTGTGTTCCTTTCTCACTGACCCATTCTTCCAGAGTCTTTAGGTCAGCTGTCATGTCGGTTCTTTCCTGCTTTGTTCTTCGGAGTCGATGACTGGTGACTGACTGGCTGCTGGAAGAGACACTTGAACAGATGAATACTGGGGCCCTCCTGTCCTCGCCTTCCCCCGTAGCAGCTGCATTCTGCCCTTTCTGTGGCCTTGCAAGGAAAGGAGGGAGAGAGGGTGGGGGTGTGCGTGTGTGCGCGCGCACCCGTGTGTGCGGCGATCTCTGTCAGTATGCATTACAAGGTTTCTCGAGCACATGGAATGAGATCTTTCCCAAGAAATTCTGTCAAGGCAGGCATACACTGGAGATGGGTTGCTCTGCTTAGTCTTAGATCTGTGATTGTTTCTTGGGGTAAGAAGAAATTTAACTCATGGGACATAGCTGTGTTCCACCTCTCTATTTACCTGTTCTTTCTTTTTGAACTCTTGCAGGCAGCAGTACCTGTCCAAAGATCACTGTTGTTCCACCTTATTTGAAAAGAAGCACGACCCCACAGGTTGATCAGAATGTATCTAACGAAGAGGCTCAGGGAATAAATGGAAAAACGCCCGCGAAACACTCAGCTGCAAGTCCAAAGCCACAAGGTAGGTTTTGGTGTTTGTTTTCTTTTTGTTTGTTTGTTTTTAATCAGGTTGGGTGTTTTGTTTTTGATGAAAGCTACCCAGAAAAATGATAATGACCAAAAAAAGGGTTTTAAGCTTTAAATGGGAGATATTGGGTGGATTTTTTTTTTTAACCCAGGGAAAAAAATCAGTCTCAGGCAGAGTTGGGTATAAAACACCATATATGTTTTTTCTGATATGATTCTTTTCTCATTGCAGAAATTTACATGTCCCCTTAAGGGGGACATGTTATGCCTGACTTAGTACTTACTATTTGCATAATAAATGTGTGACAAATGAATGACTACTGTCAGAAAGTCAGTGTGACTTGCTCAACGTCAGAGGATCTGTGAAACAGATAACTGTAAAACTGTTTAATATACTTAGTAAGAATGTGATTTTATACTATTCAGGAACTAGGGCTTGAAAATGCTTTTTTTTTTTTTTTTTTTTTTTTTAAAGATTTTATTTATTTATTTGACAGAGAGAAATCACAAGTAGGCAGAGAGGCAGGCAGAGAGAGAGGAGGAAGCAGGCTCCCTGCTGAGCAGAGAGCCCGATGCAGGACTCGATCCCAGGACCCTGAGATCATGACCTGAGCTGAAGGCAGCGGCTTAACCACTGAGCCACCCAGGCGCCCGAAAATGCTTCTTAATAAAGTCATCCACAGATACTAAAATAAACGGCTCCTCCATTCAAGAATTGAGCAGTTAATAAGGGGGAAAACAACTATGATGGTAGAATCTTTGACTTTTGTTCAGGGACCATTTCCTTTTAGCAATAAATTTCTCGTGAATGGGGTATTAGCTTTGAGGAGCACAAAACTGCAATTTTGATGACAGAGAGCAAGGCTTTGGAAACATTAACACAAAGCTGAGCCCTACTGTGATTTAATGTGTAGTTTCTTCCCAATAGATTTTTATTTGTACCAAATGATGAACATTCAGCCAAGAAACAATACTGGGCATTTTCAGAATTACTACACTCTGGAAAAAATAAATTTCTATTTGATTTATGTGGTATTCACTTTTTGGTCTCTTTTTTGTTCTTTGAAAGAGAAGTTGTTACAGAGGCACCTGGGTGGCTCAGTTGGTTAAGTAACTGCCTTCTGCCTCAGGTCATCATCCCAGGGTTCTGGGATCGAGCCCTGTGTCAGGCTCCTTGCTCCGTGGGGAATCTGCTTCTCCCTCACCCTCTCCCTCTGCCTGCTACTCTGCCTGCTTGTGCTCTTTCTCTCTCTGTCAAATAAATAAATAAAATTTTTTAAAAAGTTGTTACAGAGAACACATCATAAAGAACAAGTGTTACTCTTCAAAGTTCTTAAGTTTTTAGGATTTCTGAAAAAGTCTTAAAGGTGTTTAAAAAAGGGGGGCTTAAAATAGAATCTGACAGATTGTGGGACATTTTTCTTTTTGTTCTCACTACTAGCTATATTTATGGTAGTATGGGGGTAAGGCTATCAAGTGAAGTCAAATAATTGGTGATTCAAATGAATGACTCATTCATGAGTTCATAACCTTTTCTTTTGACCATATTCCTCCCTATGTAAATGATATGAATATGAACATAGAAGTTTTTGTGATCATGATTTAAGCTATTTTATTTGCAAAATACAGGATTCCATCTTGCTTATTAGACCTGAGCTGACAAAGATCAAATGAAGTAAGAATATGAAAAACAAATATAATTCAGTTTTATGTAATTGTCCAGATCACAAACAGGAATTTCATTATTTATAAAGCCTTTTTTGGGAAGATGTTTTACTTCCTTGTGCTTCATAGTCCATTATAGCCCATTGAGATAAATTACACCAGTGTCCTTCTGAGTTGCTATGTGCCAAAATAATCGTATTCCTTAGGGAGATAACACATGATCTTGATTTTTGCTGTTTGGAATTATATTAAAGTCAACATACTGATATTTTAATACATTTATACTTCCTTTTCTGAATATGGATTAATTCATATAATTTTAGGGGCACCTGGGTGGCTCAGTGGGTTAAGCCTCTGCCTTCGGCTCAGGTCATGATCCTGGGGTCTTGGGATCGAGCCTCACATTGGGCTCTCTGCTCAGCAGGGAGCCTGCTTCTCCCCTCTCTCTGCCTGCCTCTCTGCCTGCTTGTGATCTCTGTCTGTCAAATAAATAAATAAAATCTTTTTAAAAAATACATATAATTTTACAAAACTATAAGGACTATTTCCAGGTATTAAATAAATCATTTAGAGAACATTGTACTTTTTGAAAGTACTCTCATTCATTGTTTGGTTCTTCCCTAGTTCCCCAGCTAAAATTTTAACCCCACTGTCACCTTTGACATTTCATATTTCCTCACACTTACTTAATTTTTTTCTCACTCGCTATCATTTAACCTACTCTTTATGGCACTCCTCCTTCTTAGTTTCTTTCTGCCTTTGTACTGCAATCCCATGTTGCATTGCAGGCCTTCAGTAATCCTTGTTGAATGACTCCCTGATCCATTGCCATGTTTCCTCTACTTTGTTTCTACTATTCTTTGTTTAAAACTTGGAAGAATGTGTACTATATAGAGAGAAACATTCGGGAAATGAGGCTACACCTTGGTATTGTCAGATCAGCTGCCAAACCAATTGGGCACTACTTACTTATGGGCCAAATAAAAGAGTTTCCCCACCCTCTAGTGGAGAGAAGCTTGCTTTTAATTCTCCAAACCCTTAAGAATATTTGGGTGACTGAGGCAAAGAAAGGAAGGGATTATTAATGGGGACTTCCTCTACAGATCCAGGGATTATCCCACTGACACCTTATTCTCACTGTGTGGCAAGTCCCTTACAAATTTATGAATGGTGAGCCTAGTGAGGCTTCAAGATCCATTATGTAACTTTAAGGTTCTTACTTTATTTATTTTTTAAATTTTTAAATTTTTATTTATTGAGAGAGAGAACAGATAGAGAGAGCACAAGCAGGAAGGAGAGGGAGCCCAATGCGGGGCTCGATTCTCAGGACCCTGAGATCATGACCTGAGGTGAAGGTAAGCACTTAACCAATGAGCCACCCGGGTGCCCCTAATTGAAGATTCTTATTTTAGATAAGTGTTTATTATATTATTTTAGATAAGTATTCTCAACTGGAGATGATTTTGCAGCTCTCCTACCCCCACCCCATGGCCTGCACTTGATACTGTCCAGAGACTTTTTTTTGCTGGACACCACGTGTGGCAGTTTCTGATGGCAGCTAGTGGGGAAAGGCTGGGAATGCTGTTCAACATTGTACAGTGCACAGGCCAGCCCCCCTAAAACAAAGAATTATCTGGCCTGATATGTCAGTAGTTTGAGAAACTCTGATCTGGATCCTCAAAAGAGCTCATAATTAAATCTTTTTTTTTTTTTTTTTCCTCCCATGGAATGCTAATAGTATCAGAGCTACCATTTATTTTAGTGATATTTAAAGGAGAGACAGTATTGAATACCTTTATTAGTGGTGATTATGTAGTAATGTGTCTGGAACAACATTAGGTTTTTATTTTTATGTTTACTAATAAGTAAGTTATAAGGATATAGTATATAGCTCGGTGACTATAGTTAATAATACTGTGATGTATATTTGAAAATCACTGAGAAGAAATCCTAAAAGTTTTCATCACGTGAAAAAATTGACTGTGTGGTGGATGTTAGACTTCAGTGATCATTTCACAATATATACAAATACTGAATCATATTATACACCTGTAATTCATATAATGTTGTACATCAATTTTATCAATTAAAAAATACCAACAAGTATTTTTGAACAATCACAGTTTTAAAACAATGAAAGAGCTGAATTTTAGATGAGATAAGCTTCTATTTGAATCTAAGTAAGAGTCTGTTGCTTTTGAAATGGATTCCTTTAATAGTTAGGGCTTGTTTTGCCTCAGCCTCAGAAAATACCCTAAAGCCGTGGAAAACAATGGTTTATTCACTTCATATCAATCCTACCCTTCAAACAAATAAATTACTGAGCAACTTCCAACATAAGTCTTTCTTCTTGTTCACCACTTTCTATATCGGCCTATTTCCTGCCATGCTAGACATAAACTCAAAATAACTTCTTTAGCAATTAAAGCTAATAGTTCTTTTTCTCTCAGGAGCTTTGATCCACAGCATTCTCCATAGTTGTTTATTTTGTAGAGCTCATATATCATCTCTCATCAGTCATTAAAGCTTAGTGTTTAAAAAAGTTTCATGAACTTCAAAAACCACATTATTGTTTGAATAATTTAAATGTGAGGTACTCAAACCTATTTCATTTGCTTCTAATGTAAAGCATCCTATGTGTAATGTTCCGTTTTTAAAGTATAATATGTTATAAATTTATAATGTATTAAAAATAGCCATCTATGTAGGGCACCTGGCTGGCTTAGTTGATAGAACATGGAACTCTTGATTTCAGGTTCAAGTCCCACCTTGGGCGTAGAGTTTATGTAAAAATAAGATGGCCAGCTCTTGTTTTCCATAGTAAGTAAAATGAGACTAATCAAAATCCACTGGCAATCCCCAAACTTAAGCTGGCAGTTCATTTTTTTCATGCTCGGTAATTATCTCAGATGATTAGAAATTTTTAAATTGTTTTGTTCTATTTACGGTCTGTAACGTTGGCTGCAATAGGGCCCATTTTCCTTACAGTCAACTAGATATCTCAAAGTTAGCATGTCCACAACCGGACTACCGATTTCTCAAAAAATTGCGTTAGGTGTTGTGTCCGTTGATGACAGTTCATCCTTCCAGTGGTTCGGGCCAAAGGTCTCCAGAGTCATCCTTGGCTCCTCTCTCTCTCATACCTCACATTTATTCTATCAGGAAGCCTACCTTTAAAGCATACTGGAATCCTACCTTCTTCTAAGTACCATTATTTTACCTGAATTTCTGCACTAGTCTCCTGACCCTGTTTCTGCCCCATTTCCACCCTGTTTCCTGACGTTCTCAACAAAGCAGCCAGAGAGACACAGTTGGTTAGAAGTCCTGTCATGTTACTCCTCTGCACAGAACTCCAGTGTCTTCTCATTTCACATAAGTCACTCTCCTTACAACGGGCCACCAGCTTTTGCATTGCCAAGTTACCAGACCCTCCCTCTGACCTCTGTACCTTCTCTTGCCTGCTTGCTGCTTTGGCTTCAGTCACATTGGCTTCCATTTCCTCTAGCTTGGTCTCTGCGGGATGGAAATACTCTTCCCAAAATGACTCGCTCAACTTCAAGTCTTCTTCAGATTTGCACTTTTCCAAGAGGTGCACTTCAGTACCCTACTTCATATATGCTGCAATCTGCCCTGCTCCCCATTTCCCCTTCAACTTGTTCTGGCATTAGCCCTCCCCCCTTTTTTCTTAGCTCTCACCACCTTCTCCTAAATGGTTTACTTACTCGCTTTTTTGTTTCTTATCTTTCCTTTTGTTCATTGATAAGATCAAATACATAGAATTTAATAGTTATTCATTAAATACTGAATTCACGAAAAAGTGAAAATTTAACAAAACCCTGTAATAGATATGTAAGAATTTCTGTAGGATATGTATTTTGTAAATGTCAAGTTCTTAATGGTTCTGTTAATTTAAATTCCCTCTCGAAATACATGAGATATCATATTGATGAGGGAGCACAAGGCTGGCTGAAGACAAAGCAAAAGCTGGCGCCTTGGGTGGCTCAGTTGGTTAAGCAGCTGCCTTCGGCTCAGGTCATGATCCCAGCGTCCTGGGATCGAGTCCCACATCGGGCTCCTTGCTCAGCAGGGAGCCTGCTTCTCCCTCTGCCTCTGCCTGCCATTCTGTCTGCCTGTGTTCGCTCTCTCCCCCTCTCTCTCTCTGATAAATAAATAAAATCTTTAAAAAAAAAAAAAAAAAAAAACTGCCCCCTAACCCCCCCCCCCCCCATCCGCTTCCCCTCTGTCAGTTGTGTAGCATCCCTCAGGCAGCCCTGACTGCCAAGAACAATAAGCAAACAGTTAACTTGCAGAGTTCACAATCCTGCTTACAAATGTCCTAAATCTCACTAACAAAGAGGATTGATAGCAGGATTGTGACACCCCACCAAAAAGTCTCCCAACTGTCTTAATGTTAATGGCTGGTCTAAAGACAACATTGATCCAGCCGCTAGGGCAAGGCCTCCGGCAGGCCTGGAACATCCTGGCACCTTGTAGGCCCTATTTAGCATATGAAAACTCCACTGACACCTCCCTTCCCCTCACCTTCCCCCAACCGCAGGGTACAGAACCTGCCATCCCTCACAGCCGGGGGCAGCCGCAGCTCTTCCTGCCCATGGGTCCTGTCCCGTGCTTTAATAAACCACCATTTTGCACCAAAGATGTCTCAAGAATTCTTTCTTGGTCATCGGCTCCGGACCTCAGCCCACCGAACCTCACCTAGGTTCTAGAACTTCATCAATATTGCTTGATATCCTCACTGACTCTTGGTATTGATTTAAAATTTCGGGTTAACCTGATGGGGCTGAAGTAGAATCCAATTTAGATTTAATTTTCATTTCCCTGATCATCAGTAAGGTTGAACACTGCTTTTCCTATTTCCATCCATTAGGCTGCAGAGGGAAGAAGTAGTAGGTTGAGTTTAAGACAGATTCAATGGAGGTGCTGCTAGAACACCTAGAAGATGTCCAGGGAGCATTTGGAAATGTTGACCTCCATAGGGTCAACGATCAGAAATGTTGAGAAAGGGGGCAAGGGAGGGGAAGACGAGAGTATTTTCACTCACCAGTTATGTTTTTGACTAAAGCACACATTATTTCCCCCTAAGGCAGTGTTTATGACACTGTAGCCATTCATGTGTCATCTAGAAATTTGTGTCATATACATGTAATATTTGTGTTCTTTTATTTAAAATGTGCATATTTATTTTCCATTTGGGTTGTCTCCCTTGATGAGATGCCTCCTCTGTGCTTCTAAAATAACAGTACCCGGTGGCCACTTTTTTTTTTTTTTCCCCAGGTGGCCACTTTTATCAGCCTCATTAAACTGTCTCCTCACTAGACTATGAACTCTTTGATGACATTTTTTTCCTTCACATATTCCACAGATTTGCCAAACACTGTGTATGTGGTTACTGTGAATATATTTGTGATCAAAATAAACTTGTTTCTTACCCTCACAGAACTCCAGCCTTGTGGAAGAGAAAGCTTTACATCTGTACTATACTTAATATTTTATTTCTGGTTTCTTTAATACTAGTTATGACTACTTAATCATAATAATATATTGTAAGCACTTTGGAGACAAAGTACACAATGCTATGAAACAGTTTAGGTAGGCGTAATTGAGATGGGAGAAGTTAGTGGAGTTATCTCTGAGAAACTGACAACATATTATTTGAGTTTTCTAAGCATCTAACAGTGTCTGATATGTAGTAAATAATGTTCACTGAGTAAACTCTAGATGGATGAATTAAAATAATTTTATAACAATTTTTGTAATAATTTTTATAGAATTATAGAGAAAGAGAACACATTCACTTCCTTTTTTGAATATTCTAATTAGGAATGTTGAAATTATTCCTAATATTAAAACTGCTTGTGTGTGTGTGGTGGGGAGGGGTAATATTGTCATAGTTTGTTATTTTGATATAATTCTACACAGGAAATTTTTCCTTAAAATTAACAAATACCATGCTTATATAAGTCCCTTCTTTCTCAATGGATACTATATTTAACCATCCCCCCTGAGCATTTCTTGGAAAATAACACCATTTCCATAAAAAGAAGCATGTCTTTTTTTTTAATTGGGATTTTCTTCTTGTGTTGAAAGGGAATGAGGTGAATTAATTGTCATACCTGTAGCATATTTTTTTTTCTTTCTTTGTAAGAATTGATAGCTCACATAGAAATGATGACATCTAGGCCAGTGAGCATCAGGCAACTGTCAACCGAGTTTATAGAAGAAATAAGAGGACTGAAAACCAGGGTAACCAGCTGGGGGAAAATGGGGCATGTAAGTAGAAGGAGACATGATTCCCTACCCTTCCTTGGGAAGTGAGAACAAGGATTTAAAAAAAGAATAACAAGGAATTTATTTGATTTGTTAGAACCTGTTGTAGATAAATGCATACAAATTATATAATCCTTTACCCAGAATGTTAATCTAAGAGGAAAATTACATTGGTTTTCAAAATTGAAGTAATTCCTGTACTGATGAAGCAGGCACTTAGGGTGTATTTTCTCCTCTACAGAATTCCTCATCTGTTAGAGATATTCCATAGACTTTAATATTTCAGGAAATGATCTGTTAACTGAGGGAAGGACTTACTACTAAGCAAATAATTTGTGGTAGTAATGCAAGCCAACTATTAACGTAGTAGACAATAATAACAGAACTCCTATAACCCCCTATTGCTGGTTTTATACTTGGGAGCATTGCTGACAGAGGAAGGAACTAGAGTCTGGGTACCAGTCATAAAATCAGATCAGTCTTTTTCCTCTAGGGCAAGCATTTAACCATTCTGAACCTTAATAGACCTAAGAGGTAAAAAATGCTACCTATCTCAAAGTACTGTAAAGTGAAAATTTTCATCGAAGATCAAATGAGGTCAGGAGCTTTTGTTAAATGGGAAGATGCTATAGTAATTACTGTTGTTTGATATTGTTTTATTGACTTTTAGGTCTAATTTACTAGCTCTGGATTCTATTATATTAGTTACTACTCTATATTTAGAAACTGTTTCATAACAAGCAGTGTATCCCTAGGAATTAGTTTCAAAGTTAGTACTTTCTTTTCTCTGTTTAGATAAATAACTGCCATGTTATCTCTAATAGACGGTGGAAGTTCACAGCAATATGTAGATGGCTAGATGTTTAATAAAGCCATATTTAAAGTGACTTAAAATTAAAAGATCCGCTTGAATCTTGGAGATGGGATTTATAGAGGTCACAGCAAATGTCCTAGATAGCGATCCCTTGGTTAAAATTCAGTACAAATTTGACCCCTTTACAAAAATTTGATAATGCTGAAGATTTTTCCACCCAGGCCATCAGTTTCATTTGTTATGGAATACGTATCCATGAAATACTGAATTCTTTTAATCCTTCTTCTACAGTGCCTCCAAAGCCATTGCATCTGCAGAATTCACCTTCGTCCAATATACACCAAACCCCCAGGCATAAAGCTTTATCTAGTGAGAAACCAAGGATGGAGGAAGTTAAACCTGCCTCTGCTTCTTGTGTCTCAAAAGAAAAACCCAGTAAGGTATCAGATCTCATCAGTCGCTTTGAAGGAGGCAGGTAAGAGCTAATTCACAATGGGAACAAGAGGAGGGGAGAAGAAAGCTGGGCTGTGTGTGTGTGTGTGTGTGTGTGTGTGTGTGTGTGTGTGTGTGTGTTTTAAGATGATAGAGAAATAGATTTTCTAAATTATAAGAATTTTATTCTACTAGGTTTGGGAGGCCTTTAGAAAGAGTAAATTTTAAAAATACTTAACCTTGCCCTAGTATGAACTGTCATTTACTATATATTCCCTGTGTGCAGCAGGGTCTCTGCCGCCAGCTTTTTCATCACATTGTGTGTGGTATAGATCAGTTGATAATGTGCTCTCATTTCCTTTGTATCTGCCTATGTCACGTTGTGTTATGCCTTGGGGTCATGCCATGGGTAGCTAGATGTCTGGGTTGGGAAAACAGGAGGTTGTCTCTCCTTGTTTCTCACTGTGCATGTTTGTGACTATAATTTCTGCTGGTCTGTGCCATCTCTGTGGCCTTCTTTCTGACCTACTTTTTATTTAACATGAGTCTTCAGTATCCATTCAGCTCCCATACCCCAATCCCCACTCCCTCGTACCCTACTAGGTTTTGTGAGGAGACATTGCCAATAGCAAAATAAGTTTCGGTTTTATATTTATTAGATACAATTTTATATTCTTTAGTCCTAATGTTTCAAAAAAGGTAAAATATGAATTTCTCACTTAAAGATAAAAATAAACTCCCATAAGTTGTTTTTCTCCTTTATGACTTAAATTGCCTTTTCTTAGAATTCCCATAGCTGACATAAATAGAATTTTTAAAAATTTTTAATCAGAATGATTTTAATTTACCTGTCACCAGAAGTCTGTATTTAATTAAACAATGTATATAAACTCCCTTTCATCCTTGAAGCCAAATATTTCCATTCATCGCAGTGTAATATTTGGGTATGGTTTCCTGCTAGGTGATTACATTATTTATTTGCAGGATTTATTGTTATTTACATAGTAGATCATAGCTTGGAAATACTTCAGAAATCTTCTGAAAATTGTGACCAAGTACAAAACTGCAGTGTCCTTCATTTAAAATGAGACTATATTTAGAAACAAGTTCTTAAGAAGAAAAGTAGTTCAGAAGCCTGTCTTCATTTTCATTCCCAATCAATTGTGGGAACTTGAGTCATAATTAAGCTTCAACATCTCTCCCTCTAAAGTAGGAATTTTAATACCTTTGCTAACTTAAATTATAGTAATCTTTACCAGAATGATTTTTTTAAAAGATTTTATTTATTTATTTGACCAAGATCACAAGTAGCGAGGCAGGCAGAGAGAGGGGGGAAGCAGGCTTTCCACTGAGCAGAGACCCCGATACAGGACTCAATCCCAGGACCCTGAGACCATGATCCCAGCCAAAGGCAGAGGCTTTAACGCACTGAGCCACCCAGGTGCCCCTACCAGAATGATTTAATTCCACTTTCAATTTTTTTTTCCCCTCAGGGCAACTTGATTCAGTAGCGAAGAGTCACCTTTCATATTTGCAGTTCTCGGGGCCATGTCCAATGACTGCATAATATCTGGGAGGGCTGGAGCCCTAAGCCTTGTCTATAGTGCATACCAGATTTGGGGGCAGGTGTGGGAAGCCCTTAAGCCAATACTTAAGTCAGTATTGACTTAAGTCAGTTGAGCCTTCTGGTTCTCACCATTTTGGTAACCCACTGTTTGCATTCCTCCCCATACACAAAATGTACAGTTTTTCTGCCTATTAGTACCAGTTTTCTTTTACTCTTTCAGACCTCACAGATTCAAAGTCTTTTTTGGATGCAGAGTTTGAAGGTTGTTATCTAAGGAGTGGTGTGTTGTAACCTAGACATTTTAAGCAAGCTTATTCTAAGTGTAGATAGGATGTAATGTGAGTATTTAGGCAAATCTGGTGAAGTAGCAGTCTACTGCCAATATGAAAAATGATTATACGCTCTTAGTGAGGCATTACTGGTAGGAACTGACCCCTAAAAGTGTGTGAATGGGTTAGTAGTGTTGCACTGGGTCTCTAGGACTTGAATGGGAAGTTGTATTTCCTTTTGAGTGATGTCCGTATGCCTATGGTATGTGTAGCTTTCAAGTTTTACCCCAGTTGTTACAGTTTAAAGTCGCATTTTGGGGAATGGGAATTCAGCAGACTGAATTACTGCCATAAACTGACAGGAAGAGTGGGGTCATAGGTTACCAACTATTAGACAACACTATGAATCAGACGGTATATCAGAATTTTGCTCTTTGCAGTAATGCAAGTAACACTATTAAGATGAGTGATTTGGAGCACCTGAATTTTATTTATTTACTTATTTATGTATGTAAGTATTACTACGGTCCCACGCTTCCTTTCTTCCTCTCTTCCTCCTCCTTCCTTCCTTCCTTTCTCTGTCTTTCTTTTTTTTCTTTCCTAGTGTAAGAGAAACTAGCCTTTTTAACCCATGAAAAGATTTCAAGATTTTAGAAAGAAATAACATCTTGCACAAAACTGAACACTGGTTTTTCCTGAGGACACTTCAAGGCCATCTGTTTTTCCCCTTGGTCTGGGATCCACAAAACAGCAGGAATATATGTATAGGTACAACCACTGATTTTAGTGACCTCTCACCACCTTATCTCTACCCCACCTCAGTGTTCATGTCCCCTGGAAATCACTTATTACAGGAAATTCCTACCTTTTTTTTTTTTTTTTTTTTTTTTTTTAAGATTTTATATGTCAGAGAGAGAGCACAAGCAGGGGGGAGTGGCAGGCAGAGCAGGTAGAGGGAGAAGCAGGCTTCCCACTGAGCAAGGAGCCCAAAGCAGGACTTGATCCGAGGACCTGCGATCATGACCTGAGCCGAAGGCAGCCACCTAACTGACTGAACCAACAGGCATCCCAAATTCCTACTTTTCATCCAAAACAGTCCTTTCCAAAAATCCTAAGCAAGCCTAAAGTTGGTTCAGAGGATCTGCTGAGGAACTTTCTGTTGGGTCTCTGGACCCTGATGTGGGCAAGGAGAGGAAGACCGTGCCATTCAAATCACGAAGTACTGCTTGAGAAGTCGTCTAGGCCAAGGAGTTTACTCCCCTAGAAGGCACCCATTAACAGTGGAGTATGTGACACACACTTACATTGACAACCACCAACTTTTATATATATGGCATTTTTCCTGCCAAATTTTTCCTTCCCTTCCTGTGGTGCTGAGCTTACCATGTCTTTTATTAACATTCTTGCCATCTGTGGCATCTCTGTTCCAGTCTCCGTTCCAGATCAGCAGTGTCTAGGAGGAGTAGAATGTGAAGGGAGAAGGTAACACACATCTGAGCACTGTCCATGGGCTGTGCTGCTGGGTCCTCTAGCCTATAACCTCTCCCTGCACTGGGGAAGGTCTGGCCTGGACTTTCTTCCCGCGTTCTGTGTGCAGGCGACTCACCTGCTCCTTGTTCCCTCCTGCATGTTCCTAGTGTATTACAATGTGGGGTTAAGACCATGGATTTAGAGTCAGACTTCCAGGTCAGACTGTAGCTGTATCATTTCTTAGCTGTGTGACATCACCTTATCATGCAAGTTTCTAAGTTTCAATTTCTCTATTTTGGGGTCCTGTTTTACAATTATTATGAGATTGAAGCAAATAATGTAAAGCATACCATGCATTTTCTGGCACTTAATAAATGCTATCTGCTGTTGTTGAATGACTGCCACCATTACAGTTACTCTTACCAATTATTGATCCCTGACCACTTTCCAGATGCCTAGCACTGTGCTACGAAGTGGGGAGAAAGCAGAGAACAAGATAGGCGTGCTCTGCTCCCTGACAGAGTGTTAGTCTGTATTCGTCTTGTCTCCTTATTAGGTCATAGGAATCTCTCCAAGATTGCAGCCCCAGAGATTTATGTTTTTCCTCCCCTGCAATCCTAGATTAAAATGTTATGCAAACATTTACATAGGGACATTGTAATATATTGGCAGTTAGGTTCTATTGTACTATCAGGGTTATATATATAATATCAAGTAATAACAAGGTTTTTAAGAAAAACTAAACGAGATGTGAGTTTATAGCAGAGTGCACTTACAATAGATAGAATAATCCAAGAAAGCCTCTTGGAGGTGAACATGTGAGCAGAATCCTGCATAATAAGAAGGAGTCAGCCACCCCGATGTCTTGGTGAAGGTCATCCTGGGCAGAGAGAAGAGCAGCTGCAGAGACCCTTAGATGCACACATTGGCTTGCTGGGAGTGTGGGAACAGCAGAGACAGGACTGGCAAGAGATGGTGAGTGAGGACAAAAAGAACTGAATGGGGCTAGGGCAAGTGGGGGCTCATGTGTACAGACTCCTAGGCCAGGGGCAAGAGGCCAGATTTAACTTCTAAGTGTACAGGGTGCCCTGGGAGAGTTTGACCTCTACGGCTGACCTGGAGAAACTGGGTTGGAGAGGATGGAGACTGGAGGCAGGCAGGTCAGTTAGGTTATGGCAGCAGGGCTAACAACATTTCTGAGACTGTGTTCTGCTTCGTAAACAGAAGGAACTTTTGATTTCTAACCTGTTCCTAAATTGGGATCTGAAGATAACTTTTAATATGTACAAAAGTAAAAATCTTGGCAAAAGATGGCTTTCACTATAAATACTTCTCACATTTCAGTCCTTACTGATGTGCCGTATTGACAAACAGCGCAAGGAAATGTTCCAGACCCTATTGCAAATGTTCGGTCTTCCCATCTTTACTTGGATGTTTACTTAAGTGTCTGTAGCATCCCAAGAGACTGCGAACTATGCCCGACTATTCCAATTCACGTTTCTAAAACCATCAGAGGAAAAGTCTTCACTAAATATCTCCTTTCCATTGGAATAAGCTGGTCTTTCTTCTAGAACTTTTCCATGCCAGTGTTCACATGCTTCTCTTGTATTTTATCTTTCAGCACATTATCAAATTACAGTGATTTGAAGAAAGATTCTGGTGTGAACCTGAATGTTCCTAGGACCCCAGGAAGGCATGGACTGGCAACCACCCCTCAGCAAAAGCTCCTCTCCCAGCACCCACCACTGAAGCTAGAAAATGACACTGATCCAACTCAGGGTGTACAGACTGGTGTGGCTAATGGTGTGATAGCTGCACAAAACCAGATAGAATGGGAGGAGGATAAAGCGGCCACTCTTAGCCCAGAAACTCCAGTTCAAGCTCTGGAACCCTTGCTTGCTGTGAGCCTAGTGAACGGAGAAGGAGAGGAGGAAGCGACCACAGGCCCTGCATCCCCCACAGCAAAGGATGATGATGGAAATGCTGCTGACAGTAGCTGTAGGACTCCCAGGGTCAGCCAGGTACTCCCCCTGGAAGAAGGAAGGGCAGACACGGAAGCCCAGGTGCAAGAGCGGGAAGATGGAGAAAGCCCTCTGGAATCGGACCAGCTGGACCCCCACCCCGAGATGAAGGTAACGCATGGGACCGGGTCATAAGTAGAGGAAGCACCAACTGCGCTATTGGTTCTAAAACTGGGGCACCTGGGTGGCTCAGTGGGTTAAGCCGCTGCCTTCAGCTCAGGTCATGATCTCAGAGTCTTGGGATCGAGCCCCGCATCGGGCTCTCTGCTCAGCAGGGAGCCTGCTTCCTCCTCTCTCTCTGCCTGCCTCTCTGCCTGCTTGTGATCTCTCTCTGTCAAATAAATAAATAAATAAAATCTTTAAAAAATAAAAAAAATAAAACTCTACTTACTAGCACCGTGAGATGTATGAGTCAGATCACCCGCACCACCAGTTAAACAATTTTTAAGCATTAGCTGCTAATGAATGTTACCCCTACTCTATAAGGAAATATTTTGCTTTTTCTGGTGTCATTTCTGTTGGTCTTTCTATTATGATTTCAAGAGTCAAAACATTTGGAAGACATCAATATAGGAAAACCACAAGCTTGTTGTTTTTACTTAGAGAGGAAGAAAATGTTCTTTGTTGCTCTAGATGTAAGGGCTAGATCCCTAATATTTATGGACTAAGCAAGAGGAAATGGTGTAATTTTCGCTTTTCACACATTTCTAGTCTAGACCTGAAAAAGTAACTTGTACTAGCACGCGTTTCATTTAAGGACACAAATATGGGAGTGCTCACAAATTACTCAACAGATTGTAACCGTAACTCTTTCCAGGCTTCTAATTGTTTCTGTCATTTAAAAAAAAATTTCTAATTAGTATAGTTTTAAAGCAGTCAACTTAATCTTGGATTTAAAAGCCTCTTTAAAGATCATCTTAGGAGCCACCTAAGCGGCTCTGTCAGTTAAGCATCTGGGCTCAGGTCATAGTCCCAGGGTCCTGGGATCAAGCCCTGCATTGGGAATTGTTACTCAGCAGGAAGCCTGCTTCTCCCTCTCCCACTCCCCCTGCTTATGTTCCCTCTCTCTCTGTCAAATAAATAAATAAAATCTTAAAATATATATATATCATCTTAGTTAAGCAATTCATTTATAGAAGTAGGGACAATTCCAGAAAGCCAAAGTGATTTTTCAGGTCACAAAAGCTTGGACCCTTGTGCCCTGACTGACAGGCCAATATTTGATACAAAAATATCACAAACTTAAGTGCCTAAACACAGGATGTATCGATGAATACAGCATCACGAATAATGTACTAGAGAGAGGGGAAGCTCTGGCAAACTAGAACTTTCGATCCTTTCCAAAGAGGGCTGCAGTTCAGTGAAACTCATTCAATGGCATATCTGTCTGTGTGCAGAATCTAAGCTTAATAGCTGATTTGCTGGTGAGATACGTTCCTAATTCACCTGGGCTATAGGGAAACTTTGATACAATTCTAGGAAAAAGACCATTGCATTTGTATTCTTTATGTCAATAAGATGCTTTGGAAGAATTAATAAATACAACTTTTACAAAATACCTGGAATTTCTCAGATCAAAGGTGCAATATAAGCATCATCATACAGTTCACTGGAAGACAAAGTTGTTTATGTGTCTGAGGACCAAAAACAAAACACACACACACACACACACACAAAAGTTCCCATTGCTCAGTTTCTCTTTTTAATTATAAATAACAGTCTGTGTAGGAGAGTTGAAATTTAAAATTTGGCAATTATAGGAAAATCTGTCAATGACAAATCCAAGTTCTAAATTTATTTAGGATTTTTTATGGTGCTGGCATTAACAAAGGGAGAAATTCAAAAGGACTGGTACTAAAATATCAGAGTAAAAAGCAGTTTATGTATTTACAACTTTAACTAAAATGAAATCCATGTTAGGGGACAGCTTTTACTAACCCTGAAAAAGGTCCCAAATAGACAAAAAGATAGGGATTTATTTTCTTCTAGTTAGTGAATAAATTTTAAGTGCTGACTGTCAGGCAGGGAACCTTTAAATAAGGAAATGGGTGGAAGAAAAGTGAGTCATACTTGGTAACGTTATCTGAAGCATTAAAGAGACAGAGCCCTGCAAAGTGAATCTCTTCACTACATCTTGTGGTGGTGCTGCTGTGCTTGAACCATGGTGAATAGAAGAGGAGGTTAGAATCAAGAAGCTCCAGACTCCTTTAATAGTTGGGATGATGCCACCAGCAAGTGCTTATATAGCAGTAAGAACTATTCTTATTAATATTTTCATTGGTCATGCCTTTGGTTACTGGGTAGTACTTTTTATCCCCTGACCTATATTATTATCTGTACATTCTCATAGATGAGTCATATTTGGTTTGGGAGAGACTTGAATAGGGGCTTTGGTGTTAAACTAGTGCAATGAAGTAGCACAGCTGGCCTTTCTCCCATATGGGAGTGAGTAGTGGACAGCACATGCTGTGTGTAAGAACAGAAGTGCAGTTCTCTCTGTAGAGCTATTGATACAAAATACCACATGTGTCTCTCCTCCGAAAGGGAGTACTGGGGGGACGCCTGGACGGCTCAGTCTGTTAAGCTCTGCCTTCGGCTCAGTCATGGTCCCGGGATCTTGGGATCAAGTCCCATGTTGGCTCCCTGCTCAATGGGGAGTCTGCTTCTCCCTTTCCTGCCTGCAGCCCCCCTGCTTATGTGCTCTCCCTCCCGCGCTCTCTCTCTCTCTTTCTCTCTCTCTGTCAAATAAAGAAATAAATCTTTTTTAAAAAATAAAGGGAGTGTTAGGATTTAATTTCTATGTGGTGATAATATTTCTCCTTTGTTGCTCTGGTGTCTGTTACATTGCCTTTGTTCAAATACGCAAATATAAATGTTAGTAATGTTAAGATGGTAAATTTTATGTCACAGTTAAAAAAGAAAAATGAAATGTTAAAAATAAGTTAGTCGTATATAGTAGAACCATTGGAACCAGGAAGTTTGGGTGCTGCTTTGGCTCACCCACTAACTAGTGGTATGACCTTAAACAAATCAAATTATTTGTGCCTTTAGTTAAAGAATATTAACTGGGTGTGATCACCTTTTCAGTGATACTGTAATAATCACGTTCTGCTGTTGTTGATGAGTATCTTCCTTTGTTAGCATAGCCGGTATTGCCAGCTGCCTCTTGAACTGTCTAATGTATCAAATCTCTTAAGATATAAAGGAATATCTGGGTTTCACTCTGCAGGCAACTGAACAAAATTACTTCGGACTTTATATAACTCAAGGTAGAGACATCTCAATAGTCTTAGCTAAGTTTAAGCCAGTATTAAATGTAATGGCTGTTTCTTAAATGCTGGCCAAGAATGGGAGAAGGAGGGATTGGGGGATGAAGGGGTAGGAGCAGAGTAGAATTGCAAAGATTGTCCAGAAAAGCAGATACACACTAAAATAGATCTTGAACAGTCATCATTAATAATGAGAACTGACTTGAAAATTGTCTCAGCTTGAGTTACTTTCACTGATATCTGATATTGTGATCAAGAATCACTTCAGTGGTGAATACAGAATATTGTTACTTTTACTTTATAAAAGATAATACCTACCTCACTGAAACTATTGTTCTTACCATACTTTAGCAAAGCTACACTTTTCCAATATTGAAACTTTTCGTAGCATCAGTAATCTCGAATACAGCCAGATGCCTCAAAGTAAGCTGATAGTTTTTTAAAAGCCTCTGAAGTAAAGGAAAATTGTGAGCACTTTGTGACACCTTTAGCTCTTACCCATAAGGTGTTATCAGTATCTTTAAATTAAAGTGAATTGTGCATTACAAGAGATTAAAAGACTGAAGTCTGCTAAGGGGGAGATGTCATTAGAAGGAAACCTTAAAACCCCTAAGCGACAGGGGACAGGAAACGGTCACATGTGCCTACATACTTGAGGGCTTCAGTACTTCAGGGGTAACAGTATTATAATCCCTGTTTGGCATGACTGACTTGGGTTATCATAAATAGCTTAACTATATTAAGAGACTCAGGTAAATGGGTCAGGACATTTTAGAATGACTTTCATTTAAGGATGGATTTTTTTTTTCTCAGATTTATGTGCTTCAGTGAGTAAGCTTCATTAGAAATGCATTAGTATGGAATGCATTCATTGATTACACCATTTATTTATTTATTTATTTATTTTTTAAGATTTTATTTATTTATTTGAGAGAGAGACAGTGAGAGAGAACATGAGCGAGGAGAAGGTCAGAGAGAGAAGCAGACTCCCCGCAGAGCTGGGAGCCCAATGCGGGACTCGATCCCAGGACTCCGGGATCATGACCTGAGCCGAAAGCAGTCGTCCAACCAACTGAGCCACCCAGGCATCCCTGATTACACCATTTAATAAACACTTCTTTTTATAGTTTTCATGAACCTTTTAATACCCAAGATCTACTTTTAACAGGTTGTAGTTGTAAATCTCCCTGTGGCTTATTACTGTTTCCTTCCTCTGTATTTCATATTGTAAGCCAAATATAAACCTTCAGATGTATGCTTTCTAAGACTAAAGTTGATAGAAATTACAAATCTGCTATTGGCAACATAATAATAAGTCTAATAATAGCAGTTTTATCAAGAATATTATAGACACCTTTTATTTTATTTTTTTTTTAAGATTTTATTTTTTTATTTGACAGAGATCACAAGTAGGCAGAGAGACAGGCGGAGAGAAAGAGGGAAGCAGGCTCCCTGCTGAGCAGAGAGCCTGATGCGGGGCTCTATCCCAGGACCCTGAGCTGAAGGCAGAGGCTTAACCCACTGAACCACCCAGATGCCCCTACAGACACCTTTTTAATTAATCCTTCATTTCACCAAAAATGAAAGAAATTATATAATAAGGTGAGGAAGTGATGAAGATAGAAATTTAATACAATTGATAGAGAATTGACAACATAAGATTTATAGAAATATTTTTTTAAAAAATTAAGTTTTTTTTCTAGTGCCTTGTTTTTTTTAATTACCATTTTACTTATATTTTGACATAAGCCTTGAGAGTTTAAAACCTTTGAACCTACTCAAAAATTAAGAAGATAATCATCTTTTAAGGAAAAGAATGACAGAATCAAATTTAGAAGTAGTGCAAATAGAAAACCAATGCTATAATCCAGGTTAACACACTTTCCTTTTTTTTTTTTTTCTTTTAACTTCACTTAATTGTGAACCTTAACACTGTTGATTTTGCAGGATATAATATAAGGTATCAGAGTTTTCTGTAACTTAAAACATAATACTAACCTTGCTTGTCTCTTCCTTATGACGGGCTACAAGTTCTTTTTTTTGTGAGGCTTTAAATATCTTTGCTCTCTTTTGAAAAATAAAGGAGGCAGCTGTTGAGATCATGTTAGACCTGAAGACAAATAAGTTACTCCCTAGCTATTTCTTCTCTTGCCAACTCAGCTTCCATTCAAAGAATGTGAAAGACAGCAGAAGCAATGGAATTATCCAGCTTCGCTAGTCGGTCTTTGTTTTTGCTGGTATTACAGGGAAAGTTCTCACTTAGAACTGAATGGTGAATTTAGAAAGTTCTTTATTTTGTGGAGGCTCCATTTAGTATAGTGGAAAGGTGTAAGAAAGTAAAATGAGAAAAAAACGAACTTCACAGAGACTGTACCTGAAAAAAACACCTGTCCCATTTGTAAATTCAGTATGTGGGGCATACTGTGCTAGGTGCTAGAACAAATGAACAGGACATACCCTACCTCCAAAGCCTCAGTCTACACAGTAAAGAGACATAAGTAAATCCCCATACTATGGTATGATCCATGCTTCGCAAACACAGATAAGGAATGACCTGTGCCTGGGAGAGGGCTGACTAGGGGTGCAGACTGCTGAAAAGCAGTTGAATTTAGCTTAAAGCAAAATGATGGGGAAGTTGCTGGGTAGTTGAGAATGGACAGGAATGTGGTGAGGTAGTGAAGAGTGGCTGTATCTAGTCAGAGACAAGTGGATAGATGTCATATTTGTGGGTGTTTCTGGCCTGATAACAAGAGGCCAGAGGGCCAGAGAATTGTGTGTAGAAGGATGGGTTTCAAAAGAAAACATAAGCTATGGATTGCAGTGGGTTTGTATGCTTAAACTGTATTGTTCCTTGCTGAAAACTGGGTTTTTTAAAATTGTGGATAAAAGTTAATAATCCTCATAGGAAAATCAAGAAAATGCAAAGAAAATACAAAGATCACCCATATTTCCATCACCCAAAGAGAGCTGCTTTAGTATTTAACATTTCAGCTTGTTTTTCTGAGCTGATTTTGGGGGGGAAACCTTTTTTTTTTTTTCAATAGCCTAGTATATGGTCATTCTGCATCCTGTTTTGTAGGATTAAACATAGGAGTTTTCCTGTGTTATTTCAAACATTCCATAAGTCTAATACTATCTGGCCTCTGACCTCTGAGGCACTTAATTAAAGCATGGAAGTGACATGATTATACATCTGTGGGTTTTAGAGAAATGAGTCAGATAAAAGGAAAACAGATGGATCAGTTGTAAGCAACTGCAGTAATCCAGGTGTGAGAGGATGAGGTCCTGGACGGATGCGGCAGTGGGTTAGGACAAGGAAGAGAGATTTCTGAGGGCCTCCTGGATGGAGGTAGGGAATGAGCCATGTTCAACTCCTAGCTTGGAGGAAGTGGCAGATGGTGTATCACCTACTGAACTACAAGAGAATAGAAGGAGCAAACGTATTTGGGAGGGCAAAAATTTAACTGGGTTTAGACATACTGAATTTGAGGCATTTGTGGACTGTCCTCATGAAGATGTCTCAGACAAAAATGAAATACTCTGGAAACGTTACAGTCAACTGGTTAAGAATGAAGACTTTAGATTTAAAAGAGATGAGTTCACACTCCAGCTTTGTCACTTACCAGTTAGGTGACCTCAGACATAGTACTTTACTGTAATTTTGGCAGATCTTGGTTTCTCACTATATTCATGAAATAGTTGAGGTGGCTGACAGGAAAGAACGTAATTGTGTTTGGAATGATGGGAGGGAGCAGAGTTGCTAATTAGGTTGAGTTTTGTACTACTGAGTTTATGGTACCTGTAGGACGTCCGTTGGAGATATTAATGAAGCAAGTGGAAATACAGATCTGGAGCTCAGGAAAGAGGATGAGAATGTAAGAGGATGTACATAAGGGTGTGATTAATTTTGCTAAAATAGAATGTGCAGGAACAGGAAGAGAAGGGCAAGGACTGAGCCGTGGAGAGCACAAACATTATCAAAAGGGGAACATACTGAGTTGTGTGAGAGGGGAAAAAAAGAGAGAACAATGTCCTGAGAACCACAGGATTTGGGGGAGGGGGGCACAGGATTATTGGTGAGCTTATAAGAATGGTCATCATTTAGAATAAGGAATCTTGAAGCCTTGGCCTTACTGGGACAGTATAGCTAACTAGCTCATAGAACCAGGGTAACCAAATTAATAAAAGCAGAACATTTACATTGCGCATATATTGTTTGCAAGGCACTGCAGAAAGTACAAAGAGGAAACAGCTGAAAAGGAGTATTGAGATAAATAACCATCATGTAAGATATCTTGAGTCAAAGGGGAAAAGAGAACTCAAAGATAAAGTCAAGGTTCAGAGCATGGCTGAGAGGGTGAATTCTTCCTTGTTAGCATAAATCAAGGAGTAGGGAGAGTCTGGAACTCAGTGAGTGAGATACTAAGACTACAGTTTAGAGGTGACTCTTAGGCTTGGTGCTGAATGTGTCCATTAGGAAAGCGCCCCCAGAGAGGCCAGTGAGATAGCCTCCAGGGGTTGAGGACAATGGAAAAGGTTAGGTCTCATGGTGACTTGTGACTAAGATTCTGAAGGCCAAGGTCAAAGGTAGTGGGTATAATCAACGGTCTCCCCAGCATTGCTGAGTGGCCTGAAACAAACAAACAAAAAAAGTGCAGTGGGAGTGAGGCAAGTGAGGTACTGCAGATCAGCAGTACCAAAAGAACAAGGAGATAATGGAGTCAAAGATGGGGTTTAACAGCATGTTGACATGAATCAGGAGGTTTGGGAAAGCAAGGTGTTTGGAGGTCACAATGCATATAAAGACATTGTTTGGCATAGGTGGGAGAGAAATCTTAAAAACAGAGCCGTTGTTGTATGATAAAACAAAACTAAAGAAAATAAAACAAAAGCAATATACCATCACCCTGGGGGTCAGGAAGACAGGCTCAAAAGCCAGACTTTCTAGGTTTGCAACCCAGCTCAGCCACTTACTTACTAGTTGTATGACCTCTAACAGATCACTTAAATCTCTCTGTACCTTAGTTTCTTCATCTGCAACGTGGAAATAATAATACCTGTCTTACACAGTCATTACAAGGCAAAAATCACTGAATCGTAAAGGATTTAGAACACTGCCTTAAAACATAATGAGAGCTGTCTGTTCAAAAAACATAAATTAAAATCCTGTTTCCTCATCTGTAAGTCAAGATGAACAGATTCATGACCTGAGATATCCCTTGATAGATCCAATGTTCAGCGTATCCTGCCAGGTGACTATCCCAACAGCTGTCGGTTCCGGGTGAAGCTGACGTGCTCCTTTGCAGGATGCACAGAAATAATTTTGCATGCCACTTCCTTTTTTAAACCCTGGTTTCCTATATTTTGTTTGTTTCTCTTGCTTGAGGACCATCGGTTATTTCCACATAGTGCACTCACTTATGTGCATGAGGTTTTAACTCGGGAACTATCATCAGAAACGCTTATTAGTGACCTAATTACTTTGATCATCTGCTTGGACTTGGGATAGGTGAATTCAGTTATTGATTGTGAGCATATATTAAATTGTCCTTAGTGCCTGATCTTTAATTTCTGCAAAAGGCAAAGGACAGTTTAGTCTAATGTATACTAAACTGGGCATAAGAAGAACCAAGTTCTCTATTTACTACCACTTACTTCCTGTCTGATCTTGTGCAAGCTTAACTAAATTGTGCTTCTCAGTCCAAGCTCTCTTTGTCCTTCTCCCTGCCCTATCTCAAAAGGATATAATGTAAACCTTCTGATTAAAACTTCTCACTTGACTATTCTCTGTTTTGAACTGAATAAATAGTGTACAGGACATCAGATTGGAAAAATAGTGGTGCTGGGGCAAAAGTAGGCTTGGACTTTGCTCCCAAAGCTTCCTGAAGGATCATGCTAAAGTAAAAACTGTTTATTCTTGTGATACTATACATTAAAGCCCTGGGAAAGGGATAACGTGTGTATCATAGTGAGTATTCTTTTTCCTGTAATGTGAACCTGGGGATAATTTCTTGCTGATTACAGATCTTCCCTGAGACCATGTGACCTTCCTTATGGCATTATTATATGATCTTAATTGAACACAAAATCTGTACTTTAGTCTCTCTTTTTTTTTTTTTAAATACGAGAGAACGAATCTACACCTTTATTTACTTTTCATTAAATTTAAATCCTTGGGTACAGCATCACACGGATTCTGTGGCCAATGGCTTTAGCAGGAAGGTTGCCTTGGAATTTCGCACAAACCATGCCGCTGTTCCCATGAGCACGAGTTACTTTTCCCCAGATTACTCTGGTTTTGTTTGGTTTGCCACCAGGAGTCACTGTGTTGTTGTTTGCTTTGTACACGTAAGCACATCTCTTGCTTAGATAGAATTCTGTTTCATCTCGAGCATATACACCTTAGATTTTAAGAAGAGCTGTGTGCTCCCTCTGGTTGCAGAGACCCCGCTTATAGCCAGCAAAAATGGCCTTGGACCACAGCCTTCCAGATGTTATTCGGCGTTTTAGAGGAGTCCTGTTCCCAGCACACCTCACTTACTGGCGCCCAAAGTTCAGCAACAAGAATTCCACTCAGCTCCCTCCCTTATCTTCTTATCTCACAAATCCATAGGGGCATCTCTTAAAGAGACATAACAAAGCAAGAACTTTATTTTTACGGACCAAGATAGGAATCCTGGTTCAGTTACTTCCTAGCTATATGATGTTAGGCAGGTTCCCCATCCTCATTAAGACACTGCTTCCTTATCTATAAAATGAGAAGTTAATGATATCTGCTTCCCAAGATACGAGTAGGATTCCATTAGATAATTCATGTGAAACACATACAGTTTGCCTAGCACCCAGTAAATACTCTCTAAATAGTTGGGGCCCTCACTGTCTCCCACTTGTGATCACCTCCCTTGGCTTCCCTGATCTTTAGTATAATAAGAAAAAAATCTGTACAGTTCTGGAATATTGGAATGAAGGTGTCAAGACAGGTTAGAGACTTTAAGATGCTTTTTGAGATGATAGGCCAATTATGTGACATTCAAATATCATTGTCATCTCATTTTAAATTATCATCTGGAGCCACATGGAAGACTTTAATGTCTAGGAAGACATTAAAAATGAGCTATCAAAATATTGATGCATCTCACAAATTGTACAAAATCAAGTGTTTATTCCCTAAGTTGACTCATCTTACTTTGAAAGAATGGACTTCAGGGAAAGCGGAAACATACGTATTCATACAAAGCCACATTTGCCTTCTTCGTGGAAGAATTTAATTAATTGGTTAGAAACTTCCAGGACCTAGAAACATTCATTCTGGTTGTAAAAAACCCAATAATTTATATACATATTATTTTAAATATAACCTATAGTGAATATATGGAAAGAACTGTAAGAACTTTTAATAGTTTTGATTCAATGTATTTAGAAAAAAATTCTTCCTGCTTTAAATAAAATCATGAGAATATGCACTGAAAAGTTAAAAAGTACAGTTGAGTAGGAAAGCATGAAATCAATATCTGATTCATTTTTATGTAATTGAAGGTGTTGCCCTTAAAGCATCTTCCAGAAAACTCTAATTGTTGATGAACCTTTATGAAGTTCTTTCCAAAATGTCTTCTCCCCTACTTGGTGTTTTGAGGCATGTGGCAATGCGTATGGCACTGAAGAATGAATTGCTGGCTCCACACAAGCGTCTTCTGCCTACCCAGTAAATGAAGTCTGTGAGCAGCAGTGGGGGCTCTTTGTCTGGGCTCCTGCCATATGGAAGAGTCATGCCAAAAGGTCTGAAAAGGAGCAGCAGGAGCTGGTGACATCTGTAAGTGGGGAGGCAGAACCGACAGTGCTGCGCATTCAGGAGCCAGCAGGCACAGTGACTCACCACCAGACTGAACCTGACCTAGTGGGAAGGCAGAGGATCTCTGCTGAAAGGCTGCCACACATGCGAAGGCGCACAGTCCTAGCCCAGCAAGTGCACTGTGCAGAGAGGAGAGAGAAGCAGAGGAAAGTAAATTGTGTCCTTTTTTCCTGTAAGAGGCATGCATCTTACCTTTTCAGTTGGGATCGTTTAGACATACTCTATTGTATTTTTGTTTGAGGCAGTACTCTGAGAATCAGCTTTCAGTGTAGGGACATGGTGATTCTTTGCAAGTGAAAAAAAATCTGCTTATTTTATAGAGGAATATCAAAGGTAAGATGGCTTTTCTATAGCATATTCTCATTATGTTAAGTGAAGTCTGTGTATTAGGCTAATGGGATTTCTTTGTTGTTAAATCAATATTGTGTGGCTATTACTATTTTCCAAAAAAATCATTAAGAATATATGACTTAGTAAAGTGCTGAGCACAAAGTAGGGATACATAGTTTTAAGTGGCAAATAATATGAGACAATATTATATAACTTGACATATTTAACTTTCTACTTAAAAAATTTTCCATGCTGGGGCACCTGGGTGGCTCAGTGGGTTTACCTCTGCCTTCAGCTCAGGTAATGATCTCAGGGTCCTGGGATCGAGCCCCACATTGGGCTCTCTGCTCAGCAGGGAGCCTGCTTCCCCCTCTCTCTCTACATGCCTCTCTGCCTACTTGTGATCTCTCTGCCAAATAAATAAATAAATAAATAAATAAATATCTTTTAAAAATATATATCATGCTGTATCTCAAGTGTATCAGCAATTTTATTTATTTTTTTTTAAAGATTTTATTTATTTGACAGAGATCACAAGCAGGCAGAGAGGCAGGCAGAGAGAGAGAGAGGAGGAAGCAGGCTCCCCGCCGAGCAGAGAGCCCGATGTGGGACTCAATCCCAGGACCCTGAGATCATGACCTGAGCCGAAGGCAGAGGCTTAACCCTCTGAGCCACCCAGGCGCCCCTGTATCAGCAATTTTAAAACAGGTTTGTTATTTAAGCATAAGTCGGACAGAGTAGTAGAGGCTCATGCTCACAGACGGATCAGGTATTTCTCCCTACATGTACTCACAGATGAGTTTCAGTAACTAATTTTTTAAAGATAGAACCCAGCAGAGGTGCCTGAGTGGCTTAGTCTATTAAGCCTCTGCTGTCAGCTCAGGTCATGATCTTAGGATCCTGGGATGGAGCTCTGCTTTGGGCTCTCTGCTCAGCAGTGAGTCTGCTTCTCCCCCTCCCTCTGCTCCTCACCCCACTCTTTCTCTCTCTCTCAAATTAATAAAACACTTTTTAAAAAATAAAATGAAATTGGGAGGCTCAGTCATTAAGAATCTCCCTTTGGCTCAGGTCATGATCCCAGGGTCCTGGGATCGAGCCCCACTTTGGGCTCCTTGCTTGGTGGGAAGCCTGCTTCTCCCTCTCCTGCTTCCCCTGCTTGTGTTCCCTCTCTTGTTGTCTCTCTGTCAAATAAATAAGTAAATAAATCTTAAAAAAACAAGTGAAATGAAATAAAGTTAGAAACCATTATATCATTACATCAAATATGACTGAATTTTTAATATCTGATAATTCTTAAGATGCTGAGAAGCCTGTTATAATTAGAAATTATATTAGAGAAAGAATGTGTAAATTCAAATGCCTGGTAGATACCACATTTCATTTTCAAGTGTGTAGTTTATAATTTGTTAGTCTGTATCCCATGCAGACACTTATTACAGTCTTGTTTCTAGTTGCAGAGTGAGAACCATAACGTAAAGTCCCATGCTTTCCTATGTGATTGGAATCGGATTCAGTTACCTTTTAACAGTGTGACTTTGGACAAGTCACCTGGCCTTTCTGAGCCTTGGAATTTTTGTTTTGTTCTATGTGTGTGCTGCCTATAAAACAGGAATAATGTATCTATGCTATAGACTTATCATAAGGCTTAGTCAACTTACGTAAATAAAATATAACAGTGTCTTGTGCCTAACAAGGGATCAGTGAATAAGTGTTAGCTGTTCTTCTAGTGAAATTGTTGTTTGGGTCCGTGATTTCCTCACCCCCACCACAAAAATCCCTAGTAATTTTTCATAAACCTATATGATGTGATGAAACTGAATGTCAGCAAATTTACTCTTGATTTTCTTGTGTTGGTTTTGGCAAGGTCAGGGACTTGACATTAGAAGACCATCTGTGGAAGGACACAGGTTTTTGCTAATAACTGCTGACATCTCCCTTGGATTTTGCAAATTATGATCAGAATACCTTCAATTTGCCAAGTTCAGCTAAAGTATGATTTAGAGTCAGCAAAAGATCGTTTATTATAAGCTTCCTATTTAAGATCCTGTAGGATGTGGAAGACCTCAGGAGTGACTTCACTGCATAGCAATAACTGACCATATGACCTGTTGGTTAATGAATTTGCTGACTCATAAAAAATGTATTAAAAGATGGCGCAAACTTTGCTGGGTGGTTTTCTTTAGAGGTATTTGTTAAAACTAGAATCAGAGCATATGAAAGTATGGGAATGAGTCAAAAAGAGTAGTATCACTATTAGAATAAAACTCAGGGCTTGGAAAGAGCCCCCACTAATAGTAATGACAACAAGGATGTGTCTCAAATGCATTTTGAGAAGTGGAAGACACAAGTCTCAAAAGGCACATACTGTGTGATTCCATTTATACAACATTCTGGAAAAGAGAAGCTCTATTAACAGAAGCTGGTGATAGGAGAAAGGTGTGGGGTGGAGAGGAGGGAGACCCAGTGCATCTACCCTCATGTTTCATTGGCTCCTGAACCAGTCACTCTGTATTCTCGATTTTATACCAGTCAGGGCCGTCCTTTTGATCTGGGGCATGAGGATAATTTCTCCAAAGGAAAGCCTACACATAGAACACTGAACAAATCTGGATATCATTAAGAAATGGAAAGAAAGGATGTCAAATAGGCAAATGATAATGCTAATACTTTAACCTGAATTTGTTTAACCAAAACCTTGGCTACTTGTGGGATTTAATGACTACATAGTTTTTATCTCAATATTTTTGAGACCACTAATTATTTTCATAGTATTATGTTACTTTACCTGAAGACTTCACATAAAAATACCTCATTCCAGTGCTGCTGTAAAAAGCAAAATGATAATTTTTCATATTCGAACAGATATTGCATAGGGGCACCTGGGTGGCTCAGTGGGTTAAGCCTCTGCCTTCAGCTCAGGTCATGATCTCACGATTCTGGGATCAAGCCCTGCATCGGGCTCTTTGCCTAGCAGGGAGCCTGCTTCCCCATCTTTCTCTGCCTGCTTCTCTGCCTACTTGTAATCTCTTTCTGTCAAATAAATAAATAAAATCTTAAAAAAAAAAAAAACAGATATTGCATAAAGCATAAAAGTAGACCTCCTATGTCGAACACAGTGCAGCATTCCTATAGCTTAATAGCATTTTATACATAGTTTAAAATGTAGTCTTCACACAAATTAGACACTGGTTTAGAATATACTTTGTTCTGCTTTCCTATTAGTTTTTACTAAACACTTACTGGGCTTCATACTTGCCTAGAATGAAAAGGATACTTCAGCAAGTAGCTAGGTAGAAATTTTTCAAAAAAAAAATGTTCAGATGTAAAATACAAAATGAAAAAAAGTGGGGGGGTAAAAAAATAGAAAATGAGTTCTGATAGGACCAAGCCCAAGAGCTTTGGATAGTTGAAGAAGGCTCCATGGACAAGGGATGGAAGGAATTCAGGAGGCCATCCAAAAACAAAGTAAGTCTTAAACACCTAGAGAGATAAAGCAAGAATGTATGCCATGCAGAGAGGATGGAAAGAAGAAAGGTTGGGAATGGACATGTTTGGATAACAGTGTATTAGATTGGTTTGTTTGGAGGGAAGGGTACCTGCAGAGATACAATGAGAAAAACATCAGAGGAAGTGAGTAGAGATGGGATTTGAACAACCTTGAATGATACATAGAGTCTAGATTTTATTCTGCTGGTGAACAGAGGACTGTTGGAAGTTTTCCTTCTATGGCAAGTAGGAAGATCTTGGCAAAGCAGAGTTAGAAAGATTGCTCATACAACAGCATACAAAGTGGGTCTAACTAGCCAAGAAAAAAAAAAAAAAAGGTAGGGGCACCCGCAGTGGGTTAAGCCTCTGCCTTCAGCTCAGGTCGTGATCTCAGGGTCCTGAGATCGAGCCCCACATCCAGCTCTCTGCTCAGCAGGGAGCCTGCTTCCCCCTCTCTCTCTGCCTACTTGTGATCTCTCTCTGTCAAAAAATTAAATAAAATCTTTAAAAAAAAAATGGTAGAATCAGATCACCTGGGAGCTGGTGACTGGCCTGGACTTGAGATATGGTATGAGCAAAACTGGGTGGCAGTGATGAAAATTTTAATGTTGGATGCTAATATGAGTAGGAGCCCATAACAGCTGGGTTTTGTGGTAGGGAACTAAGTTTAGAGTGATTCAAGATACCAAAGCCAGGTAACTGGAAAGGGATGGAACCATTACCAGACTGGTAAAGTTCTGGTGGGGTGGGGTGGGTGGCATCGGGTAGGGAGGGAGGTAGTAGGAGAGAGGTTTTCCTGAAAAGATGAGTTTGGACTTACATTAACAGCAGGCCAAAGTGGTAATAAATGTCCAACAGTAGTTAATTTTGGATGATTGTTACTCATTCATTCATTCAGCAATATTTTATTGAAGAAAGAGAGTTACAGTGTTAGCAAGAAAAAAATGTTCCCATTCTCATGGAACTGGCAAAACTATACAAATATATTTAAGGAAATAATAAAATGTTTGTATTTAAAATAATATGGGTAGAGGGAGGTGAGCATAGATGAAACAAGATTAACAATGAATTGATAGCTGTTGAAGCTCAGTAATGGGTACATACTGGTTCATTTTACTGTTATATGTGATTGAAATTTTCTCTAACATTTTTTAAAAAGGCAAAAAGTTGGGTGCATAATGCTAATAATTAGACAAGGTATCTGATAGATTGATGAAATCACAGCTAAAGTGTGGTCTGAGAGAGGTGGGAAGAAAATGAGCCAAATACGCTGTCTGAGAAAGATAAAAGTTGTTTCAAGGACAAAGATGATAATGTTAATTTTGACTAAATTTAGGCTAAAGATGTTATAAGTTAAACCTAGCAGATTATTTATTTTTAATTTTGTTCATTTCTGGTTGGATGGTCCTTCATGGCTGAAAGGAATTGAGTACCTGAGAAGCTTGAGAAAACTGTTTTGACTACTTGATAAGGTTGTTTATTACCTGAAAAATATGTCCAGGATTTATTTTCTAATATGTGAACATCTATTGTATTTTTAGGAAACTAATGAGCAAAAGCTTCACAAAATAGCCAACGAACTTTTGCTTACAGAAAGAGCTTATGTCAACCGACTTGACCTCTTAGATCAGGTAAGATTTTCCCTTTCAGGATAATTTTTTGGCATTGTACATTATTTTTAGTAATCAAGGGGTTTTAGAAACTATAAAGGACATGACTGTTCTTGGTCAGTGGAAGCTTTTTCTTTAAGAAAATCTTTAGGATTTTTAGCTTTGGCAGTGAATTCACCAGACACAAAGGGTTTCAGTTCATAAAGAACAGATTCAAGGACTCTGAGTCACAAAATGCCTTGATCCGTATCTTTCAAAAATCAACACTACTATGTTTCTTGTCCATTTATCATGATCCTAGATCCTTAGGATCTGTTATATTATACATATCTATTACCATTATAACCCAAATAAGAGACTGGCGATTCTCATTCGTACATGAATATGTCACTGATTCTGTCTCATGCACTCTTCACCCCCATGTGAGTCATCTGAATTGACGGAGTAATAGGGCCAGAAGAATTTTGAGCCTTCACTTACTTGTTCAAGCTTGTAGGAGACCTCTAATACAGTGCCTGGTGTAAAGTTGCATGGTCAATATTTGTTGGAAATGACATCCTACTTTCTCACATTTTGTACTCTCATCATGGTGGAGGCTTGAGTATCATTTCAAATACATGTACAATTTACAAGCAAAATTTTAAAATACATCATAAGAAGCACTTGAAAACCAAGGCCTCTTAATATTGTTTTAATGATTAAAAAAAATAAGATAATCGATAGATTGTTCATAGAGTCTCCTCTGACTAGAAGAGAAAGTTGCCATGTTTGAGTGTTGATTCTAAAAAGAACTATCCGACTTCTGCCATTGGAAAACTGGAACTTCAAGGGAACATGCCATCCTGGGCAACCTTCTTATCATTGGTTCCCAGAGTGAACTCTAGCCCTGTTAGAGTGAGCCTTAAGGGATCAGATTAGGGTTCTGTTCTTTGAAATAATGAGTTCGTGACTTAAACACTAACTTTCCAAAGAATTTCACTGTAAGTCCATCAATTCATGTTGAGTTGGTACATTTGAAACAATTTTTCTCCTCATGGGCATTACAGACCTGAAATATTAGGTATTCCCATGTTTTTTCCTCTTAATCAGGTTTTGTGGTTTTTTGTTTTTTTATTTTTTGTTATTTTAGCCATATTAGCTTGTCAGCTACTATTGTTGACCTTTTAGAATTTTAGAGTATTAAATACTTACAATATCCTATCTATTGGAGTTTTTAAGGACATAATTTTGTGTTCTTTTTGCCTACCAAGAAAATGCAGTGGAGGTGAATTTAGAAAATTAACAACCATCTGGACATGATGAGGGAACAGACCTCCTTCTGCCTACATTTAACAGAATGGTAATTAAGAGGTATAGTAGCTCTAGTGGAGTATAGCTTAAGACTGCAATTATTTTTTTTTGTTTTTAAGATATTCGTTATTATGTGCAGGAGATCCTTTTGTCCTCTTTTAAGTGTTCAGGTTATCATGCATTATTACTTAAAAGCAGGGAAACATCTGTGAGCTGAAATACTTTCTTATCCACTGACCAGATAACTTACTAAGCACCTGTTCTGCTGGGGGAGCTAAACTATGATGGCCTCCCTCCCCAAGGGGGCATACAGTTTTAATAGGGAAAATGAGATTTATGCCAACAAATTACAGTAAAGGGAAGTATGATATACATGCCACAAAATCATTCAAAACATAAAGAGGAGTGAAAAATACCACAGTTATATATAAAGTTTTCCATCTCTCTTAACTCTACCTGTAGATAGGAGTAAATCCCTTTCCCTCGGTTGGAAATTCTCTGGCATAGAAAGATTAAAATCCCCTAGATAGAAGCATGGCTTAGGTTAGAGTCAAGTTTTCTAATTCTAATTCCTTCTTCTCAATCAAAGCATATATTCAGACATTTCAAAAATGATTTATTTCTTGAACCATGAACCTTTTTGTTGATTGAACAAAAGTTACTGAGAGCCCACTCTATGCCTAGCACAGTGCTGGGTGGGAACCAATAAATTTAAAGTAATGTTTGCTTTATTCTCTTATTCAGGTATTTTACTGCAAATTATTAGAAGAAGCAAATCGAGGCTCATTTCCAGCAGAGATGGTGAATAAAATCTTTTCTAATATTTCATCAATAAATGCCTTCCATAGTAAATTCCTATTGCCAGAGCTGGAAAAACGAATGCAAGAATGGTAAGAGGAGTAGATGGCAAATGATGTGTCTCAGGCAGTCACGTTAGGTGCTGTGTTATTCGCTTTTAAATTGAAACAATACTGCACAGAGAGCTATAGCCAAACATGGGTTTTAAATTTTTACCATAAAGACCACTGATAGGAATTGTGGTACACTTCTAGGTTTGGTTGGAAAGAATTTCATCTCTGCTCTCCAAACTATCTTTTGACTAGTGGAGATGAGATATCAGGGGGTAATCTGGAGCTTTAAAAGCTCCATAGCAGGTCTTTTTACTATGTCATTCCTAAACTCCCTTTAAAAAGGTACTACTTTATTCTCTACCCATGTCACAGCAAGGTGGGTCTGATAAAGCACCAGGGAGTGTATAGAAAGTGATCACTTCATTTGGAGTCCTATTAATTCACACATAACTCTGTAAGAAATCTTAATGCTTTGTTTCTTTGTACAGGGAAACAACCCCTAGAATTGGTGACATCCTTCAGAAATTGGCACCATTCCTTAAGATGTATGGAGAATATGTGAAAGGATTTGATAACGCAATGGAATTGGTTAAAAACATGACCGAGCGTACTCCCCAGTTCAAATCAGTAGTTGAAGAAATTCAGGTAATTGGACTCTTCTGTTCAAGGCTATGAGTTAATTTTTCTGTACAAATCATAAGGTCTTCTGATCTAAATTTGAGATTGAGACATCTTGTGAGGCTCTCGGTCTCAGGGGTTAGAGTATTGGTCTTCTAAATTGAGACATCTGTCTGAGACAGCCAAATGCCATGCTATTCTGAATTACGCAAAAATCATCTCTGCAAAATTAACATATTTATTGAGCACATGCCTTGTGCTAAGTAGTAAATTCTCCATTTACATTTGAGTCTAGCTTTTATAAAGATTCACATAAATTTATAAAGTGAGTTCCCATTCGGGTCTATGCTTCTCTTGCTTTCTTTCAGAGGTTGAGATGATAGAATGAATATATAAATGAATATAAAGAATGATTGCCATAAACCCTGACATTCTGCAAACATTATTATTATTATTCTGGGTGTGTGTGTGTGTGTGTGTGTGTGTGTGTGTGACTTTATATATGTATACTGATTTTTTTTTTTTTCAATTTCACCAAACCTGGATAATATGCTTTGATAACAGCATAGTAATTTCTGTTTGATTTTCTAGTTAAAGTTAATGACTTATTATTATTTAATAAAAATAATAATCAATAATAAAAATAAAAATAAAAAAGGAATTCTATAGATCACGTAAGATTTTTATGGCAGGGATTCTGTTGCTCCTTCTGTTTTCTTTTGTGCTAGATAAATATTTTTTATTTTACCATTTTAATCCTTTAAATTTTAAAACTGTTTTTCATTTTTTCCTGCTGTTTGTTGGAGGAATTATAATATGTATTTTAATTTATCACAGTCTACTTCAGATTAATACTGACCTTAATTATGTAAAATACAGGCATTTTGCTATGCACCATGCTTTTAGTCTGAGATACATTACCCTTGTATGTTTTAAATCGAATAATACAGAGATGTAATCATTTCTTATAACTTTATGTCTTTGAAGGAAGGGAGGATGTGAGAAAAAAAATATATCTATAAATATGTTTATTAAACCATATATTTGCCATTTCTGAAATAAGTTTCTTTCCACATAAAGTGGTAAATGTTTCTTGCAAGGCAGAGAATGAATAGCAACAAATTTTCTTGGTCTTTGTTTATCTGGGAATATCCTTATTTTTTCTACATTGTTGAATTGTGTTGCTGGATACAGAATTCTTGGTCAATACTTTGTTGTGTGTTTTGTTTTTTTTCTTTCAGCAAAATGAATATTATTTCACTGTGCTCCATCCTCTCTTGTTTTATATGGGAAGTTAGGAACTGTATTGATATTTTTTGTATGTGATGAATTGTTTTTCTCTTGATACTTTCAAATTTATTTCTTTACTTTTGTCTTTCAACAGTTTGAATAGGATGTGTCTAATGTGACTCTGTATTTTTCTTAGGGTTGAATTTCTTAGATGTGTAGGGTTTTTTAATTAACAATTTGAGAAGTCTTCAGCCATTATGTCTTCAAATAATTTACTCCAATTACACATATATTGGTATTTTTGTTATTCTACAAGTTTCTGAGATGGTTCATTTTTCCTTATTCATTCTTCTGTTCTTTAGATTGTATCATTTCTCTGAGTCTTTTTTTGTGTTCACTGATTTTTTTTTTTCCTCCTGCTGTCTGGAATCTGCTGTCAAGTCCCTGTGGTGTATTTTTCATCTCAGCCCTTGTGCTTTTCAACTCCAGAATCTCTGTTGGTTCTTTTTTTAATGCCTCTTTCCTTCTTGGAAATTGCTAATTGTGCATTCATTGTTGTTATGCTTTTCGTGTTTTTCAATTTCCTTTAATTCTTTGGACATTTTTATAATGTTCATATACTGGCTACATCCAGTATCTGTATTCAGAGACAATTTATTTTGATTGCCTTTTTTTCAGTTTACTAAATAGTAATAGTTTACTATGTCTTCGAATGTCTCTCTCTCTCTCTCTCTTTTTTTTTTTTTTCCTGCTGAATATTGGACATTTTAGGTAACCTATTATAGCAGCTCTGTATTCTGATTTCCTCCACTGAAAGTGGCTTTGGTTAGTTTTGTTTGCTTAGTAACTTGCTTAGACTAAATCTATAAAATCCTCTGGTATGCAGTTGCCAATATCTTTACTCACTATATGGTTTAATATTTCTGTGTGTGTGTGTGTGTGTGTGTGTGTGTGTGTGTGTGATTCCAGCCTTCAAGGGCTTGCCCCTATGTCTGTGTAGGTTATGGGGTCAAACAGTTATTGAACAGAGATGACTAAACAAACTACCTAGAGCCAGTAAGCTCTTGTCTGCTGATAGACCAGTGTATGCAGAGGGGAATGCATTTTAAAGATCAGACCATTTTCAAGTCTACTGGACTCTTTTACATCTCTTGTTTGCATATTCAAGCCTCATGGTAGCCTGGAGACTGTGCTGATTTAAGCGGTCTTCTGTCTCTACTGATCATTCACACAGCCTCAGCCAAGAATATTATTATCTAGCCTCCTCTCGCCCCAGCTTCCAACTGCAACTTCAGGCCAGTAGAGCCATTGATCTTCCCCACTCGACCACCTTCACTTTGACTGACGGTGTTGCTGGATGAGTGCATTGCCCACCACTCCAAATCTGAGGAGCCCTCTCAACTTTAGCAGAGACATGCCAGTCCCACAGCCAGTCCCACCCAAACTGAGCCTTCCAGTCATTGAATCTTCATTTGCTAAGGGAGGAATGGGTGTGACCCCAGGCCAGAATGCCACAGATTCTCATTGTTCTTACCCAAAGGTCAACAGTTTTTATAAACGCTTTTCAGATTGTTCTGTGCCTTTGGTCTGTTTCCAGATTGCCAAAATGGTGGTTTTATCAGTTTTATCCAGCTTTCTAGTTGCTTTTTCCAGGGAGTTTTTTACTGTCTTTTCCCTTAGCCATAGACAAAAGCCCTGCTTCTTTCCATTCACTCTTTCTTTTTCTTCTCTTGTGATTAAACACTCATCTACCTTTCTGAACACTGGCTCCTTTGATTCTTTTACCAGCCCCATTGGCTTAAACTGGACAGAGTACAGGGTTGACTCCTCACATTCTTTTTGGCCTTCACACCCACATGCTCCTTGTCCTCTATCCATCATGTCCTACAGATGCCTCTAGGGTTGTTGTTTCTAGTTATTTCCTACCTGTAAACTGTCATAGTCCTTGGGAATCAACCAACTAAGTTTAGAAGTTTGTGACTTAGTCCCTGGACTTCTCTGAGCCAGAGTTTCCTCATGTAAAAATGGGGGGGTCTGTAGTATTTTCCTATATTTCATCTACATATAATATATATATTTCCTGTACACATATACAATAGAATCAAATGGAATGACTAAACTTATATCATTAATATTTTATTCTTAATTAAGGAAAGCTATTACTTTTTCAGCTTCCTTGTTGATTTCAGGCTCTTTATACGTTTTTTTCCTGGTCTGCACCATAACTTCCAAACTACTAATTTCCCCATATCTCTCTAAAGCCATACTGCAGTAGGTTAATATTAATACATATCCTATCTAATAGTAACTTGCTCTCCTGCATGAAAACCTGCATTAGAAGAAGCAAGTCTAAACGCAGCTTACTTACTACCCCAGATTTTTTCTTCCTTATCCCCTGTTTATATAGATATATCTTATTTTATATTTATATTATTTATATTTATATTTATATTTTCCATCCAAACTCAATGTTACATGTCCCACTGCTATGGACCTGCTCTCCAAGGTCCCTCTTTCTGCACTTGTCCCCTGGTCTTCCTTTCCCTTCCCAACAGAGGCAGCCCTCATTGGAGTTCATGTCAAAAGCTCTCTTGTCTGTGAAGGCTTTCACTTCTTTGAATGCAAACATTATGTCTTAATACAACTTTAACACCCGATAGTGCCTTGATTGTGGTATGAGCTCAATAAATAGCTTAATGGGATTCCTGGTTTATTTAATATGAACAGGAACACATCTTATTTTTCAAGTAATCTTTTCCCTGCCTTATGTTAACAGTTTATTAAAAATAAGGGCTATAGACTCAATTTTGCTGTAAGAAAAGGAGATATATTCATAGAGTTCAGTTTCTAATGGAAAAGACTGACATGGCCTAATGAAAAATTAAAATTTTCTGAGAGATAATAAGATGCTCAGAACTTATTCTTCTATGTGGAGTCTTTTTTAAGTTCAAAGGAAATGACATTTATGGTAACCTTATTATTAAATAGTCTCTGTTGAGTCCAAAGTCATTTAAAACAGTTGTGCTTAGTGAACCTCATTAAATATATGCATCTTTTAAAAAGCTCTGAAGCATGATTCAATAATGTGGCCAGACAAACCCTTCCAGTGACTAATTGAAGTGGTTGCCAGCAATCTGGAATTTTCTTTCTTCCTTCCCTCCATTCTACTTGGTTTTTCTTTCTGTTCTTAGACTAGATTGATGGGGCTCAAATTTTATTGTTCTAAGAATCTGGGGTATTTTAAAATGCATGTTCACAGGCCTTAGCCTCAGAGATTCTGTTTCATAGGTCAGGAAGGGGTTCAGAATTTGCATTTTTAACAATGCTTTAGATCGATCTGATGCAAGTGATCCACAGACCACACTTTGTAGGGAAATACTGCCCTTGAGGAAAGTTCTGCAGGACAGTGAGTTTTTACATTGGCTGACTTAATTTTTAAATCTTTCTTCAAAAACCTTTCTCATTGTAGAAACAGAAGATCTGTGGGAGCTTGACTTTGCAGCATCACATGCTGGAGCCTGTTCAGCGGATTCCCCGGTATGAGATGCTCCTGAAGGACTACCTGAGGAAGTTGCCCCCTGATTCTCCAGACTGGAATGATGCTAAAAGTAAATGCTTCTCTCCTGCCCTCTCTCTATTATGGGGTAATCAAGTGACCAGGCAGCCTTGTGGTTAACAAGCAAGATATGTCTCATAGCCAATTTAGTAAAATATTGTTGCCAAAAACTAACCTCCCTGGAAATTGTCATCAACATCTCAGTTAGGCAAGCACTTCTGAGCCCAAATCACAGGTTTATAGCAATGCAAATCGCATTTCTCCTGCTGATTTCACGTTAATCATTAACTTGAAAATCTGAAACTATAGTCTTAGAGACATCTGGCCTAGCAATACATAATTACCCTCTCACAGGAAGAATACAGCCATTCAGAATTACTGGTGCTGCTGGTTAATTAGATAGGTTGATGTATACCAAGAAAGCTAAAATGTAAAAATAACCTAAGCAAAGTTGGCTCTACCTACCCTGAAAGAGAAGAGAAAATGATGCTTTTTAGTGTCAGTTAACGTCTTCTCAGGAAAACTTTATTCCTATTCTTCTCGTTGTCTTCTGTTTTTTCATTAGGTCCTAATGAATGGGTTTGGTTTTGTTTTGTTTTAAGATTTTATTTATTTATTTGACAGAGAGAGATCACAAGTAGACAGAGAGGCAGGCAGAGAGAGAGAGGAGGAAGCAGGCTCCCTGCTGAGCAAAGAGCCCGATGTGGGACACGATCCCAGGACCCTGAGATCATGACCTGAGCCAAAGGCAGCGGCTTAACCCACTGAGCCACCCAGGTGCCCCTGAATGGGTTTTTTTTAAGGCTCAGGAGTTTCAATACTTTAGCTTTCTCTTGTACTTTTAAAAAATCAAAGCCAATGATTCTTGATCTTTAGGGGTTGTAAGTTCAAGCCCCTCATTGGTTGTATAGCTTACTTAAAAAAAATAATTTATAAGGGGGTGGCTCCCTGGCCCAGCCGAAAGAATGTGACTCTTAATCTAGGGGTCATTAGTTCAAGTCCCACTTTGAGTGTATAACTTACTTAAAAATTATTTTAATTAAAAAAAAAAAAATGAGGGGCACCTGGGTGGCTCAGTGGTTTAGGCCTCTGCCTTAGGCTCAGGTCATGATCTCAGGGTCCTGGGATTGAGCCCCACGTTGGGCTCTCTGCTCAGCGGGGAGCCTGCTTCCCTCTCTCTCTGCCTGCCTCTCTGCCTACTTGTGATCTCTGTCTATCAAATAAATAAATAAAAATCTTTAAAAAAAAATTTAAAAAAAATGAAGGGCAGAATGCAAATTTAAGGGATAGAAATGGCTTAGTGTCAAGAACTAACAATGCTGCTGTACAATCTTAAAACATAGATACTTTGCTAATAATTTCTTGTCTTTATTATAAGTGTATCCTGGCAAGAGATGAGGAATACAGAATACTGTCTTTGGTCTTGGCAGCCTGGGTCTTTTTTTTGAACAGGATGCTTTCTCTGATACACTTCTCCCACCACCCAAGTGAGTCAACAACCACAGGAACTTCTCTTCTTCCCTTTCACCCTTTACAGTTTAGAATTATCCTGACTTGACTTCTTCCACTTTCCACTTCATGCCCACTTCCCACTCATCTGGGCTGTGTGGTTGGTTTTAGTGGCAGAAGAGGTAGTAGTAGGGTCACCACTCCTCTCTTCCAACTGCTGATCCCAGGTTATTTTATTCTGTCTTCCTCTACCTTGGATCCTGTAGGGAATGCACAGAATTGCCCCAATCAGGATAGTCCTCCAAAATCTAAATAAAAATTCAATTTCTTCTATACTCAAAGACTTAGACTTGCCCTAAAATGGCAGTGTCAACAATGAGAAAGTTAGCAACACTGTAGGGTATTTTATTACTCTCTTTGGTTGCCCGTTGCTCCTAAAATTGTAAGGAAATAACGGAGGTGCTTTTAGAGACCCAAAGGAGAGAAGAAAGCAACACAAGTGCATTTTGTTCAGCCATGGAACAAAGAAGGCAGAGAATTTGGTCTAGAAGAAATAAAGTTGTTGTAGTAACAAAATTAATCAGGCTGGTATTCATAAGATAGAAAGGAAAGAGCAGGTCAGGATTGAGGGCATTCCCGAAGGTTGATCCAGCAGGAGGCCTTAACCTCCACAGCTCTTTGCCAACAGTGCTGGAGGCCCTCCCTTGCCCATACTGGGCAGTTCCCATTCCCATCTCTCCCACCACCGGTTCCACATAAAACCTTCCATCAGCATTGGCATCAGAGAATTCCCTGTCACCTGAGCAAGACTAGCACTGTATGTGTGTTTTCCCGAAGAAAGTTGTTTATGCTTGGTGGTTAGTTTGCTCATAAAACTCACAAAACAGTATTCCTGCTGAAATGTTGTAGAACTTTGAGCCAGAAGACGGAGGTTACAGCATGGCCCTAGAGTATCATAGTTGTGTGATCTTAACCAAGCCACCTCACTTGCCGTTGTCTCTTCTGCCAGGCGGGGCTAGCTAACCGACTCTCCATTCAAGGTTGTGTCAGAATGAAGAGACATAATATATATGAAAGCGTCTGGCAAAGCACCTTGTGCCAGTCTAGTGTACATGTATTTGTTAATTTTGAAGGTTCATTATATAGGTCATATGTATAGTTGTATATGACTGTTTACAAGGAAATGCCCTCATGTTCCAAGTAATCTGCTTACAAATAAACTCGTTAAAGTTCTGTTTTGTAAATGGAAATTGCCCCTGCTTTTGGTGTCAGATGTGGTCATCAGTCTCAGATTTCTTATTGTGGTATGTTATTCAACTACCTAGTAGCATAGGAACAACAAAATACATTTATTTAATTTCTTTTTTTCCATTTAGAATCACTTGAAATTATATCTACAGCAGCAAGCCATTCTAATAGTGCAATAAGAAAAATGGTAAGTGATTTTCAAAGGAGTTGGGAATCTTCTAGTTAGATAATTGTTGATAACATAGCCTAATGTTATCTGTAGGTTTGGACCAAAATGAATTGATACAAGTGAACCAAAAAGATTCTTTATTAAATGTTCAGTGTTGTGGAGAATAATCCTCTCCCCTCTTCTCCCAGGTTTCAGTTTGCTAATAATGGACACATTTTATACCAAATTTATGCTTAGTTCCAATCCCTTCTGAATTATCCAGATTTTAGCGAAGGTCATTGTATTATTAAAGCCACTAAGGTAGAACCTTCCTTTATTTGGTCTTGCTGTGTTTTGCTTTAATTTTCTAGGAGAACCTAAAGAAACTGTTAGAGATTTATGAAATGTTGGGAGAGGAGGAAGACATTGTAAATCCTTCAAATGAACTAATAAAAGAGGGACAAATCCTCAAACTCGCTGCTCGGAACACATCAGCACAAGAACGCTACCTTTTCTTAGTGAGTATTATAGTGTGAGCTGGTCACATAAGAGTAATTCATTAACGTTGTTCTGTACATGTTGGAAAAGTAGGGTGCCTGCTTGCTAACCAAAACAATTCTGTCTAACCTGGTTTGGTCAGCACTGTCAGGATTCCACAAAAGTGAATGTCTTTAGTAACTAAAACTTGTTCTTTCAAGGACACAAATCTTAGAATATTTTTAAAATATTGTTCTGTGTACTTACCACATATCAGTTACTTTAGTAACACACAGCTGAAGACAATTTAACCTGTCCATCATGATCTTAGCTATCAATATACGGGGGAAGGTATGATGTGTTTTCACAAATGTTCCTTGTTTCAGATTCACTCCTTCCTTTAATTCTTATAGGTGAATGGGTACCATTTTCTGACTGGAGTTCTCTTCCTAATTCTCTCTGATCGCTACTTTTGATCTTTACAGTTTGAGGAAATGTATCCTCATATCGCCCTCGGCCCGCAAGGACGGCAAGAACCCTGGTTCGGATGCATCACACTTATATACGCTTACATGACCAATCAGTGAGCAGGGTACAGGAGGGAGCGAATCAGGCTGTGCACCTAAACGAACAACTTCGCTAGCAACCAATGCTGTTTACTTCCTCTTTAAGCGTTCCACTTAGTCTCACGAGGCAATCCTAACCTGGCAACTAGCCAGGCGCCATCTTTTAATGGCGGAGACTGCCCTGGCCAGGGGCCTGCCTCCAACATCTCCCCCTTTTTTCTTTTATGGCAGGGATCGTGCCTGTCTTAGGTTGTCAGTGGCGGGGAATATCCTTACCCGTCATCAGACGGCAGATATCAATGATCTGCGTCCTGTCTTAGGTTGGTATATTTCCCCCACCAATCTTACCCATCATTGACTACCAGTCCAGCATACTTAGCCACACTTGGGGGGATGTTCCAGCCTCGATGGCTAACAAGGCCTGCACCATGGCTTGCTGTTGCCTATGTTGCTGTCGCCTCCAAATTTGCAGTTTCCTTATTAGCAGAATCAAGCCCACTACGAGGATTATCATCAGACCAATTATGCTAGCCCATTGTTTCGTAAAGGTTAACACATCTTGCAATGTTTTGATTATCTCTGGGAGGGTTGCAAGCTCAACTCTGGTGTTATTTATCCTTGTTATGCCTAGTAGCAGGTGCTGAGTATAGTTTTGGAATTCTACGGACTAATTCCCCCGCAGGTATGGGAGAGCTGTCGGGAGACATTGTGTAAGTCACTCATATTAGTATAGGCTATGGGAGTTACACAAATTGCCGGGAAGGGTGTATACATCCCAGTCCCAATAGGGCCCCCCATATGTCCACTTGTTCTTGAACTAAATCCTCTCTCTGGTTGACTATCAGGATTCCTGCTTGCAGATGTGCATTGATCTGAGTCTATGTTTGAAGGGCAGCCGCTGTTCCTTCTGCAAGGGTGTTCACAGCTTCCGCAGTGGGTATAGTTGTAGCAAGCGAGACTGCTGCTGCCGTGGCAGCTGCTGTAGATAGAGCCAATGCTGTCACAATGGCGGCTGTGATACTAAAATCTCTCTTCTTTCTGGATAGCACCACCAGTAAATTGTCCTCTGGAATGGAAACTGGGATAGGAACATGGGTAGGGATACGCATAATCACAGCCAGCTTGAAGGCCGTGACATTCCAGCACTAGGAAAGATAGCAATTCTTAGTGCAATTCAACGTATCATTCAGCTCGCTAGCATTTGTTATGAGGAAAAGGAACGGTGGCGAGACCCATATGGGAGTGGGCTGATAAGTAATATTATTGGGACAAGACACATTAACTATTGTCTCAAAGGTACTAGAGTCATTTTGTTTATATGAACAGTTGAGGAATTTGCCACCATTTAACATGGACACTGCTGAGATATCAGTACATGCTCCTAGCAAGTTACAGACCTGCCATGCATCAAAGGGAGAGGAGGGAATATGAGAGAAGAGTTAGTCACTGGTAAAGGATAAGCCATGCTTTAACCACTGCTCACAGCTCTCTGGCTTGAGTCGGCCGCAGGAGGTGTAGCATCCCCAGAGTTATCATCAGCATCTTCAGCTTCATGACTGGTGTTTGGAAGCAAGGCTGCACGCACCAGCCACTCTGGGATCCAAATTGGAGCCTCCTTTTCCTGTGGAAAAACACATACAGACCCCCTACTCCATACTAACCCTGGATCTGGTCCATTCCACTTTCCTGTGAGGATGTCCCTCCAAAGTACTAAAGGCTTAGGGGAAGCAGCAGCATCACTTGCATGTCTGTCTGCAGCTGATTTACCTGTTTTGTCCAACGTTTAAAAATTCAAAATAAAGAGAATGGTGTTGAGCTTATCTTTAGGGGACCTGAAGGTCTCCCCTATTCCCCCTTATTGTTTATAAAGCGCATTTTTTATTGTAAGATGCGTACGCTCCACAACACCCTGTTCTTGTGGGTTATAGGGTATTCCATGTTATCAAGTGAATGTCCCTATGCCGCGAAAGCCTGTAGGCAATGGGCGATAACATCTCTGGATTCCCCCCCCCATGCACTGAGGCAAAAATTATTCCAGAGCAGGTATCTACAGAGACATGAACATATCTTAACTTTCCAAATTCTGAAACATGTGTGACATCCATATGCCATATATGATTAGGTAACAAACCCTTAGGATTAACCCTCAAGGACGGTGCAGGTAGTAAGATCATGCAATTTCTGCAGGAGACTACTATGTTCCGTGCCTGTGCTTTTGTTATGTTAAATTTGAGGCGAAGAGTTAAAGCATCCTGTTTCTTCAAATCCTCCCCTAAATGGTCCCATTGAGGTATGTTTAGCAAGCCTTCATCTAGGAACCATGGAGCCGCCTCTACCATGCTTTAGTGGCCGCCGCGGCTATTTGCAGATACACTGCAGGGTTGTATTGTATTTGGGCCTGCTTTCTCATGTACGGTCCTATTCCCCTTGCCCCTCTTCTGACAGTATGTACCTCCTCTCTGCCCAGTGGGGAGGTGACTGAAGAAAGGCAGGGGACATGCTGCTGCTGCTGCTTCTGTACCCTCCTCTCTGGAGAGGGGTAGGAGAGGAGCCTGGTCAGTGTGCCACATTTCACATCCATGCAGGCATGGGGAAGCAACCGGCACCCCCTGTGGGCCTCAGAGCCCTCCCTGCAGTGAACCTGGGCAGGAGGGAAGAGGCCCCAGCATTGGGGTTTGGAGTCTAGAAGGGACAAGATGACTCTGTAAATGTCCTCCGGGGTGGGTCGGGAGGGGATCTAGTGTTCAAGTGCAGAAATCTTTGGCTTTGCTACCAGTTCTGTATGATGAAAAATAAAAGTTCACCGAGAGGACATTTCTAGGTCCCACTGAGGATTTCCAGCCGCTGCATTATGGCGGGCAGTGTCTTCCAAAGAACTAAGGGCTTGGGGGAAGAATCCATAGGGGCTGAATGTCTTTCAGCTACTGCTTGACCATTTTTATCCTAGCAGTTTTCGTTTTTAACGGCGTGCCATTGGCCTTTAGAAGGTACTTTAGGGAACCCTCTAACCTCGACTTTGACAGTCCAGATCCCATAATTAGAATCCCAACCTAATGGCTGTTCCGCGTATACCCGCCACTAAATCCCGGCTCTAAGGCCGCCCCGCTTCTTATTGTGGACTTGTACAAGTTAATCCTGGCTCTAAGGCCGCCCCACTTCTTATTGCGGACTTGTACAAGATTCCCACCACTTTGATCGTGGTCCCTTCCCCGCTTATCTGCGGTTTCTTTTTTTTTTTTTTTTTAAAGATTTTATTTATTTATTTATTTGACAGAGAGAGAGATCACAGTAGGAGAGAGGAAGGGAAGAGATCACAGAGAGAGAGGGGGAAGCAGGCCCCCTGCTGAGCAGAGAGCCCGATGTGGGACTCGGTCCCAGGACCCTGAGATCATGACCTGAGCCGAAGGCAGCGGCTTAACCCACTGAGCCACCCAGGCGCCCCTTACCTGCGGTTTTGATAAGAAAATCCTGGCTCTATGGCCGCCCTGCTTCTTGTTGCGGTCTTGTACAAGTTTCCCACCACCTTTGTCGTGGTTTTACCCTGCTTACCTGCGGACTTCTCCCTTGCAAGGTTTTTCTATTTTTACTCCCCGCTTTACCGCGGAATTCCCACTTTTGAACGTGGCTAATGTCCCCGCTTACCTGGGACCTCTACTCCCCGCTTTCCTGCGGATTACCTTGCAAGATTCCTTTATTTAGTTCCCGGGTGCCGGCGCCATTTATTGCCCTCGGCCCACAAGGACGACAAGAACCCTGGTTCGGATGCATCTTCTCTCTCTTTATTTCCGCAAGTCTACACACTTATATACGCTTACATGACCAATCAGCGAGCAGGGTACAGGAGGGAGCGAATCAGGCTGTGCACCCAAACGAACAACTACGCTAGCAACCAATGATGTTTACTTCCTCTTTGGGTGTTCCGCTTAGTCTCACGAGGCAATCCTAACCTGGCAACTAGCCAGGCGCCATCTTTTAATGGCGGAGGCCACCCTGGCCAAGGGCCTGCCTCCGACATCCTCAAGCTTGTGAAGTTTGTGCCTAAAATATCTCTGTGAAAAGTACATGAGTTTGCCATATAGTTCCTTTTCACTGGAGTAGGTCCCTGTCCCTTCCTTTACTTCCTGGAAGTGACATTTAGTCTGCGGCTTATCTCAAATGTAAGAGCTCTTCCTGGGGCATCCAGGCCATTATGTTTTTAGTCTTCTGTTCATTCTAGTTCCTTTCTCTATCGGTATACTGATAATCACAGTAATAGCCAATGTGGAGTAACAATAAGTTAACACTTAGTCGTAGCTCAATAGATGTTAGCTGCTATTATGATTGTTATTAGAGTCACAGAAACAGAGATGCATTGGTCATGAGGCTACCCAGTGCTTGGCACATTCTCAGTGTGTGACTCACATCTGACTTTGGGCTACAAGGCAGTCATCCCACCATAATGTGAGTTTAATTGGGAGCTTACAGGTTTTCATTTTCTGGGTACAGCCTCCTTAGAAAGGAAAACTTATAGGAACTAAATATCACGTATAGGGGTGTTCAGGATCTCTCATTTTCCAAAAAGAACATTTGGTCACCATATTATCTAGCTGTTCTCCCGAGTTTGTGTAACTCAAGAAAATTGAAAATATATGTCTACACAAAACATGTTTATGAATGCTTATAGCAGAATTATTCATAATAGGCAAAATATTTGGACATATGGATATAGTGGTATATCTATGCAATGGGATGTTATGTGGCCATAAAAAAGAGAATATTGGTACATGCTACATGGATAAACTTTGAAAGTGCTGTGACAGGTGAAAGAAGCCATTCACAAAAGTCCATTCTATATGATTTCATTTATATGCAATGTCCAGAGTAGGCAAATGCAGAGAGGCAGGAGATATAAGTAGTAGTTGCCTGGGGCTGGTGGGGAAGAGGAAATGAACATAAGGTTTCCATTTGGAATCATAAAATGTTCTGGAATTAGATAGTTATGAGGATTGCACAATTTACAGCTATATTAAAAACCACAAATTGTATATTTTATTTTATTTTATTTTTTTTTTTTAAAGATTTTATTTATTTATCAGAGAGAGATGGGGGGGGAGAGAGCAAGCACAGGCAGACAGAATGGTAGGCAGAGGCAGAGGGAGAAGCAGGCGCCCTGCTGAGCAAGGAGCCTGATGTGGGACTCGATCCCAGGACGCTGGGATCATGACCTGAGCCGAAGGCAGCTGCTTAACCAACTGAGCCACCCAGGCGTCCCAAAAACCACAAATTGTATATTTTAAAAGGGTAAATTTTACATTATATAAATTATGTCTCAATAATTTTTAAAATGTATAGATTTTGTCCAATTTAACTGTAAAAGTCTTCATTTGAGCACACAAAAGTACTTCACCTCTCAGAGGTTATATAGAGGACTAAAAATGTAAAGCAAGGATTGTGATGTCCTGTCAGGGTTCAGAGGCCTATTTATTTTGAAATACAGATTTTATTACTCAGGTGTGGTGAGGCCACTGGATCAGGAGACAGTTGCCATGAGAAACATCATTATACTCACAGCTTCCCAAAGGGAGAGGCATGCCATAACATGGGGTTACTGAGAAAACAGCAGGGTCCATAAGGGGGCAAAGGGAACACATGTGAGCAAGAGCCTTTCTTAGGGTTCAGTGAGAAAGAAGGGGCAAGACAGCATAAACAGGTTTAAAATCTGCTCGTTTAAATAATTCTATCAGGCTCTGGGGCATGCAGGGGCTGCTCTCTGGTACCTGGTCCTGGCAGGGGAATACTGGCCCAGTAAGGGCTTACAAAAGAAGACGGCGGGGGTGGGCTCTGGATGGGTTGCTTTCCACAGGAAAGGCGTGCCTGTAGGTGAGTCATTTACTACTTCTAGGAAGTGGGTAACCCTAAGAGGGACAAGTTCCCCTGTTGTCAGCAAAGCCCCAAGATGTCAAAGCATCAAGAAACAGATGTCAAAAAAGACATACTTAATATACTATTTTGGGTAAAATGCATAGAAGTTCATGTCTCTTCCCTTTGCCTTTACCCTTCCATTAGGTGCTTTGGTACTGCTCCTTTCCTGTCTTCTGGATTATACTACGGTTTCAATAGTTAAGCTTCTAGCTCTGTGTCTAACCGATTGCCTGGGCTTAATTTTCACATTTGAGAATTTTTCTGGAAATTGTTTAAGGTTGAATACCTTGTTGCAGAGCCAAATTAAGCAGCTCTTTGGAGGACAGATGGCAAAGAGCCTTGGGGGAATACAGCCATAGTGACTTTGAAGAAAGGACCCATCTTGTTCCAGTTATTATAAGCTATTAAACCTCTCTTTGCCGTTGCCTCCCTGGAGGATGGAGGCGTAGAGCAGGAGTTCCCGGAATTGGTCGTGGGAAGACCATCTTAGAAGCATGTCTGTAGGTCCATTCTGCTAATCCCTGCATGCCGCCCTCCACCCTTGCTCTGTCTTTGTCACACACGCTTCCTCTCCGCGACACACTTTTCTTGCCATAGAGCATCTTGGTTGTTTGTATGTAGAAACTTCAGAAGTACCATTTTAATCCTTCTGTCTCTAGAAAATGAGGGCTAGTTTTTGGGTATCCTACCCTGGTGATCTCACATTTCTCTAAAGAGCCCAATTGCATGTAGAATCCGATTTCAGCTTTCAGCCGAGCCTCCCATGTTTGCTCATTCGCTGGCCCCCACACCATGCTTTTTTCTGTTACTGCCGGACACTCTGTTGACTAAATCAATTAATCACACACCTGACATCTGAAAGTTTAAAAAAAAAAAATCACTGGATTATCCCATAAAATGGCCCAAGAGGTTTTATTCTTGGCCCTTTGTTGTTCTGGTCTTTATTTCCTTATTGCTTAGCAGCTTTTAGGTTTTTTGCCCCTTGACTCATTTAAACTTTGAATACAAGAGCAGGCACTGGGAATTTTTTCCAATCATGTACTTTTACAAACTTTAAAGCAAACTTTAATGAAACTGTCTCTGGTGAAACATAACATTGAATTGTTTCATATATTTCAAGACCTTCGAAATAAGTAGCTGAGGACCACTGGAGATGAGGAAGGGGGACTCTGTGCTTTTAATAAAATCAAGGCTGCCTTCTAGCTACCACTTTCAGAACTTACCCCACCAGCCAGAGATCACACGTTCCTCACGCCTTCTGGCCATGGATAAAAAGCAGTCTCCTGCACTGAAAGGGAGGGCCATCTCCTTGGTGCTGCAGTTGCTCTGAGTTCCTCTTTGAGCAGAAACCCACACGGAAGGGGATGGTGGCTTTTGCCACAGCAGCAAGGTTCACAGAGGGAGCAGAGGACATCTATGGCTTGGTAAACAATATTTTATGTCCTTAAGCTCATACTTTGACCTCTAGGAAAAAGAAAAAGAGTATTTATGGTCTAGCATTAGATTGTGATAGGAGTTATGTAAGGTTAATAAATTAACCTTACATGTAGTAGTTATTGACAGTTTACAATGTAACGTGCCACTTAGGAAGCATCTGTAATTGAGGAAGTGTAATCCTGCAAGCATAAAATGGAAAAAGAAACCTATCATTTATAAGATAGTCTGTCATCTTGTATGAGTGTCACCACAAAAACCACATGCCTAGAACTTCCATATTCATGGACTGTTTCTGTAAAATGACAAGACTTTGCTGAACCTTATAAAGTGAACTTGAGTACAAGTAGTAGATAACTCAGAAATTTTATGCCACAGCATTACATTTGTCGCTCAGTTTGCAGAAGCATGAGGTGGTAGTTGCCATCTTGAAGGTTGAGCCTTGGAGCCCCCGGGTAACTCAGTCAATTAAGTGTCTGACTCTTGATTTTGTCTCGGGTCATGATCTCAAGTCGTGAGATGGAGACCCACATTGGACTCTGTGCTGGGCGTGGAGCCGTTCTGAGATTCTCTCTCCCTCTGTCTCTGCACCTACCCACTCTCTCTCTCTCTCCCCCTGTCAAATAAATAAATCTTGAAAAAAGAAAGTCGAGCCTTGTGCCTGTTGGTGGCTGCTTTGCAGTTCCATGTGCACTGTTCACAGCCTTGACCAAATCCCCTTCCGAGAAGGCCTTCCTACAAAATCGGAACAAAGCGTTAACAGGAACAGTTAGCAGCAAGCCGTGTCTTAATCAAGCTGGGGTGGGGAGGAGAGATTTTCTGAGTGTTTTCAAGTCCCTGAATCCCATGTACTGCAATGAGGCTGGGGATTGTCACACTTAGAATGCAGGGGACAGTTGATGGTAGGTCATTAGGGTTCCCTGCTGGCAGTGGAAATGTGAAATGTGGTACCGAGGTGCATGTGCTCCAGGGTGTTTAGTACCCTTTTATTTCTGCATTATTCAGTGTGGAAAATAAATTTATGACACTTGGTTACAGGAAATAGAGTGCAAGGAACAGCTGATGAGAAATCTGCTTTCAGAATGAGTGCAGTGGGCAGTGTCCCTTAAACTAGTCAAAATGTTTTAGAAATCTGTGCACATCTCTTGTCTTGATGACTCTGTGGAGCTAAATGGAACCTAGCAGAACAGGACATTTTTCTGGATTTAATCCTCTGACCAAGACTTTCATATATTTAGTAATCCTGAGACATGAAAGGTTACATAGTGCACAAAGTTTAAGTCCCCAGTTGTTCTTGTCTTTGAAAAATATATGTAACTCTAGAAGCAGTGTCAGAAACAATAAATATGAAGGAGGTAGAAGTATGGGCCTTCTTTAGGAATCCACCTACAAATTAACCTAAATATTTAGTCTTTGCTCCTTTTGCATGTTTCAGTATTTTCAAAAGTGAATTAAAAGTCTCCCCAAACTTACTCTTTGGTCCTAATTAGTAGGGGTGGTTCATTTTTTTTTTTATTTCTTTTCAGCGTAACTATTCATTGTTTTTGCACCACACCCAGTACTCCATGCAATATGTGCCCTCCCCAATACCCACCACCTGGTTCCCCCATCTCCCCACTCCCCGCCCCCTCAAAACCCTCAGGTTGTTTTTCAGTGTCCATAGTCTATCATGGTTCACCTCCCCTTCCAATTTCCCTCAACTCCCTTCTCCTCTCCATCTCCCCATGTCCTCCATGTTATTTGTTATGCCCTACAAATAAGTGAAACCATAAGATAATTGGCTCTCTCTGCTTGACTTATTTCACTCAGCATAATCTCTTCCAGTCCTGTCCATGTTGCTACAAAAGTTGGGTATTCATCCTTTCTGATGGAGGCATAATACTCCATAGTGTATATGGACCACATCTTCCTTATCCATTCGTCCGTTGAAGGGCATCTTGGTTCTTTCCACAGTTTGGCAACCATGGCCATTGCTGCTATAAACATTGGGGTACAGATGGCCCTTCTTTTCACTACATCTGTATCTTTGGGGTAAATACCCAGTTGCAGGGTCATAGGGAAGCTCTATTTTTAATTTCTTTTTTTTTTTTTTTTTTAAAGATTTATTTATTTATTTATTTGACAGAGAGAGATCACGAGTAGGCAGAGAGGCAGGCAGAGAGAGAGGAGGAAGCAGGCTCCCTGCTGAGCAGAGAGCCCGATGTGGGGCTCGATCCCAGGACTCTGAGATCATGACCTGAGCCGAAGGCAGCGGCTTAACCCACTGAGCCACCCAGGCGCCCCTATTTTTAATTTCTTGAGGAATCTCCACACTGTTCTCCAAAGTGGCTACACCAACTTGCATTCAGGATGGTTCATTCTTGAGTAGAAATGGAGCATTATACATAATTTGATTCAGTTTCAAAATAAAGTCCTTCTTTTTAAAAGAAGAACTGGTAAAGCAGATCTTTAAAAATTTTTTGCTAAAATAGATGACTTTTCTATCCATACATGATGAATTCTTAAGATGTAGGCCAATAAAAAACAGTAACTTAGTTTTTTACGTAAGGTTTAGTGTGTTAATCCCACATGTTCTGAAATAATAACGGGTTTTTTAAAACTTAATATTAAACACACTGGCAAAATAATTGTTAAATAATACTTGTTTCCTCTACCAGCTATTGTAGACAATTAGAAATTTTCTTGCCTAAGGACTTCAGCTTATATGGTTGAGAACTTCAATTCCTGGTGTATGTAAAGTTCTTTATAAATTGTTGTTGGACTTAATTGAACTTATTTTCTTCATAGTATAAAATGATAATTTGTTTACTTAAATATCAATAAAATATTATGAACCAATAAAGGGAAGTATAAATGTTAAAATAAGGTAATTCTGATGCAAGCATAAAATCTCAATATAGTGTTTAAATAATCTTGCTCACATAGAGGGCATGATATTCCCTAGGGCTACTTGTAATACATGTTGCTTCCTTCCTCCTTGTTTTCCTATTTACTGATGTGTGCCCTGTGTCCTTGCAGTTCAACAACATGTTGCTGTACTGCGTACCAAGATTCAGCTTGGTGGGCTCTAAATTCACAGTTCGAACCAGGGTTGGCATCGATGGAATGAAAATTGTGGAGACTCACAATGAAGAATATCCACACACTTTCCAGGTGTCTGGGAAAGAGAGAACACTGGAACTGCAAGCCAGGTGAGAGAAGCCTTCCTATCACACAGCTTTCCAAAAGCATCAGAATGAGTTGTAGGACCGAATAATTCTGAGGATCTTTCCCAAATGAATACTATAGACCTCTAGGAATCTGGATAGACATAAGGAAAGAAACAAAATCTCTTAAAACGCAGGAATCATGTTATCCCTTTTGATTCTTTCATTAGTGCCTAGAGAGTAGTTTTCAGACAGTAAGAATTCAGTACATTAAATTGACTCTTCAGATTTGCTAGGTGCTCACAGAATGAAGTGGTTGCGTTCAAGCCAGAGTTTTGAGTCTTGTAAGAAAGGGTGCTCCCCCAACTCCTCCCTCCACCCTTCCTTTTGGTGCCAATGTTCGTTGATGCATCAGAGAGGCAGAGTATAAAAGGTAATGATTCTCCTGCCACATTTGGAGGATATAGGAAGGGGGGCCATTTGGTTATAGTGGCCTCTAGAAACCAGGACTTCTGGAAGGCATGCTTCATACAAGCTTTGTTGAGTTGGGAATAAGGATGGGGGTTCTGGCACCCATCTGCTTAACATAAACAGATTTGGAAAGAAAAAACTATGAGATACAATGGCTTATAGCTACCTTGTGTGTAAACCTCTGAACGATAGAGTGCTGTCAGGTTTTGAAATATCTGCCTGAGAAGACTGCCTTCCATCTCTCCTACAAAGTCTTATCATGGTGCGATTTGGGAACCTTCAGAAGGTCACACAGATCGGGGGGTTAAGTACCAATCCTGACTCTCGGATGGTTCTGATATCCGAGAATCTGGAGACTCAGCACTTCTGCTCCTTTTTGTTCTCTTACACCAATAGCATATGGCTGCCTAGATGAACTCATCCTGGATATTTGTACGTAGTAATTGTGTCGAAGTTTGAAGTTCAGACTTTTAAAGGAGAATAATTCATTTTAGCAGAAATCTGCCCAGGGAATCAGGGAATTGGTGAAATAACAGTGAAGGGAAATAGGGCAGGCTGGTACAGTTTGAAGAAGTAGCCCTTTGGTTTCCCACAGAAAATCTATACTGAACCTGCCATTACTTAGCTGCCAGGGACTAAGGACTAGAAGGTGGCATTTCAAGCATAAGTTAAAAGCGTAGAGGACTTGGCTTTGCATGGCATGCTTTTCCTACCTTATGGTGGGATTTGGGCTCCAACCACCAAGCCCAAGGGAAGAATATATTATGTATGCTGTGTTTGGAGGCTCCTGACCTGAGTCCTTGCTCAGTGCGTGGTTTACTGAGCAACTGGTTCTGGCAACAGGGAGGTTGCATCAGTAGTTCTGACCATCAGAGGAGTCTTCATTGCAGAAGAACTAAGACACCACTGCTCTGAAATCCAGCATACTTCCAAATCTGCAAATTCAGGAGAGGTGTTAAAACAGCAAAAGAAAGATTATCAAGGTTTTTGGGGGAGTTGGGTAAATGGAAACCCCAGCTACCTGATGAATTTTCTTAAGTACAGACAGTAATCACTTTGTAGAGTTCCAATATGCAGTATTGGATATATTTTAATTAGCATTGAAAACATAGTCATTTTTCCTTAAATTTCTTATTCCCCTAATCTCATTGCTCAGTTATATTTATGATTATATAGTGAATTGAAGAGATGAATTAAGTGATTGCTTTTCATCTTGTCTATGATTCTTTCAAGAATCAGGACAAACATTGAAAGTCTCAGAACATCAGAGTGTTATGGGGATTACATGAACCCAAAGTTCAGTATGTATTTGGAGATATTTAAAGATCATTCTCTTCTGAAGCCACCTGTGAAAAAAGGGTTCTGCTTTTCCTGCTAAATGAGTCAGCCTGAAGACTGACCTTTTAAACTCTGCTTCCTCTTTCATATTGAAAAGAATATTAAGTATTCTGTCTTATAGACTTTTTATGTAATTATTTTATATTGCTAAATGAATAAAAAAATAGTAAGTAAATTAGAGGAGTAAAAATTCTGCATGACTTGAGAAAGTAGAACAAAAAGCATTAAAGACTTGTCAAGTTTCTTTGCATTTCAAAAGCTAGACGCATCTAGGAAATAACTGTGTTTCCAGAGCAGCGGAACTCATTTTATCCAGGCAGGGGACTGCAGTAGTGAGAAATCTCTTTTGAGGGACAAGATTAAATGCCCCCCACCACCAAGGCTGTTGGTCCAAGGATTCCCCAGGTGAACAATAAGCAGACTCTTCCATTTGAGGGCATGGATTCCAGCAGCATTCTTGGCACATCTTGACACTCACGAAGAAATTTGCATGAAAGGTAGATGATGTCATAGGAGCAAAACTCCTGCCAGACTCACCCTATGTGATACCTGGGAGTGAGGCATGTGACCTTCAGGCTGGAACTCCAACTTAGCCCTAGCCTACCAAACACATGCAAATAAACAGAGCCCGCTTTTGGCATTCTTCAAATTCCTCCAGCATAGAGATCTAGCTCTGTCCAGAGTCTACTAAAATGGGGACTTTTCTAATATACTCTGTGACAGCAGCCAGCTGGATAAGCTACCTGCAAGGGAGATGAAATAAATAAAATTTGCCTCAATAGGAAAATGGATTTGACTATAGTCAAGGAAAGTTTTTCCCAATAGAAAGTATTAAATACTGAAGTAAGTCCATTAACCTGTGAAACTTCCTTCCTATAAGCATCTAAAATGTTTGCTTTGCTTTATCTGTAATAGGTTAAATACGGTATTGCCTAAAGCTTTCTAGCAAAATTGTGTATCAAAGGAAATGTTAAATAGCTCCCTGAGGCCTTACAAAGATGTTTTAGATTCTAGAGGATAATTATAATATTTTCTAAGATGGTTTGTGACCAGTAGCCTTCAGAAGCCCCCTGTTTTTTCTTAAAGGTGAATTGGAAGACTGGTTGTGTATCTGGTACAATGCTAAATCTGCAATTACCTAACATACTGAGCTAGATGATGGTTGTTAAACTTAATATTAGGGCAATTTATTAGTGGAAGCTAAATGTAACTCTCCCAGCAAAGTGGGTGGTGTAAAACTCTGTTTTAGGGGTGCCTGGGTGGCTAGGTGGTTAAGTGTCTACCTTCCTTTTCAGGTCATGATCTCCAGGTCCTGATATAGAGCCCTAGAGCAGGCTCTCTGCTCAGCGTGGAGTCTGCTTCTCCGTCTCCACCCCCCCATGCTCGCTTGCTCTCTCTCAAATGAATAAGATCTTTTTCAAAAATTAAAGATAATAAAACTCTGTTTAAAAAAATTTATTTGTTCAGGGATGCCTGGGTACCTCGGTTGATTAAGCACTGACTCTTGATTTCGGCTCAGTTCAAGATCTCAGGGTCATGTGTCAGGCCCCCAGTCGGGCTCCACACCCAGCTTAAAGGATCTCTCTCCCTCTGTACCACCCACTTTCTTAAAAAAAAAAAAAGGCATTAGTTTGATTGCCAGCGATTCTGTTTAATTTTTATTATAACTCCTTCCTAGGCATCCCTGAATTTTCCAGAAAGTTGGAACAGCATTAAAGCATAGTTTTATTCATGAGGTGTAACTCATTAATGTTCTGTATTCACTTGAATTTTGTTTTGTTTTAGTTCTGAGCAAGACAAAGAAGAATGGATTAAGGTAACCCATATATCTATTTTTTTATTTTTGTTTTTTGGTAACCTTCGTCTGTGTGTACAAACATGCACATATAAGAGTGTACACATATTGTCATCAGAACAAGGTCATTTAATTTTTAAGATCATTCTTACATCACAGACATTTGTTTGATAAAGCATTTTTCATTAATTTGCATGTGATATTTTAATGTGTGCTCTGAATCTCCTTTATATTTTAGGCTCTTCAAGACACCATTGATGCTTTCCATCAGAGGCATGAAACCTTCAGAAATGCAATTGCAAAGGATAATGACATGCAGTCAGAAGTTTCTGTAAGTTGAAAAGAATTCTTTAAGTTCTTTTCTCTTTGCAGTTGCAGATCTGTCTAATCATTTGCTTATGTTGCCTTTTCTCTTTGCAATGCCAAACCTGGCTATTTAGACAGAATCTCATTCTTTCTTACATGAATACAATAGTGAGTGCCTTTGTGTGGTGCTTAAACTTCTTTACACCTTTTATTTCTTTTCCTAGGTCTTGAGTTTCAAAGCAAGATATGAGCAGTGTTGTCAAAGTGCTTTTTAATAAATAAGTAAATAAGTAAATACATAGATGGAAATGACAGCTTTTTCTATTAAAACTCGATCCTATTTAGACTGCTGAGCTGGGGAAAAGAGCTCCAAGATGGATCCGAGATAACGAAGTAACGATGTGTATGAAATGCAAAGAGTCTTTCAATGCACTGACAAGAAGAAGGCATCATTGTCGAGCATGTGGACATGTAAGTGAGATTTCTTAATGATCATAAGGTTGCTAGTAACTAGATAGGTGTTATATAATCATCAAGTTTGAAAAGACAAAAAAAAGTTATTTAATTAATCAGCCACCTAATTGATAAACTTATTTTGGTGATGACTATTTGCAAAGCACTGTGCTGGGTCCTGGAGAAAAATGGTAAGCAAAATGATACCCCTCTTCACATATCTTACATTCTAATGGAGAAAATAACAAAAGTCAAGTAAATAGAAAAGCATTTCAAATTACTATAAAAACAATAAAGAGACAATGAAGAGGTTAGAATGGAAAATAATGATAATGTAGGAGGACTTAAAACCACTTTTACTTAGAAAAATGAAGACCTTGGGCACCTGGATGGCTCAGTTAAGCATCTGACTCTTTATTTCACCTCAGGTCATGATTTCAGGGTCATAAGATCAAGCCCTGTGTCCAGCTCCATGCCCCAGCAAAAAGCCTGCTTAAGATTCTCTCTCTTCCTCACCCTCTGCCCCTCCCCTCTCCCTGTCTCCTTATTAGAAAAATAATAATAAAGAAAAGAAAAATAAAGACCTATCTGAAGGTTGTTATTTAAACTGATGAGGGTGAGAAGGAGCTAACCATGCCAAGAGAGGTGGGAAAGGTGTGGAGTAGCACTCTATGTCAGAAGCCCTGAGATAGGAGAAGGTTGGATCTGCTCTTGAGGTGCCAGAGGTCATGAGGCAGGAGCCCGATGAGTAAGTAGAACTGTGGCATAAGAAATAGTTATCAGTAAATAATAACCAAAGGAGTTGATGTCCTTGAGAAAGCAAGAGACGGAATGTAAATAGCATAAGTGGAAGTTCAGGCGTCTGCTGGGAGAGGAAACTTCCCTCCATTATAACAAAAAAGAAAAAGGTAATGATGGGTGCAAATGTGGGTGTGTTTTTGATTTTGTGGTAGGAGATTTTCAGCAAAATGATAACTGTGTTGTCATTGAAGTATGAGGAAGAGTCATGGGCTGAAAGAAAAGGGCGTAAGAGTGGAGGGGGAAAGAGTCAAGAAAGAGGGCTCAGTATGAAATAGTTGTCTCTGGGCAGGGGAGTGAGCGTCCCCAAGGAACAGGTGTGGACTGCTCTGTGCCCATTAGAGGTTTATGGTTATGCATGTAAAGGGACACTCAGTCCATTTACTGGCAAGGTGGTTCTCTCACAAAATTCAGTACCTCTGGCCAGAGAAGGCAGGTGACAGGTTTTCAGTGATTTGAGTTGTTTCATATAGAAAGCGTGAGGAAGAAGAAGGCATGAAATGAAGTAGGAAAGAGATAATAGGTTTGGGATAGCCTTGTAAACCAAGCTGAAGGTGATATACTTTCTTCTAAAAAGTGACAAGTAAACAGAGAAGGGTAGGCGTTGTAGTGCTGTGATTTAATATATTACTAATATGCTAAAGTGCAAAACAGTTCGCATTGATAGTTCTTTTAGATTATTCTCTTACTGCAGATTTATTCTTCCATTTTTTTTCCTGAGTTTTCTCTCAGTGAAACAATTCTGTGATCAAATTCAGTTTGATAGCAAACAACTTTTACCCTCCTCGTTAAGACTTTTTGATCTGTCATTGAGTTTGCTTGAAATGATTTCAGGCATTGACTGGTAGTCTTACCTTCAGTAAACAAGCAGAAGAGTATTTGAATGTGGATTACCAAAATACTATAATGTGACTTGGAAATAAATAAGGTGGTAGCTGATATGAATGTGCAGATGCAGGCATGTCTAATTCCAAATCCAACAGTAATTTCATTGTAATTTTGAGAAAACAATGAATAGTTCTTTATCATGAATTTACATGCTATGAACCCAAATGAAGTTTTACTAATATTTATATGTTCATAAATAGTTTATTATAAATTGGGAAAATACGCTTCTAGAAGCAAGAAGATAATTTTTTTTTACAGATTTTAATTAAATTCCAGTTAATATATAGTGTAGTATTAGTTTCAGGTGCACAGTATAGTGATTCAGCCCTTACATACAACACCCAGTGCTCATTACAGCAAGTGCCCTCCTTACTCCCCATCACTGTTAAGTGCCTTCCCTACCTCCCTCTGGTCATGATCAGTTTGTTTGCTATAGTTAAAAATCTGTTTCTTGGTGTGGCCCTCTCTCTCTTTTTTTCCCCTATGCTTATTTGTTTTGTTTCTTAAATTCCACATATGAGTGAAATCCTGTGATATTTGTCTTTCTCTGACTCCTTTTGCTTAGCATAATATTCTGTAGCTCCATCTATGTCATTGCAAATGGCAAGGTTTCATTCTTTTTGATGCCTGAGTAATATTCTAGAGGGAGTGAGTGTGTGCGCGTGTGTGCGCACACACCACCACATCATCTTTATGCATTCATCAGTCAGTGGACATTTGGGCTCTTTCCATAGTTTGGCTATTGTAGATAATGCTCCTATAAACATTGGATGCATATATCTGTTTAAATTAATATTTTTGTAATCTTTGAGTATAATTGCTAGGCCATAGGGTAGTTCTATTTTTAAATTTTTGAGGAACCTCCATACTGTTTCCTACAATGGGTGCACCAGTTTGCATTCCCACCAGTAGTGCAGGAGGGTTCCTTTCTCCACATCCTCCCCAAAACCTGTTGTTTCTTTGCATTGTTTATGTTAGCCATTCTGACAGGTGCAAGGTGATATTTTATCATTGTTTTGATTAGTTTCCCTGATGATGAGCATCTTTTCATGTGTCTGTTGGCCATCTGTATGTCTTTGGAAAAATGTCTATTCATGTCTTATGCCCATTTTTTAATTAGATTATTCATTTTTTGAGTTTTAGAAGTTTTGTACATCTTGAATACAAATCCTTTAACAGATATGACATTTGCAAATATCTTCTCTCATTCACTTGGTTGCCTTTAGTTTTTTTTATTGTTTCCTTCACTGTGGAGCTTTTTATTTGGATGAAGTCCCCAGTGGTTTATTTTTATTTTTGTTTCTTTTGCCTCAGGAGACAGCCACTAAAAAGTTGCTATGGCCAAGAAGATAATTTTTTTTAACTGGAAGGTTTTTTTTTTTTTCCCCCTAACAGTTATCCTGTAATAATCAGAACAAAATACTTTTCACTAAGAAATAGCAAGCATTTGCACAGTACTCATTTGTTGGCACTCTGTAAATGTTCATGGGATGCCTTATGAGCAAAGTATACAAGGACAATCTCTCACAGAGCTTATAGCCTAGTGAGAATTACAAACATAAACTGTGAATAATCGTACAAGTATATGGTTAAAAATGAATCAGTATATCAAGAAGAGTAAGGAACTTCATAGCATAGTGACAAGAGATAGTGCCCCATTCTGGAAGTTAGAGGAATCTTGAGGAAGTGAGAGTTGAGTCAACATTTGAAGGATGAACAAGAGTTAATTCACTGAAGCAGAGATGAGAGACACTTCAGGGGCTCTAAGAAGCCTGTGTCACAGGGGATACAGAGGGGAAGAGGGGTAGGCCATGGGGATAAATCTGTTCTTTAAGAGCAAAAGGAAAACTGTAAGGATTTTAAAAAGAGGAGAAACCTATCAGATTAGCATGTTTAAGACAACATCTGGTGCTGTTTGGAAAATAGCCTGGAGGATTATTAAAATAGAGGCTAGAGAATGCTCTGCTAAGAATCCCAGTAAGCATGCTACAAGGACCAGTCATGAGACCTAATAGTCCAAATTATGACATTGATAACTTGGATGTGGAAGGAAGATGCAGAAAAATAGACAGATTGAAAAAATATCAAGATAAAATCAGCAGGACTTTGTAATATGGTGACTCTATGGGGCAAAGTAGAGGGAGATGTTGAAGACGATGACTCCTAGGTTTCTGACTTGGCTTGACTGGTTAGATGGCTGTGCTATTTTCTACAATAGGCAGCACTAGAAGGGAAAAGGTTATTGGGGGGGTGGGATGAGTCAGGAGAGATCTGAGGGCAGGGAAGATCAAGATTATTAGTTCATTTGAGGAGATATTGATGAAACATCCAAAAGTATGAAGGGTAAACGTCTGGACCAAGCCTTTGAAGACCTTCTTTAGAGTGAGGCAGACAAGGGTGAACAAGTAGAGCCTGTCACCAACAGAATTACAATACCATGGTATATATTCCTGATGTTCATAGGGCGTTCTTAGTCTAGTATAAGTTTGTGTTAAATATTTAATTCTTTCTTTTTATTATTACTGTGATTATTGCTCAAATCGTTGATTATTCACTTTTTTAAATTTAAGGTGGTTTGTTGGAAGTGTTCTGATTACAAAGCTCAACTTGAGTACGATGGTGGAAAATTAAACAAAGTTTGTAAAGACTGTTATCAAATAATAAGTGGATTCACAGATAGTGAAGAAAAAAAAAGAAAAGGAATTTTAGAGGTATGGAACACTTAATGTTTGGTAATGTTTAAATTTTTATGCAAGGAATGTAGAATTGTCTTTTAACCCTGAAGAATACAAAAGCATATTTTGTTATTTCTCTTAATATTTAATAATTTGAAGAACAAGCAAGATTCATACTTTTGTCCTATCTTGCTGAATTTGGGGATCATACTCAGTTGTGTAGAAAGAAGAGGGACAAGTGCTATATTTTAATCACGTGCATTTGAGAGTGAAATATAATGCTTTTGTGAAGATGGCTATAGTCAAATATTAGAGTATTAATTGTCTCTTCCGGTGCCTAACTTATGGTATATTTTTTAATAGAAAAGCTTCTCTGTCAATTTTATCATATCGGCTTCAAAAGCCATTGTCTGAAATTATTAGAATTCATATTAAAGTATTTATTACCTGAAAATATCTACCAACTTACTGCATTAAAAGCATCATTTAATAGCCAGTGACACTAATCTGGTAACTGCATTGAAATATTATTGAAATGTCTTGCAAATGAATTTGACTCATGTTTTCAAACTAAAGTCAGAGCCTCCCAAGCCGGGGAACTGTAATTCAGCTTGTATCTGAAATGAGTTTTATACTCAAAAGACATTAATGTAAGGAATAAATTATATAGTAAGGCCTTTGTGGCAGAAAGTTCAACATAGCCTGGAAGGTCTGTGAAGGATAATAGGCTCATGATCAGACTCCAATATATCTAAAGTCAGAGACACACTTGGTTTATAAAGAATTTCCATGATTTATTAAGAATCAATGAACATTTATTGAGCATCTATACAGTGTAAGCTTACAAAGGTCATTTCTGCTAAATGAAAAAGAATCCATTGGAAAAAGTGTCCATTGAAGGTTAAAGTATAGGCTGACAAGCTAAAAGTATAAAACTGAATCCTTCTAGGGTATATATGTTGCTTACAGGCAGACCAAAATGAGGCTTTCTCCGGCAGGAAGGTGGAGACCCATTTCATTGGCTCCCAGGAGCACAGCCTTGAGACTTAAACACAGCAACTGATGAAACTGGCATAATGGAATGAGTCAAATAACTTGTGTTAAGGGATGAATTTCAGGCTGTATCTATGAAATAAAAAAACTCTAGGTAGTTTTCTCAAAAAACCTTTATTGGGAGGACAAGTTACCAGGTTAACCCTTTTAATCAAATAAATATATAATGTGAGGTCAAGATAATATATATATGTGCACATGCACACACATGTACACACATATTTGAAACTGGCTTCATGCCAGCGGGTTTGTTATGTGCTCTAGACCAAAAGTCAACAAACTTCTCCAGTAAAGAAAGGGTCAGAGAGAAACTATTTTAGTCTTTTCAGGCCAAGAGGAAAAGCGGAATATTATTTCTATAACAAGAAAAAAAAATATTTTCACAATTTTTTGAAAGAATTCAAAATTTAGTAATAACTTAGTATAACTTTTTATAATATGGCAATAAGCCTGGAATTCGTTGCGAGTAGGGGAGAGTGCAGTTCGTTTAACTGGAGTCCAGAGTTAGTGTTCGCTGTCGTCAAATTGATTTTAAATGTTCATCCTTAAAAACTATTCTTAGCTCATAGGCCATACAAAAACAAGTGGTGGGCTGGTGGGCCCTGGTTTGCCAGCCACTACTTCTTAAACTGTCTGTGATGAAGGGCCAGTTTTATTTCCAAATCACCACAGCTCAATATTTTTGTGACATAATTATGTTGCCTGTGTGTTGTCACAAAGCCCAGTTGCTCTAAAAGTTTCTAAGTGCTTACTCTTACTTTCTGTGTTTTATATTGAAGGTGTAGCAAAATAGTCTGAACTAGCACTGTTCAGTGGGCATTGAGTAGCACTACCCTAATGATTAGAGCAATTGAAAATAGAAACAAACCACTCGCTTCCCCTAATGTGCATAATAAAATCTATCATTTAGTCCAAGGGTTTTGTTTTTGTATTTTTTTAACCAGAGATATAGGTATCAGGAGACAAAGCAGAAAACTATAAATGAGTCTACAAAGAATTGTTGCCATTTTCAGAACTTTTAAATTATCTCAGATTCCAGGACAAAACTTGCTGGTCAGTATTTGCCTTTTTGCTGTTGCACTGTTACACAGTTGAAGCTGGTATAGCATTGTGGTAAAAGGGCAGGCTCGGGATCCAGACCCAAATGCCTAGCAATACCGTTCCTAAATGTGTGACCTGGGGACAGTTACTTCATCTCTGAACCTCATAGATAAGAGAAGGGGTATCTTCTTATTGTCAGTGTAAGGATTAAATGAAATAATACACATAGTGAACTAAAAAATGTGCGTGCATAGCAAGCAGTCAGTGAATGTTTAACTTTATTTAAATTTCAGGTCTGGTGCTACAAAGAGTTAAAATTCACTTGAATATTTTCCCTGGCTCATGAAAAATCTAGATGAGTATTTAAATAAACATTGCCATGAACCTTTTTGGACATTCCCAAGAGAAATTTTATATGAATGTATTGTACTTTGTGATTATTCCCTTAAGGTGAATTACTTCTCTGCCTGGTTCATTTTGTGTTCTCTCTCTATCTCTCTCACTCTCTTTCCATTATATTTTTCTAGATTGAATCAGCAGAAGTATCTGGAAACAGTGTAGTGTGCAGCTTTCTTCAGTATATGGAGAAGTCAAAACCTTGGCAGAAAGCTTGGTGTGTGATCCCCAAACAAGACCCTCTTGTGCTGTACATGTACGGTGCCCCCCAGGTATCTGACCGGTATCTTTCTGAAGGGGGTCCTGGGGCACAGGCGGAGGTGAAGAGACACTGAACTCAAAATCCTTCCATTACTACTCCATAGAACAAGAGAGCTCAGACAGTTGCATTGTCTTTCATTACAGTTGAACAATAATTAGGAACTAAAATTCAAGCTTAAACTATTTTTTTAAGCTTTTTTTTTTTTTTTTTTTTTTTTTTTTTTTTTTTTAAGATATAGCCCATAGTTTCTTCACCCTGTGCAGCATTTGCCTTCTCCCCCCTCTCATTCCTATTCAGTGATTTGAGAAAGGATTAGCTGGATTAGGAAGGGGTATGGGAAGCAGGGGTGAAGCAGAGGAAGAACCAAGGAGGAGAAGGAGCCTGTTTGGTGAAGGGAAATAATTATAGGTTTGGGTTTTGTTTTATTTTTTTTTCCTGAATGGATGGATACCTGAAGAAGAAAGGAATTTGAGAGGAAAGGGAATTTACGTCAACCTCAGATTTTCATCGTCCAGTAACAAGTTTCTAAGAACCATGTATACATGAACCTGAGCTACACCTGCAGGAGTAACAGACGCAGGTTTAGCTTCTAACCAGAACAGCACCAGGCACTGTGGAAAAACACCTGCATTCGCCTGGAAATAGATAAAATCTTAAATGTACCTGTTGTATTTTAGCCTATATCCATATTAAGGGCTGGTAAAAAAAAAAAAAAAAAATGTTTTAGAAATAAACTTAGCACCTGGCTGGCTCAGTCAGTTAAGCACCTGCCTTCAGCTCAGGTAGAGATCCCAGGGTCCTGGGATCAAGTTCCGCATTGGACTCCCTGCTCAGCCAGAAGCCCGCTTCACCCTCTCCCTCAGCTGCTCTCCCTGCTTGTACCCTCTCTCTCAAATAAATAAATAAAATCTTAAAAAAAAAAAAATGAAAGAAACTTAAAATACCAAGGTATATAGTGTCTTCTATTTCATTATTTTTCCTATACCCTTTTCTTGTCCTCAAATAAATTGATGCATGAATGAATGGATCACCAAATAAAACAGTTCGGTAATCAAATCATCATTAGTGTTTGGTGGTTTTGTAGAGTAAGATAACTATTATTCTTTCCCCTTTTCATCTGAATGAAGAGCTAAATGGACTCCTTCACAGGGGGTGGGGTGTAGGGTCTGTGAATCTTGGCTGATTGAGGTATCTGCTCTCATTCATTAATTCACTCAGCCAACATTTTCAGTGACCTCATATCTGGGCAGTATGCTAAGCATTGGATCCCAGTCTCTGTCCACAGAGAGCTCATAGCATATGTCTTTGTGGAATAGCAATAGGGAAAGGGTTAGTGGGAGCCAGATCACAAAGGGCCATGGATAACAAGCAAATACATCTCACAGTCCTGTGTACCATGTTCTTTTTCCTTAGGACGTCCGAGCCCAGGCCACCATTCCACTCCTCGGCTACGTTGTGGACGATCTGCCAAAGAGTGCAGACCTGCCCCACAGTTTCAAACTGACCCAGTCCAAGTCTGTGCACAGCTTTGCTGCAGACAGTGAGGAACTGAAACAGAAGTGGCTGAAAATCATCTTTTTAGCTGTCACAGGTGAGACACCAGATGGTCCCAACAAGCATCCAGCCACCTTGGATGATCATGCTGAACCTAAGAAAAAATTAGAATGCTGAACTCCAGGACCATCCATGACATGGAGGTCTCAAGATTTACAGCCCAAGACATTCCCAGCCCTCCTTATTCATCTCTTAGCACTTTATGTTGGAAAATATAGGCTCATAAATGCATCTTTTGGGGGACTATTTTCCTATGTTTCTGTACCCTTAGTGAAACTGATGTGCAGAGCCATTCTACCGATAAAAGTTTGAAATAATGTGAAAATGGAGCATTTTTTAATGAGCTATTCCTTGCATATGTACTTTTGTCTTGAAGAAGATGATATCAATGGATTCTATCACTATCAGGTTAGAATAGGCCACTTGCATCTAAGGTCCTTCCATGTCTTCTCCCTCACAGGTAGGACTTGTAACAGTTTGAAAGATATACCTCCATGTTGCCAAAATAGATCCGTGGTATTAAAAAAAAAATACAGGGACAGTTTAGGCTATTAACTTATTTAATTTAGTTTATAAAGCTCAAGCTGCATAAACAATGTAAGGTCTCTTAAAACAAAAAGGACAAATTGTTGACATTCAAACTTTCAACTTACTAAGAAAAGATAGTACTTGTTTTTGTAGAAATATTCCTAAGAAGAAACTATCTCAAGTATATAGCAATTATGTGTATATAGTATTAAATATGGATATAATTATATTATACATGCTTTTCTCTTCAACTTTAGGTTCATATTTGTCTCTAATTTATTTTTTAAATATAAAGCATGTTTTATCTTGGATTTGAACAATTTCAGAAATGTTTTTGGTGTTTTATGTTTAACTGATTGACATCTAAGGGTATTGATATTTTTATAATAAGAAAAAGCAGTAATTTATGTGGCATGGGATATATTAGTTCCAACAGTATTTTTAAAGTACTATTTTTTTCGTTCTGTGCCTATTTAAAACAGTGCCTCTCTTTGAAGGTGCTAATAATACCTATTTAAATATATAATGAGGGTTTAATTAATGCTTCAGTCTTGAGTATTTGGCCACTGGGGTGGTCGAAGTCACACAGGTTATTTTACCTTTCACAGTCCTGCAATTGTTGCAGCAGTTAATATCAGCATGTGCAAAAATGTTCACAGAAACCTAAACTGTACAAGATACCTGACTTTATATAGAACTGGGACATATGGAAACTGTGTTTATTGTAATGTTTTTCTATTCTGTAAGGCTATTAAGCATGGTTAAATGAGGACTATACATAATTAACATTTAGATAACTATGTGGGCCTATGCCTTCATCAGATGGGAAACGAAATTCACATGTGTTAACCTGTGTTTGAGGGGCAGGTAAATAGAAATTAGAGGGATTTATGCTCAACTCTTTAAACCACCTCAGTGAAGAAAAGGAGGGGGAAAACACAGTAATGAAAAGCAATATTTTAATGGTAGGTTTGGGAGGTACAAGATGTTTGAAGAGAGTCTGAGCATTTTTTCCCATCATTTGGGGAATTCTTAATAGTCAAAACACGATTTATCACAAAGGCTGCTCTTCATTATATTGTGGTTGTGATTAAGATCTCACATAAAATTGGCTATTTAAGTTAATCTTTTTCTCAGATTAGGTATTTTTTTACCCATTTACCCTGTTAAGCCCCAAACATTATCACTTTTAAATTCCTAAGTCTGCTAGAAATCCACAAGAATGACCCCACTATCTTGGCTTTTGAAAATTATGTCTTTTTTTTTTTTTTAAGATTTTATTTATTTCTTTGACAGACAGAGATCACAAGTAGGCAGAGAGGCAGGCAGAGAGAGAGAGGAGGAAGCAGGCTCCCCTCAGAGCAGAGAGCCCAACGTGGGGCTCCATCCCAGGACTCTGGGATCATGACCTGAGCAGAAGGCAGAGGCTTAAACCACTGAGCCACCGAGGTGCCCCAAGAATTATATCTTAAGTGTAGAATGGATTCACTCAGAATTTAAGACAGCCACACATTTATTCAGGCCTGTCGTTTTAAGAAATATTTGAAGTCTCTCCTTTTTTCCCCCCACTCCAAAGGCGAAGGTAAACTAATTATGGCTGACAAAATTAGATTGCCTTCCTCTATAAAAGGAATTTCAGCCATGATCATTAACATTAAACCAAATATTTGGAATCAGAAAAAGATAAAGGTGTAGCTTCTTAAGCCCTATCACATCAGGGACCCACTGAAAGAAATGTTACATTACTTCTCTTTTCTAGTTGCGAATCCTATGCGGGGAGGTGGTGTGTGTGTATGTACAAAGTATATATTCAAGGTGGCTTTTGAGATGGTTACACTATAGCTGTAGGTGATATATTGGCATTCTTAATCTCCAGAAAAGAGAAGCAATAAAGACATAGAGGGATTATCAGGAGAACATGACTTTTGTAAATTGTGAATAGAGCAATGGAAACATAAGGGCCAGTTTAGAAGATTTATGGGCCAGATTGTTTTTGAAAACTCTTTTGAACAGTGAAAAGATTGTTATCCTGCAATGGGAGTAACATGGATACACTCAAGTTTTGGCTCAGTAAATATCATTGTTATTTAATTTAGATTATCAAAAGAATACGTAAAAAGAATATTGTCATGCCCTTAACATTATCCATTATCTTTAATTTTTCTAAAAAATTAGAAATAATAGTATTAGAAGAGAATTTCTGGTTATCCAGTTACCATCTTTTATGGCACACCCCGTGTTCTTTAGACAAGCACAAAGAGAAGCATTGAGGCAGGCTTACCTGTTTCTCATAAAGAGTCACTAGTGCTTTTACTTGGAGGAAGGCAAGGGAATACTCTTAAGCATTTAGTAAACATCCAGCTAAACCAAAAGACATCAAAGTGTGATTGGTTTCAAGAACCATCATGTGTCTTGGTTTCTGAGACACCTGAGCAGCATGACAAATTGAACATAAAAAACCAATTGATTGCTTTCCAATTAAAAACAACATTCCATATAGGTTTTACTCTTTATTTTCCCTAATCTGGTGCTTTCCAAGTCATCTTCAAAGTGCCCTTTCTCCAAACTTTGATAAAAACTGCTATTCATTACAAAACATTCCAATTTTTTTAAACTTAAATTTTGCTTTTACTGAACGTCTACCATTTGGTATATGAAGTATGAAATGTAGTGCAGACTTATCTCCAGGTTTTAAGTGGGACTCAATAATGAAAAATGCCACCAGCCACTTTTGTAATAATGGCATCTACAATGCCATCATGTATGCAAGCAATAAAATTCTTCAGGGTAGGTTTTTATACTGAAATTTTAATAAGAATGCCCCTAGCCACAAGGATATAGAGAATTAACTTTTAGAAATGATACTATAACTCAAATTTCTGGGTATAGGGAAGGGAAAGGGGGGGGCATTATTCCTTGGATTGAAATAAGTGTCAAAAGCATTTTTCCTTTTGCAAAGGGTATGGATGGTGAGAGAATTAAGCACATCTGCACTACTTCGTCAAGCTACATTTCAGTTTCCATGAAGTTTAATACAGCATACAGGTTGGTGTACTTACCTTCATTGGGTGACCTACCCCAATTAAAAAAAAAAAAAATACTCCAACCTAAAAAATTACTAAACTTTTTATAAGAATTAACCTTTTAAATGTGCCCTGTCCCCATATATAAATACACATTTGGATTTTTTAAAAAGAGTACTTGTCATAGTCATAAGTATATAAACTACAAACTTCATAGTACTGCAGGGTTGTTAAAGATTCATTGATGCCTTCTTAAAAACCTTATATCAAAAATACTTTCGTGAGCTCACAATTCTGTTTTACTTTCCCTTGTCTACTTTGTGGAAACAGGGTAGGTTTTTTTTGTTTGTTTCCTTCCAAAGTGTAGATCCCATTTATGATTATATTTAAAGCCTTAGGTTCTTATTCTGAGAATATTATCTGTGATAACTCTAACAAGATCTTTCTGGACAAGATACATCCAGAGGAAAAGGCACCAACAGGAGCAAATAAACTTTTAAGGAACAAAGGTCTTATTTTTTGCCAGGTATCCTTGTATAATGCAGAATAGAAGATTAATTAAAATTTCCTACATCATGTGATGTTCATGTTAGCGGGTCTAAGATTAAGCACATGGTATTTATAAGCTAAAATTAATTCAAAGGCAAGAATGTCTTAATGTTTTCATTCTTCAATTTTGTATTCTTTAAGAATGTATTAATATAAAAACTGTGGCTAACCAGTTCTTATTCTCTAGAACTGTATTGACACCGGTAGTGGATCGTGTTACTTCTTCATTCTCATCCAATTTTAGTAGAATCAAATTGCTTTTTATTTTCGTATTACTATCTACTATAGATTCTTCAGATGTAGAAAATGAGTAGGATATATAAAGACCACTAGATATACTTTTAAAACTCTTTCTGTGAATTTATGCATATATGTATATATGTAAAAACATTGTTGATTTTCCAATTGTTTTTCCATAGGAGTGAAATTTTTATAGAGACTGTTCTTTTTAACTTAAATATTTTAACATAAATTATTTACATGGGTTTTTAGTACAATTCATTCTTGTGTGTGCCCTGTAATCATGTTTCCAGAAGAAGATTACTTTATTGATACGGTAAAAAGGAATAAAAAATTAGGAACTGAAATAAGCAAAGTGAACAGAGAAGTGGACAGAAAGAGAATTCTGATCACCAGATCAGAGCAGTATATGTTAGGACAAAAGAAAAAATACCTAGACTGCAGAAAGGATATGAACTATAAGATAAAAGTCTTTGTAGTTGAGCACTGATGGGATTTGTTGCACCAAGGCCTTTCTCCATTAACTACTTTTTCCTTCAGGCTTAAAATTCTTTCATCCTATGGGCCATTTTCTGCACTGTTTACTGAGGTAAAAAAATTCCTTTAAAGTCAATCATGGTTTTTCCACTTTTTGACCGAGGATTTGGCAGAATGCAGTATTTTTCTGTGTTTTGAGATGAACTAGCACATAGCTCCTACAAGATAGTTTTTAAGTCATTGGGGTCACTAGAAGTCACATGATGGTATACTTCTTCCTAAAATTTGTTATGGTAGATTTAGTGAGAAATTAAATCAAGAAATCTCATTGTAGCATATTTTAATAAGTGAATACCAAATACGTAGAGTGAGATATATATACACATATATATATCAGTTTGGAAAGAAACATAATAGTCTTGGGGACCATTATGAAAATGGAATTGCATTATATATTACACATTATGTGGATGTGGAATGTATCACTTGGGGGAGGGGTCTCCATTCATTAGCAATCATGTCTGTATATAAAACTTTTTTTTAACCAAACTAGCATTTTATTTTGTGAGTGACAATTGACTGATATTTTTGAATGAGTGTTATCTGGGTTTTGGAATTGTGATCAGTTTTAAAAGGTATGTTACCAGAATTTTAGAGTTAACTCCAATGTGAAAAAGTGTACACAAAAAGTAATTCTTTTCTAGCTATATGAATGTAAAATACTTGCATATAGTGTATATATTGTGTAATATATGTATATTTGGTCATAAAGGCTAGAGTTGGAAACATTGTAAAATTATGCACTTTAATTCCTATTAAATATTAAACATTTGTATCTTGTAAATAAATACATCCTTAAATGAATTATAAAGACTTAAATGTCATTTCATTTAGGACTATAGATGTTCACAATGATCTCGGTTGTCAGAAATTTTGGTTATCTCCAGTTACTCCAATACAGTGCCGATGCTCCTTCCCACATCCAAACCCCACCAAAACCTGTGGAAATCTTTCAAGAATAATGCAGTGACAGAAGCCAGGGCTCCCCAGTTATAGAACTGGGGACTCCTCCCTGTGATAACTCCAGGATAAGGTCTACAGGAGCCACAAAAGCAGTGCTACTCTGTTCTCCGAGAAATGACTGACTGCTTTACTACATTGTTTATGGTGTTTGCCTGCACTGCTCAGTCTTAGCTGGTGAAACAGACATGAAAATGGAAGTCGGAGGAAATGCATTTGAGTCTTAGTCCTGCTGTTACTACTATTATGTGATCTTAGACAATTTACCTGAGTCCCAATAATAAACTCTTATAGTCATTCCAAGAAATACGAAAAATGCACTTGGTGACTACAAAACACTATATACATAAGTATTTTATGGAATACTTCACTGGGTTTCATACAGTTACTTTACTGGCTTTTGATTTAAAACATAAAAGATATCCCAAAAAGGAATGTGTGAACAGTTTGATTTAAGACAGAAAATATTTCCGGAGATAATCCTTTTTAGAAATTAATACCCTTGTTGAGGTCTCAGTGAATTACAAATGCTCACCAGGATGAGTGTAGTTACCATCTATCACCATACAAAGTTATTATAATATTATTGACTATATTCTCTACACTGTACTTTTCATTCCTGTGACTTATTTTTATAACTGGAACTTTGTTATTTCTTAATCCCCTTCACATACTGCTCGCATCCCTCCTCCCCTCTGGCAACCACCGGTTCTCTGAGTTTTTTTGTTCGTTTTTTAGATTTCGCATATAAGTGAAATCATACAGTATTTGTGTTTCTCCACATAATACCCTGTAGGTCTATACATGTTGCAAATGACAAGATTTATTAAAGATTTATTATTGGGACGCCTGGGTGACTCAGTTGGTTAAGTGGCTGACTTCAGCTCAGGTCATGATCCCACTGTCCTGGGATTGAGTCCCACATTTGGCTCCTTGCTCTGCAGGGAGCCTGCTTCTCCCTCTGCCTCTGCCTGCCACTCTGCCTGCCTGTGCTCTCTCTCTCTCACTCTAACAAATAAATAAATGAGATCTTTAAAAAAAAAAAAAAAAAAAAAAAAAAGGTTGTTAGAGTGCATGGGGTGAAAATCTCAAGTTGACCTCACTGAGTGCGGAGCCCAATGTGGGGCTCCATCTCACGACACTGAGATCATGACCTGAGGTGAAATCAAGTCAGACACTTAACTGACTGAGCCACACAGGCACTCCACGGATCTTTTTTATGGCAGAACATTCCATTGTATTCATATATACCATATCTTTATCGATGGATACTTAGGTTGCTCCCATATCTTGTCCATTATAAATAATGCTGCAATGAACAAACCAAAAAAACCACATCTTTTTAGATTACTGTTTTATTTTTCTTTGGGTAAATACCCCAAATAAAATAAAATTATGATATTTCTATTTTTAACTTTTTGAAGAAACTCTGTGCTGTTTTCTTAAGCAGCTTTGTCAATTTGCATTTCCATCAACAGTCATGAGGATTCCCCTTTCTCCATCCTTGCCAAGACTTGGTATTTCTTGTCTTTTTGATAGTCATTCTGACTGTATAAAGTGATACCTCATTGTGGATTTGATTTGCATTTCCCTGATGATTAGTGATGTTGAGCACCTTTCCATGTGTCTGTCATGCATCTATAGATCTTTAGAAAAATACCTTTTCAGGTCCTCTGCCCATTTTATAATCAGATTATTTGGCATTTGTGTGTGTGTGTGTGTTTTCTTTACATATTTTGGGTATTAACCCCTTATTTAATATATACTTTGCAAATACCTTCTCCCAACTAGTAAGTCACCTTTGTTTCCTTGATGGATTTTTTCACTGTGCAAAAATTTATTAGTTTGATATAGTGCCAGTTATTTATATTTGCTTTTGTTCCCCTTGCCTGAAAAGACCTATCTAGAGAAATATTGCTAAGGCTAATATCTGTGAGTTTACACCTATGTTTTCTTTTAAGAGTTTTGTGTTCAGGTCTCAGGTAGGAGTCTCTAATCCATTTTGAGTTTGTTTTTGTGTGTGGTATAAGTGGCCCAGTTTAATTGTTTTGTATGTGGCCATCCAGTTTATTGAAGAGATTGTCTTTCCCCATTTTGGGTCCTGTTGTAAATTTATTTACAATATATACATGGGCTTCTTTCTGGGTTCTCTGTTCTGTTTCATTGATTTATGTGTTTGTTTTTATGCCACTACTGTACTGTTTAACTTACTAGAGCTTTGTAGTATAAGTTTGAAGTCTAGAATTGTAATACATCCAGCTTTGTTCTTTCTCAAGATTGCTTTTGCTTTTGGGGTCTTTTGTGGTTCCATATAAATTTTAGGATTATTTGTTCTAGTCTAAAAAATTCTATTGGTATTTTGATAAGGATTGCCTATGTTCTGTAGGATTTTTATGGTTTCAAGTCTCACATTAAGGTCTTTCATCCATTTTGACTTTATTTTTGTGTGTGGTGTGAGAAAGTAGGCCAGTTTCATTCTTCTGCATGTTGCTGTCCAGTTTTCCCAACACCGTTTGTTGAAGAGACTATCTTTTTCCCACTGGATATTCTTTATTAAAGATTAATTTGACCACATGGTCGTGGGTTCATTTCTGGGTTTTCTATTCTCTTCCAATGATCTGTGTGATTATTTTTGCGTCAGTACCATATTGTTTTGATTGCTATAGCTTTGTAATACAGCTTGAAGTCTGGGATTGTGATGCCTCCAACTTTGCCTTTTCCAGGTTGCTTTGGCTATTCTGGGTCTTTTGTGGTTCTGCACAAATTTTAGGATTGTTCTAGTTCTATGAAAAAATGGTGGTGGTATTTTGATAGGGGTTGCATTAAATATGTAGATTGCTTTGGGTAGTATAGACATTTTTAACAGTATTTGTTCTTCCAATCCATGAACATGGAATGTTTTTCCATTTTTTGTGTGTGTGTCCTCTTCAATTTCTTTCATCAGTGTTTTATAGTTTTCAGAATACAGGTCTCTTACATCCTTGGTTGGGTTTATTCCTAGGTATCATGTTGTGGTGCAATTGTAAAGAGGATCACTTCCTTAATTTCTCTTTCTGCTGCTTCTTTATTGGTATATAGAAATGTAAGAGATTGCTCTATGGTGATTTTGTATTCTGCAACTTTACTGAATTCATGTATTGGTTCTACCAAATTTTTTGGTGAATTCTTCTCTGCATAGAGAATCATGTCATCTGTAAATAGTGAAAGTTTGACTTCTTCCTCGCCAATTTGAATCCCTTTTATTTCTTTTTGTTGTCTGATTGCTGAGGGTAAGACTTACAAAACTATGTTAAATATGTTTAACATAACATGTTAAACTATGTTAAATAACAGTGGTGATAGTGGACATCCCTTTATTTTTCCAGACCATAGAGGAAAAGCTCTCAGTTTTTCTCCATTGAGGATGATATTAGCTATGGGTTTTTCATATATGGCCTTTATGATGTTGAGGTATGTTCCATCTAACCCCACTTTGTTGAAGGTTTTTATCTTGAAAGGGTGTTGTACTTTGTCAAATGCTTTTTCTGCATCTATTGAAACGATCATATGGTTCTTATCCTTTCTCTTACTAATGTAGTATATCACATTGATTTGCAAATATTGAACCACACTTGTAGCCCAGGAATAAATCCCACTTGATTGTGATGAATGATTCTTTTAATGTACTGTTGGATTTGATTTGCTAGTATTTTGTTGAGAATTTTTGCACCCAAGTTCATTAGAGAAACTGGCCTGTAGTTCTCTTTTCTGAGGAGTCTTTGTCTGGTTTTGGAATCAGAGCAACGCTGGCTCCATAGAATGAGTTTAGGAGATTTTGTTCCATTTCTATTTTTTGGAACTGTTTGAGAAGAATAAGTATCACCTCAAGTCATGATCCCGGAGTCCCAGGATCAAACCCCACATCGGGCTCCCTGCTCAGCAGGAAGTCTGCTTTCCCTCTGACCCTCCCCTTTCTCATGCTCTCTCTCATACTTGCTCACTCTTTCTCAAATAAATAAAATCTTTAAAACAAGTCTCTTATTGGCAGCATATAGATGGTTCTTGTGTTTTGGGGTTTTTTTTTTAACCCATTTTGATGTCCTATCTCTTTTGTTTGGACCGTTTAGTCCATCTACATACAAAATAATTATTTTTTGTTAAGATTTTTAAGTAATCTTGGGATGCCTGGGTGGCTCAGTTGGTTAAGTGTCTGCCTTCAGCTCAGGTCATGATCCCACAGTCCTGGGATTGAGTCCAATCAGGCTCCCTGCTCAGCTGGGAAATCTGTTTCTCCCTCTTGCCTGCTGTCCCCCCTGCTTTCTCTCTCTCTCTCACACACACACACAAATAAATTACATCTTCAAAGAAGATTTTTTTAAGTAACCTTTACACCCAACATGGGGCTGGAACCTACCACCCTGATTCAAGAATCATACACTCCACCAACTGAGCCAGCCAGGTGCCCCTCAAAATAATTGTCTGATAGATATGTATTTACTGCCATTTTACTACTTGTTTTGTCATTGTTTCTGAAGATTTTCTCTGATCCTTTGTCACTTTTGGTCTCTCTTTTGCAGTAAAGATTCCCCTTTAATATTTCTTGCAGGGCTGGTTTAGTGGTTACAGACTCCTTTAGTTTTGTTTTTGTTTTTGTTTTTTTGCTTTTTGTTTTGTTTTTAACTAGATTCCGTGCCAGCATGGAGCCCAATGTGGAGCTTAAACTCATGACTCTAAGATCAAGACCTGAACTGAGATCAAGAGCCAGACACTTAACTAACTTAGCCACCCAGGCTCCCCAATCCTTTAGTTTTGTTTTTTTTTTGTTGTTGTTTTTGTTTTTTCTGGGAAACTCTTTATCTCTGTTTCTATTCTGAATGACAGCTTTCCTGGATAAAGTATTCTTGGGTGCAGATTTTTCCCATTCAGCACTTTGAATATATCATACCACTCCTTCTGTCTTGCCAAGTTTCTCTTGAAAAGTCTCCGGTTAGCCTTACAGGTCTTCCCTTGTAAGTTAAGGGTTTCTTTTGTCTTGCTGCTGCTAAGATTTTTTCTCTTCATCACTGTATTTTGCAGTTTTAATTACAGTATGTCTTGATGTTGGCCTGCTTTTGTTTATTTTAATGGGAGTTTTCTCAGCCTCCTGCATTTGGCATTCTGTTTCCTTCTTCATATTAGGGAAGTTTTCTGATATTTCTTTCTGCTCCCCGCCCCTTTTCTCTCTCTTCTTCTGGGACTCCTATAATACAAATGTTATTATGTTTGATGGAGTCACTGATTTCCCGGTTTATTATTGTGTTCCATAGTTATTCTATTGTTCAGCTTCATTATTTTCCATTATTTTGTCTTCTATTTCACTTATTTGGTTCTCTGCTCTTTCCAGCCTATTTATTGCATTAAGTCTATTTTCCAAATCTCATTTATTGGATTTCTGACTCAACTCTATTATCTCTGTGGTAAGGATCTCTTCTGATCTCTTCCATTATCTTTTCTTAAGTCCAGTGAGTATCCTTATTGTTGCTTTGAATTCTCCATCAGGCATGTTACTTACATCTGTTTTGCTTAGATCTCTGGAAATGGCCTTCTCTTTTTCTTTCATTTAGGATAAATTCCTCCATCTTGGCATTTTGTCTAAGTCTCTGCCTTCTTCTGTGGGTGAAAAAAGCCAGTTATGTCTCCTGATCCTAAAAGTAATGGCCTTATGAAGAAGAAGTCATGTAGTACCCAAGGCCTGGTGCTTCAGGGAATGTCTCTGGTGTGTGCTGCATGTGCTCTGCTGTTGGGTTTGGGGGCTCTATCCTTAACGACAGTCATCTGTAGGGGCTCTTCTTGCATGCTGTGCAGTTTTTGGTTTCTGGCCTGAATGTGGTAACTTTTAACTAGGCCTGAACCACCATCACCTCTTGCCTACATGACTGCAGTATCTTTCTAATTAGTCTCCAGGCTATCATGCCACCCCTCCCATTGTCAAATAATCAGCCAGGGGAGTTAGGTAAAGCACAAGTCAGATCGTGTTGCTTTTCCTCTCCAATCCCTCCAGGAACTCCCCATTTCACACCCAGTAAAGCCTAGGGCTTCGAGTGGCCTCCTAGGCCCTATATGTCTCCCACCACCACCACCACCCTGTACCATACATCTCCTTGCTTTTCCGTAAAGAAGCCAAGTACATCACAGCCTTATAACACATACACTGGCTGGACCCTCTTCCTGCAATGTTCCTTCCCCAGATACCTACATGAGTAACACCCTGCCAGTTTAAGGTCTTTGTTCAAATCTCACCACCTCAATTTCCCTTGAACATGTTATTTTAGATTACAACTGCCTTCACTACCAATGTAACTCTCCCATTCATCTATTTTTTCCCATAACACTTATAGCATCTTGTAGCCAAATAATTGGCTCTTTTTATGTTTATTTTTTTCCTATCTGCTCTACCTACTAGTAAAAAGTTCCAAATAAAGTCCATTTATCTGTTTTGATTACTGATGTCCCAAATCTACAAAACAGTGCCTGGCACATTTTAAGAGCACAAGAAATATTTATGCAGTGCACAAGCTAGGTTATGTAAAAGGGGGAAAAAAGTGAACAGAACATTTCTTCCAAAGTATCAGATTGTGACTCTGGACTTTTGGAACAGAGGTCGAGAGGAAAGGAAATCAACATTTTATAAGCTAAACTTCTTTAATACAAAACCAGATTTCTGATTAAGTGTTTAAAACATAGTCAAGGACTTCAAAATGTAAAAATCTTGGTTAATTTTTTCATAATGGATTTTTGCTTTCAAATATCAGTCTCAACCCACTATCACCACCATCACCACAGCACCTCAACTGCGGAAATTAGAGGCAACTGGTCACTGTTCCAAAAAGAGCCAGAGGCACTGAGAGACACATGTCCTGAGGAAGTGGGACTGGCAGGGGGGACCTCATCCAGGGTTTGGATAATGAGTGCCTAGTCTGCAGCCACTTCATAGAGGAAGTGATTCATGGATTGTTTTTGTCCTGCATTTAAGTAAAAACAAAACCAGGTTGCTTTGTCTTAGTAAAGGAAACTCTCTGCTTTTATACAGTAAGATTGGACCGTATAGTCCATTATGTTTTTTTCACAAAAAATAATATTTTAAATCACTTAAATATATTATTATCATATACTGTGAAAAAATTAAGAATGTTCTGTCTATAGAGAATCATGTCCAATGTTGAAAGAAACATACCTTGTCCTAAATATCATCATGTAGTTTTTCTAATATCTTCTCCACAGTACCTGCTTATGTATCTGTGTATATATGCTTGAGGAGTGGGGAACAGGAAGGCAGGAATGGGACATAAGGAGAATGAATCAAAGGATCCAGGTTCAGTTATAAATATAGAAGAAGGAATCTTCAAATATAAAAAAATTATTTATGGGGCACCTGAGTGACTCAGTCAGTTAGGCGTCTGCCTTCAGTTTGGGTCATGATCCTAGGGTCCTGGGATTGCGCCCTGTGTCATCAGGCAACCTGCTCAGCATAGAGTCTGCTTCTCCCTCTTCCCCAACCTCCCCACTCCCATGCTAGCTTGCACTCTTTCTCTCATAAATAAAATCTTTTTTAAAAAAATTATTTGCTGGGGCGCCTGGGTGGCTCAGTGGGTTAAGCCGCTGCCTTCGGCTCAGGTCATGATCTCAGGGTCCTGGGATCGAGTCCCACATCAGGCTCTCTGCTCAGCAGGGGGCCTGCTTCCCTTCCTCTCTTTCTGCCTGCTTCTCTGTCTACTTGTAATCTCTGTCTGTCAAATAAATAAATAAAATCTTTAAAAAAAATTATTTGCTAAAGCAGTCATGATGCTTTTCTTTTTATTTATTTATTTTCAGTGTAACAGAATTCATTGTTTATGCACCACACCCAGTGCTCCATGCAATACGTGCCCTCCCCAATACCCACCACCTGGCTCCCCTGACCTCCCACCCCCCACCCCTTCAAAACCCTCAGGTGGTTTTTCAGAGTCCACATAGTCTCTCGTGATTCACCTCCCCTTCCAATTTCCCTCAACTGCCTTCTCTTCTCCATCTCCCCATGACCTCTGTGCCCAAAGAATAATGGGGACACGTCAGAAGAACCAGTAGTCAGCTTAAAGAGACTCCCACTGGTAAAATCTGGGATAGTCAAACATGAAAATAAAAATGGTAGTAGTTATATGTCAACTTTTTTTTTTTTTTTTTTTTTTTAAGTAGTGGTGTCCAATGTGGGGCTTGAACTCACTGATCCTGAGATCAAATAAGTGAAATCTTGAGATCAAATAAGCTCCACAAATAAGTGAAACCATATGATAATTGACTCTGTCTGCTTGACTTATTTCACTCAGAATAATCTCTTCCAGTCCCATCCATGTTGATACAAAAGTTGGGTATTCATCATGATGCTTTTCTAAATAGATCTTTTAGTTGAGTTTTGACTTTTGAACCATCTTAATGTTTTATGTACACACACATAATAAAACTAAAATTGTAAAACAAAACCTAATATGGAATCCAAATGCAAACAAGTGAACCTATCTGTATATCAAGTAATAGCAAAAGAATAACACAGCCAAACTGAAGATAAGAATTAGAAGAACTAATGCACATTTTTAAATGTAAAATATTGACTACATATTCTTAAACTAAAGAAAAATAGACTTACAAACAAATATTGAATTCTAGGTCTTTGGTTTGTTTTTTCAATGGTATGGCTTCACAATTCTAACATTACTTTTGCTGAGTTTTGGAACCAAGAAAATCAAGTAGTATGTTGAGTATAATGGAAACCAAATTTCTGTCAGAAAAGGCAATATGGAAAGGGTGAACATGATAATAAATCCTGTATTTTGGACTAAAATTGCAGGAATCAGTATGAATACATGGTTTTATAAAATTAGCTAGGTGAGTATAGTTATACAGATATAGATATATTGATCTGTATAGATATATAGATATGTGTGTGTTCATATATTTCCAAGCTGTCTGCTGCAAGGGTCTAGAAGCAATAACACCCCAGTAATAATGAGCATATCTATGTTGGTTTCTAAGTACCACTTTCCACTAAAAGAAATCAGAGGTTCTTGGAAAAACAGCCAGTTCCAGGGCTAGGGCAGAGAACATTCAAAATAAATCTGGAATATTATATTGTGCCAGAAAGTGGGAAAGTGCCCAAAGAATAATGGGGACACGTCAGAAGAACCAGTAGTCAGCTTAAAGAGACTCCCACTGGTAAAATCTGGGATAGTCAAACATGAAAATAAAAATGGTAGTAGTTATATGTCAACTTTTTTTTTTTTTTTTTTTTTTTTTTTTTAAGTAGTGGTGTCCAATGTGGGGCTTGAACTCACTGATCCTGAGATCAAGACCTGGGCTGAGATCAATAGTTGGATGATCAAAAGACTGAGCCAACCAGGTGCCCCAGTGATATGTCGATTATATCTCAATAAGCCTGAGAGCCATGGGAAATGATGGTAATGGATTAAATTCCATTCAGTAAAATAGGAACACATGAATTCAAGCTGATATGAATGAATGAGTGAATGAATGAATGAATGGAGAAAAAGGAAAATTTCTTCCCCATAATAAAATACAAACAAATGTAGAAGGAATGATGAATTTTAAAAAATAGCATTTTTAGCTGTTAGGCATCATGAGTTCAAGCCCAGGACACTCCATGTGGAGTCTACTTAAGAAAAAGGTATTGGATATGGGGCTCCTGGGTGGCTCAGTGGGTTAAAGCCTCTGCCTTTGGCTCAGGTCATGATCTCAGGGTCCTGGGATCAGCCCCGCATCAGGCTCTCTGCTCCGCAGGGAGCCTGCTTCCTCCTCTCTCTCTCTGCCTGCCTCTCTGCCTGCTTGTGATCTCTGTCAAATTAAAAAACAAAAAACAAACAAACAAAAAAACTTAAAAAAAAAAAGGTATTGGATAAAGGATTAGTAATAATTTAGGTAAGAATTATCAATAGACACTATTACAGATGGGTAAGAAATTGTTGAGGACAAGTATATCTCTACAGTCTCAAAATTGTACCCACAAAATTCGTACTAATTACAAAAAGAAAAAAAAAACTTTACAATGAAAAAACCTGGGGACAACACCCTAACAAATTAGTATCACCAGTGAATACAAACTGGTATCATGGGCTATTGGTCTGAAGCACTAAGAAGGGCACAATATCATTTCTGTGGTATTTCTACCAAAAATACAGAACCTAATCTAATCAGGAGGAAATACCAAACAAGCACAATTGAAGGAATATTCTACAGAATGCCTGGTCTATATTAAAAAGTGTTAAGGTCATAAAATACAAAGACAGACCGAGGAACTTTTCCAGAATAAATGACTAAAGAATTAGGACAACCAAATGCAAGGGTATGTAATCCCGGGTTGGACCTATGCCAGAATATTTTTTTCCTTCCATCAAGGATATTACTGAGACAGTAATTAACATTTGTAAGTGAGATAATTGCATGTGCTAATTTCGCCATTTCAGTCATTGCAATGTGATTATGTAAGAGAATAGTCTTGTTCTTTAAAATACACACACAAGTGTTTGAGACAAAGAGGCATCAGGTATGCAACATACTGACAAATGGCTCAGCGACGAAAAAAATCAAAGATTAAGCCAATGAAATAAAATGCTTCTAGAGAATCTGGATGAAGGATAAACTAGATTTCTCATAATTCATTTCTAACTTTTCTGTAAGTCTACATGTATTTCAAAAAAATTTTTTTCTAATGTTTTTATGGAGTTTAACCTAGTCCTTTATTTTCCTGAATTGTTTGTAAGCCTACATATTGCAACCTTCCTTTTCTTTATCTCTTTCCATACAAATAAAAATTGTCTCGTAAAGATAAAGAAAAAATAGCTGTAAATTGTCCCAGGAAAAACAATAGTTTCAAGAAATAGTTTATCTTGAGTCATCCATTCATTCGACATCTAAATATTAATTGAATGCTTTCTGTATGCTAGTTGGTTATTGTATCAATATTTAAGGTCTAAGATTACTCTGAATATACTGAGAGTAGGTTTCTTTTTAAATTTCTCTGAACACACAAAGAACTATTCCCGTATTTTGTCATTCTTCTAATCAGAAGATGTGTTCGTTGTAAGCCAAATACCCTGGATTTTTAAAATACATGAGCTGTAGTGTCTCAAAAATGTGTATTTGTCAACATTCATATGGAAAAGGTTTTTTTTTTTTTCCATATGGAAAAGTTTTGACCCTATGCTTGTCAGCTGTGGTTCAACCTAATATAATATTTATAAAGTAAAATAAAAACAGGAGAAGCATCCTATTTTAAGCACAGTGGAAATATGTATCAACAACTATGTGGAATGTTATAAAAGTATACAGTTTTTCCTCTTTTTGCTTTCCTTTTTTAAGTAGGCTGCACACTAGACCGAACAAAGGTCTTGAACTCATGACTTGAGATCAAGACCTGAGCCAAGGTCGAAAGTCTGATGCCTAACCAAGTGAGCAACTCAGGGGCCCCAAATTACACATTGTTTCAAATAAAAGGAACTGGGATTGATACGGAAAGTATTGCCTTGCTACATATTAATAATTGGTTTATTTAAGGCACCCAAAAAATGGTAATAAATTTTTAGAAAAAAAAAAAAACTGTGTGAAAGGCAAAGAGATAACAAGCTGGGTAAATCTGTGACCTTTCTACCTTCCTGTGTGCATTTGGGCTTCTCAGACACACCAATGGGCTGCATAAATGTATTTCATTTACTCTTAAAATGCCAAATTCCAGAGGGTCTGAGGTTCTATTGTTTCCAAATGACATTAGAAAAAGTGCAATAGGACAAGTTGTACATTTCCAGATTCAAAAACCAAACCATGAAACCAAAATGGAATTAGAACACAAAGTCCAGACTTCGAGCAGCCAAAGTAAAGATCAATGTAAGTTTAAAGCTGTGGGATCCTGAGTAATTTCATCTTAACTTTTCTTCTCTGTATCTTCCATTTTTTCGTAAGTCTAAAAATAGAGTCAGAAATTAAGAAGAAACATGCCATTATTAAGGAAATGCTGCCATCCCCCTACAATTATACAACCATTAGTAACAGTCACTTGCCAGAGTTTGGGGCAGTGACGGTGGCCAGGCAGAGAGATTCCCCTGCCCAAAGTTTGCCTTAGTATTTGTCATCTAAGCCCCAGTTATAGGACGCAAGTCTCTCAGATCTTAGTATGCAACAGATTCCTTGGCCAACATAACAACCGAAATGCAACAAATAAAAATTCTTCAGTTTCTGCCAATAATCTTGGTCTTTATGAGCTCTGAAGAGGGGTGGGCCTAGGATCAGGGCCAGATGGAAGGTACAGGCTCCAGGGAAAGTATTAATTTGGTGCCTTTTAAAACTAATACTTTTAAATACTTGCTTAACATTTACTTAGAGAAAGAAGGAAGGACAGAGAAGTAAGACTTCTGGGGGCAGTTGGCAACCTCTTCTATTGTGTTCTGGGCTCTCCAGTTTTGGCAAAAGAGCTGCATATACTTACTATTCACAAAATGAAAAGACCAAAATCAGCTGGACCCAGTTTCACTAGAAAGCGGTGTAGGGATCATTTACTCACCCGCGCCCCCTGGGGGTTTCAAACTGTGACAAGTGACTTTAACCACATTTGGTACTCTGAGAGTTTTGGTAAATACAAGTTTCCCCCAAAACACTGTTTTCTACTATGGCTAGTGCTCACTGATTCTTTAGCATCCCTTGTGCAATGGCAACAAGATGGCTCACCTGCTCCCCCCGTCCCTTAATCCAGCTCCGGAACTGTTAGGAAGGAGACAGTTCCTAACCCAGCTGCTCTATGATCCTCCCAGTTGTCTTTCTGTTCTCTTATTTCTCCTTAATACCAGAGGAAATTCTTCAAGTGTGTCTCCCACCAGTCATAATGAAATCTAAGAGAGAGACTGTCACAGCTCAGTCTTGAGTTGGGATCCCCAGATTATGGGTATCTCTTTAAAACACAAGGGATCCGGGGTGCCTATGTGGCTCAGTTGGTTAAGCAGCTGCCTTCGGCTCAGGCCATGGTTCCGGGGTCTTGGGATCCAACCCCACATCGGGCTTCCTGCTCAGCAGAGAGCCTGCTTCTCTCTCTCCCTCTGCCTGTTGCTCTGCTTGCTTGTGCTCTCTGTTAAATAAATAAATAAAATCTTAAAAAAACAAACAAACATAGGGATCCACTATTTATAGCCTGGGGTCTTATTATTTTCATTCAACGTCATACCCTAAGCACTTCCCTACCTCCAAAAGCAGTTTTTCATAGTCATAGCAAGCATTTGAGGGCTCACTATGTGCTGAGCACTATTCTAGGAACTTTATATGAATTCTTTCGTTTTTACTCCTCCACAACCTGTTCAGCAAATCTCCTACATCCTATTTTTCACTAGTTAAGATAATGCTTTAAGGAACATTCTTTTTAAGTTTATTGATTTATTTCGGTAATCTCTACACCCAGTGTAGGGCGGGAACTCACAGTCTCGAGATCAAGCATGCCATGCTCTTCTAACAGAAACAGTCAGGATCCCCAAGGAACATCTTTAACTTGTTATTGAGAGCCCACCTGTGACTGAGGTTAGGTGTCGTAGAAAACTTCTTAAGGCAGGTGGTTCTTCCTCGAGGAGAGAGTTGCAAACAGGCACACCCATCCCGCGCATGCGCCTGCTGGCATGTTTGATGTGCCTGGGGCTATGCCTGCAGGTGGTGGACAGGGTTATATCATTTTCTCCCAGATGATTCTGATTCACCCCCTTCTTCCTCTACCTGCTCACCTCCATTTTTAAGAGACACGGTGATAGTCAAAATTGAGGTAAGCAAGTTAGTTTTCAGTGTTGCTCTCAGGCTGAATACCACAAGCCTTGCCCGGATGAGACCTCACGGCTCGGACCTGCGCCCTCCTGCCATCCTGCTCACCTCCCAGATGCAGAAGGGCTTCACCAACGGTCTCGGGTATGTCACAACCTGTCATGGGGTGACTAGGATGAAAACAGAAATAGCTCTCCAACTGCAGAAGATCCATAAGGGATCTTTTAACGGATTCATAAAGAACCTTTCTAAAAAGGTAAAATGTTTATAAAGGAGAAAAAAAAATTTTTTTTTAAGATTTTATTTGTTTATTTGACAGAGAGAGACAGAGAGGTCACAAGTAGGCAGAGAGGCAGGCAGAGAGAGAGAGAGAGAGGGAGAAGCAGGCTCCCCGCCAAGGAGAGAGCCCGATGTGGGGCTCGATCCCAGGACCCTGGGATCATGACCTGGGCCGAAGGCAGAGGCTTAACCCACTGAGCCACCCAGGTGCCCCAGGAGAAAAAAATTTTTTATAAAGGGAGAAAGGGAGGAGGCAGATGTCCAGGGTATGTTCCTATGGTTTGCTTCCTCACACCCAAGCGCATCGGCTCTCAGCCTGTTCTTCCATCTCCTTTCTCCTGCCTCAGCAGGGACATTTGGCAGAGTCTGGCGACATTTGGCAGAGTCTGGCGACATTTTCGGTTTGTCAGCCCTGGGAGAGGAGTAGTGCTACTGCATCTAATGCAGAGAGGCCCAGGATGGTCCTACAGGGCACAAGACAGCACCCTGCCACCAACAGCTCTGCAGTCTGAAATGCCAGTAGTGCCAAAGCTGAGAAGCTCTGCTCAAGAGCCTTTACTTGCCTGTGGCGCTCTCCTCCTTTCCTCGGTCCCCTTGTCCAGAGCTCGCCTTTAAGTCCAAATGGAAAGGGGATCTAACCAGAGTGCTTTAGGGGTGTCAAGCAGTTTGCTTATGTTCTCAGTCTGTAGGTAGTATTTAGTAATAAGTTTCTTGGAGCAAAATTCCTTCTCTCAGCTATGAAAACTGCGGACTCGTGGAGACACATGGCTCGCCTAAATCCTGGTGGCCTGGGAATGTGTCCTTTGACCAGCAGAATTGGAAAGTTCCCTTCCTTAAGTGGCCTCGAACTATGAACTTTTCTTTCAGAGCTATGTCTAGTTCTCTAGCTTAACAACTTTTTAGGATGTTTCTCAGTTTTGCATTCCTCTGGGCTGTGATTCAGCCTCCCATAACTACTTCCCACCCCCCACATGTCGTTATAGTTTGTGTTTCTACTAAACTTGTAAATTCAACAGAGAAATAGAATTGGCGTTAGCTGTTATTTGATAACTTAAGAAATTAATTTGCTGAGAAAATGTACCCCTTGAAGGAAGAAGTCCTCTGTGGGCTTTTTTTTTTCCTTAAATGACTAAATGATTAACATTCTGTTTGAATACATTTTATCACTATTCATTACATCTCATTACACTTCCTGTGAACTATTGGGTAAAACAGCCCATAGAAAGGACTTTAAACATTTTAAAGGACTTTCACAATGGCAAAAGGGCACAGGGGTTTTGACTTTGAAACTCCTCTTCAACACAGCTACCCAGTTTAAATATACTTATCTGGGGGCACCTGGCTGGCTCTGCTCAAAGAGCATGAAACTTGATCTCAAGGTTGTGAGTTCAAGCTCCATGTTGGGTGTGGAGTCTACTTAAAAATAAATTAGGGGAGCCTGGGTGGCTCAGTGGGTTAAAGCCTCTGCCTTCGGCTCAGGTCATGGTCCCAGGGTCCTGGGATCGAGACGCCGCATCGGGCTGTCTGGTTGGCAGGGAGCCTGCTTCCTCCTCTCTCTCTGCCTGCCTCTCTGCCTACTTGTGGTCTCTCTCAAATGAATGAAATCTTAAAAATAAAATAAAATAAAATAAAATAAAAATAAATTAAATAAATACACCTCATCTGTGCATGATGAGCTGGGAAGGACCTGATGAGTGCTCACATTCAAAGACCTGAACACAGGGGTGCCTGGGTGGCTCAGTGGTTTGAAGCCTCTGCCTTTGGCTCAGGTCATGGTCCCGGGGTCCTGGGATCGAGCCCCACATCAGGCTCTCTGCTCAGCGGGGAGTCTGCTTCCTCCTGTCTCTCTGCCTGCCTCTCTGCCTACTTGTGATCTCTCTCTGTCAAATAAATAAATAATATCTTTAAAAAAAAAAAAAAAAACCTGAACACAGTGCGAAGTGCCTGTATGTACCATGTTTTGGGAATGATGCTAAGCATCTCGTTTCATTCTCACAATCCTATAAGGTAGGTTGAGAAAAGTAAATTCAGAAACTTTAAGAGAACTCCTCAGGAACATGTATCTAAGGACTGCCAGAGGCGGATTTAAACTCAGGTTTATCTAGCTTCAGCAGTCACATTTGACAGTAATTGCTACTATGATTGAGCACATTTAATGACAAACACACTCTGGTAAGCCCTTTATATGCATTATTTTGTTTTGAATCAAACAGCTATTTTTTCATGTACTTCTTTAAAAAAAGATTTGGTGGGGTTCTAGGTGGCTTAGTCACTAAGCGTCTGATTTAAGCTCAAGTCATAATCCCATGGTCCTGGGATCGAGTCCGCATTGGGGTCCTAGCTCAGTGGTGGGCCTGCTTCGCTCCCCCTACCCCCCACTCATGCTCTCCCTAGCTCGCTCTCTTTAAGTAAATAAAATATTTTCTTTTTAAAAAGATTTTATTTATTTAACAGAGAGCGAGAGAAAGCCAGAGAGCACAAGCCGGTGGAGGGGGCTGCAGCAGGGAATGGCAGAGGGCAGAGGAGCAGGCTTCTCGCTGAGCAGGGAGTCCATGTGAGCTCAATCCCAGGACTCTGAGATCATGACCAAACCCAAAGGCAGACACTTAACCCTCCAAGCCACCTAGGTGTCGCTATTTTCTCATGTATTTTGTAGATGAGCAAATAGGCTCAAAGAGTGTACATCAGTCATTCCAGGTTAGAACTGGTAAACAGAACTTGAATTCAAGCATGTTGTGTCTGCCTATAAAACCCATGCTTTAAAGAATACAGTATACTGTCCCCCAAAATGCCATTTCCTCCTCACCAGGTAGCCCTATGTGCATTATCTCATCAATGCTAAAAAATGTTGGTCCCTTTTTGCAGATGGGAAAATTGAAGCTCAGAGGCATAGGTAACCTTCTAAGGCAACACGTCTTTCCCCATATATGGGTTATACTAGGCAAGGAACATTTGCTAGTGCCCATTCCACCAGTAACTTTCAAGTTCTCTCTGTGTGGGTGTCTTTGAGGCACCAGCGCAATTTAAAAGACAAATGAAATCATAAACAAATTGTGTTCTACATATATACATACATTTAAAGGTGTTAAAAAGAATGAGGTGATGCTATATACATTGATTTGGAAAGATGCCAACAAGACACTAAGTGAAAACTTAAAAAATTATTTTTTTAAACTTAATTATAAAACAATAGGACTCCCCCATGTGTGGGAAATTTCTGAAAGCACACACCAGAAACCTTTAATAGTATTTACCTTCAGAGCAAGGGATTTGATAAGCTGCCAACAGAGTTCAGGTGACTTTTACCTTCCTCTTTATATATTTCATTATTTTTAAAATTATTACCACTCTTTTTTTGAGGTGAAGAAAGAAAATCTAAATCAGCCTTTAGAGAATCTCCTAGCTTGAGAACATAGCCTAGATGGGGTGTGATACAAGTAACATAAATGTTGTCAGCATGTTGTTGTTGTATAATGGGATCCAGAGAGTGAGACACGTGATCTCCAACACACAGTTGGCCAGATGGGGCGGGGAGGGCAGGAAAGTGGCTTTTAGAGAACCTATAGATTAGGTTCCAGGCCACAACTGGCTCTGAGTTGCTAATCCTGGGATTTGATTGTTTATGTATATTTAATGCCTGTGGGCAAAACTCAGAAATGATACTTCTGGGGCTTTGAGTTGGCTTCAGGGCTTTACCATCTATTGAATAGCGCACCTCAGCTGGGTATTAGAGACGCGAAATAGTTGTGAAACCCTGATAAATAAACTATCAAATTTTAATTCTGCAAAAAGTCACGTTTTAAAATGTGTGAGGTTTGTTCTTGTTTGCTTTTAATTCCAGAGATATTGTGGGATGCCTGGGTGGCTCAGTCGGTTAAGCTGCTGCCTTCAGCTCAGGTCATGATCCCAGCATCCTGGGATCAAGTCCCACATTGGACTCCTTGCTCGGCAGGGAGCCTGCTTCTCTCTCTGCCTGTGCCTGCCACTCTGCCTGCTTGTGTTCTCTCTCTCTGACAAATAAATAAATAAAATCTTAAAAAAAAAAAAATCCAGAGATATTGGAACTCCTAAATTAAGGAGGTTTTGTCAAATTGAGAACTGAATTCTAAACCTGTCTTTGCTAGTAACTGGAGCCGGTTCCTCTGTGAGTTTTCTTTAATCATCATAAATTTTCTGCAGCATTGTCCATAAAAAGAAATTTGAATTGATTTATCATGTGTCCAGAGAAAAACTTAATTATCATAATCTTTACAAGCAAATACTATTCACCTGTTTGAAAGAGTATTTTGGGATTTTTAGGCACTGATATGGATGATATCTGTAATATAGCAATAAGTGAAGAAAAATCATAATGAGCTTTTTCCACAATAAGTGAAAAAATAACTATAGGTGTAGTATAATCTAATTTATATTATATTTGTGTCTGAATGGTAAAACGTGGGAAGAACAGAAAGAAGCTACTCACTCTCCCTTCTAGAGAGTGAGATCAGAGGTGAGGAGGGGCACCTGGATGACTCAGTCAGTTAAGTGTCTGCCTTTTGCTCAGGTCATGATCTCGGGTCCTGGGATCAAGTTCTGTATTGGGCTGCTTGCTCAGTGGGGAGCCTGCTTATTATGCCTCTACCCCTCTCCCCTTACTTGTGTTCTGCCAAATAAATAAAAACAAATCTTAAAAAAAAATAAGAGGTGAGGAGCTCCTCATATTTTATATTCATTCAAAGATATTATAGACTGAATTGTGTCCCCACCTGTCCCAAATTTATATGTTAAAGCCCTATCCCCCAATATGACTGTATTTGGAGATATGGCCTGTAAAAAAAGTAACAAGGTTAAATGGTCATGAGGGTGGATCCTAATCCTATGGGCCTGGCATCCTTATGAGAAGGGGAAGGGACACCAGAGAGCTGTCTCCTTCAACTTGTGCACAGAGGAAAGGCTATGAATGAAAATAAGGCAACCATCTCTAAGCTAAGAACAGAGATCTACCATAAACCAATCTTGCTGGCACCTTGATCTTGGACTCCTAGCTACCAGATCTGTGAGAAAATAAATTTCTGTTGCTTAAGCCACCCAATCTGTGATATCTTGTTTAAGCAGCTTGAGCAGACTAATACAGCTATAGAGATTTTCATACTCTTATCCCTGAATAGTCTTTGTTGGGAGAAGCTCATGCCCCCACCCACCCCCCTTTTTTTTGCAGATAATTAAAAAACCCACTTCAAGACATAAGCTGCACCCCAAGATAGAAACTTTTCCAATAATGTGCCCATCAAGGTTAGGCTGCTATAGTAAGGATAATTAACACCAAATGCTGCTACAGACCTCTAAATCTTAGTGTCTCTAAACTACAAAGATTTTTTTTTCTTGCTTATGCTACATGTCTATTATATTTTGGCAGAGGACTCGATTCTACATAGACAGTCAGGGACCCAGTTTGACTAAGGGTTGACCATTTTGGTAAAATCACTCTTTCAACCCTTGTCCTCAGAGATTGCCAAGTCAGGAAAATGGAGCTAAAAGGTTGCACCAGGCTTTGCACTGAAAGCTCAAAAGACACACAGGCCACCTCTGCTCACAGTGATTTGGAGAAGCACTCACAAGCCTCCAAGCATATTGCAAAGGAAGCTGGAAAATATAAGAACTATTAAATATTAATGAATACCATATGTTCCATCATTCCTGTTATGGACTGAACTGAATTTCCCCCATAAGATATATTCAAGTCCTAAGTTGAGTACCTCAGAATATGACCGACCTTATTAGAAACTGGGTCTTTATGGAGGTAATCAAAAATTAAAATTCCTTTGAATTAAAATCTTTCTGCTGTCTTCTCTTTTTATCTTTTTGAAGATTTTATTTATTTATTTATTTTTAGATTTTATTTATTTGACAGAGAGAGCAAGAGACAGGAGATCACAAATAGGCAGAGAGGCAGGGAGAGGGGAAGCAGGCTTCCTGCTGAGCAGAGAACCCAATTCGGGGCTAGATCCCAGGATCCTGAGATCATGACCTAAGCTGAAAGCAGAGGCTTAACCCACTGAGCCACCCAGGTGCCCCTATTTTTAATTTTTTAAGTTAACATATAATGTATTATTTGTTTCAAGGGTACAGGTCTGTGATTCACCAGTCTTAGATAATTCACAGCACTCACATAGCACATAGCCTCCCCAATGTCCATCAGCCAGCCACCACGATCCTCCCACCTCCCTCCCCTAAAAATTATTTTTCTGAGTAATCTCTACACCCAACGTGGGGATTGAAACTACAACCCAAGATCAAGAGTCTTACACTGCACCAACTGAGCCAGCCAGCAGGCACCCCCTTCAGTCTTCTCTTAATATGAGGTCATTAGAGTGAGTTCTAATCCAGCAATGACTGGTGTCTTCATAAAAGGACATTTGAGGGCGCCTGGGTGGTTCAGTGGGTTAAGCCGCTGCCTTCGGCTCAGGTCATGATCTCAGGGTCCTGGGATCGAGTCCCGCGTCGGGCTCTCTGCTCAGCAGGGAGCCTGCTTCCTCCTCTCTCTCTCTCTCTCTGCCTGCCTCTCTGCCTACTCGTGATCTGTCTGTCAAATAAATAAATAAAATCTTTAAAAAAAAAAATTAAAAAAAAAAGGACATTTGAACACAGAGACAGACACACACAGAAAGAGGATGGTATGAATAGGCAGAAAGCAGATTGGCATGTGAAGGTGGAGCCAGAGATTGGAGTCATGTTGCCACAAACACTTGGGTTCCCCAGAAGCTAGAAAAGAGCATGGATTTTCCCTCACCACCTTTAAAAGGAACCACTCCTGCTGGCAACTGGATTTTGAGTTTCTAGTTTCTAGAATTGTGAGACAATAGATTCATATATTTCTTTCTTTCTTTTTTTTTTTAAAGTAACCTCTACACACAACCTGGAGCTCAAACATAAGACTCTGAGATCAAGAGTCACATGATCTACAATGAGCCAGCCAGATGCTCCAAATTTCTATTTTCCTAAACCAATGAGTTGGTGGTACTTTGCTACAGGAGCCCTAGAAAATGAACACACTCTATCAAGTTTATGCAGAGAGAGATTTACTGCATGGAATTAGATGTTTGTGAATCTGCTAGAATGACTTGAAAATGAGCTCTAGGCTAGACATCTAGGAATTACTCCCAGAAAAACTGGTCACCAAGAATTACTGATACATTTATTACAATTAGGAGCTGGCTCTCAGGATCTCCTCACCTTAGCCACTCTCTGAGAATCAGAAAGCATCATCAGAACCGTTAACTCTAGAACCACGTCATGCCCTCCATACCTGCACAAGTAAAATGGATGCCTTGTGTAACTTGTCCATCTTCTCATAATTTAGATCAGAGTTTAAGCCTTGAGTGAATGTACCTGTCTTATGGAACTAAAATTATATATGGAACACTGAGTTGTAAAGATATTGAGAAATGTAGTTTATAGTTTCTGGAGCAAAGAAAATCCCACAAGAAAGAGGTTAAAATACATTTTGCACAAGCCATTAAAAATTTTTTTTTCCTTTTTATGTTTTTAGGTCACTATTTTATAGTTTTTCTAACATCCTTCTTCTGTCTCCTCTTAGATGTTCCTATTGCCCATTCTGCCCTTGGCCTTTTTTTCTTTTTTTTTCTTTATACTATCTCGACAAATTCATCTATTCCAAATTTCTCCAGTTCCACCAACCCACCGCCATTATTCCCACCCTAGTATACATTACCATCCTCTCGGACTTGGATTACTGTACTCCTCCCTATCTGGTTTCCCATTCTCCCCTACCTTGCCCCAATCCAGTGGGATGTGTCTGATCTTTATAAAACTCATAAGATAATGTCTCTTTGCACTCTTCTGATTTTCTCCCTTACCCTCGGGATCCATCTCTATGTCCTCACTCTCATGAATTCATCTCTGACTGGCGAGCTATTAGTCTGGGCACTTAGCACTCTGGTACAGACCCTCATGCCCTATATTTAGCCACATGGAACTATTTAAAGCATTGAGAATGCATCATGTGCTTTCCTTCCTCTTCATTTTTGCACAAGCTGCTCCTTTTGCTTGGTTTAAAAGTCCTTTCTCTTCCTCTTTGGTCAACTCCTATTATTCATTTGTTCATCCAGGAAGCCCAGGCGAAGTCTTTTTCCTATTTGCTGACTTATTAATTATGTTAATTAATTATAGTTATTAATTAATTTATCTAATTCTGGCCACTTGCCTGTTTTCTTCTTGAGGAGAGGAAAAGAGAAGAAGGGAGTTTTGAGGAATGCCAATGGATGTGTTTTGTTCACTTTTATATCTTAACACCTAATTTAGTATTTAATAGTCCTTTTTAGTTTTCATTTTTATTTCGTTTGCTTTTGTGTTTGCTACTCTTGTGAATCATTTGAAACTGCTCCCTGGGTTTTGGGCACATCATTTTCTGTTTTTCCATTAACTCACTAGTACTGCTAATTCTGTTTAAAAACTTACTTCTGTCTAGGTAGTAGGTCACATTCTTAGCCGTTATATTATTACTCCTAGGTCATAGATCAGGGGTTGGGAGTAAAGAGGTTGATTAATTCAGAATTCTTTTCCTCAGTCTGTACTAGTTCTAAAATGACTTGTTAGTCTTTGGCTAGCCCAGAAGAGGATTTTTAATATGCAAAACATCTAGTCAATCATTCATTTATTCATCCATCCATCTTTATTCATCCATTTCATCAAAATTCAGTAACTGAAGAAGAATTACAATAAAATTCATTAGAAACATAAGTCAACTGCTGGATAAGCCTTTTTATATATTATACATAATGTACTTAGTACTTTATGCTATACTATCTTATTCACTAATTTTACAATCATGTCACTGATGTATAAGTTTTATCATCCATCACAATTGTGCAGCATGTTTATAAAGAAGGTTCTTATAAATTCAAATCTACTCATGCTACCCATTATTGGTTAGATGGGCTGGTTGTGCAATTAGGAAGGAAAGATGTTCAAAGTCTATACCAGGCCTGGCTCCTAATGGAAGAAATTCCGAGTAGAAGTCCCTTTTGTTTACCACCGGGTACTGGTAAGCCTTTGGATATGCGAAGGTAGCTAACCAAGGACTGAAAAGCTTGATTTCTCTTTACCAAAAAGTGTGAGCTAATTGAGTTGGTATAGGGAAGACATAAAGGAAGCCTGAAAAACAGAGGATAGAGGAGATTTGCAGAGCTTCTAAGAATGTCAAACAACATTTTGGGACCCTGGAATGCAGTTGGAAAGAGGCCAGTGAGAAATTTCCATAGACAAAGTGAGAAAGGTAGTTTAAGGGCAGGGATGTCTAATGTGTAATTTTCAGTTGTTGGAAAGTCACTTTGTATCTCTAGTAGTTAGTGAAATATACATGTTTTGAGAGTGGGAGGATTTAAAAAATGGCGGAGTTCCCCTGGTGTATGCGAAAGGAGGAGAAGACCATCAGCTAGGGAGAGGAGTCAGCTCCATTACTCTTAATTGTGTTGTCACGCTGCCCTCTACTGTGCTGTCAGTATCTCCCCAGATTTCATTGCTGGCAGCTGAACCACATGACCTGCCCCACCATCTGTGGACAATTTCCGGCACCTACTGACAAAGTCTGTGTTAAGCTCGAGGCTCAGGGAGTAGTGCAAGCTGTTTTCTTTATCATCTTTCCAAAATACAGGCAGTTTCTAAAATATAACAAAGAGGCTTCCCCATCAGAGTTGTGTATTTTATGTTCACTTTAGATCTGCATGTTCCACTACGATTTGAAGGCATGGATAGTGGCAGCTTGGCTATGATTGATGATCAAAATGTTGGCATAAAATGATACCGGGCAATTATGCTATTAAAAAAAAGTCTGCCTGAGCAGACTGGATGGTCTGCAAGAGCTATTAATAATTTCTAGTTATTAATTTAACTCAAAATGAACTTCCTCTCATCTGAGATATTGAGTTAGAACAAAGCCAGCCTACTCCCCAGCAAAGTAATTTGTCAGCTATTCTGATGAGTCTTCTGCCAGGCCAGCCTGCTATGTTTCAACAGGGTTTAACTGCAAATCCTAGCTGCAATTCTGACATCCTTAAATCCTTGCTATTCCAGAATTTTCAAGTAAAGCAGAAGAAACCCACCCCCTTCACTAGAGTGATACAGTGTATGAAGCATCATACTTGGTAGTGGAGATAACTAGCTGTATAAGACACCCCCTCTGCCCTCCTTGAGCTCACTGCTGACCAGGGGGGAAGGGCATGCTATTGTCATGTCCACAGTAACTCCTTTTCTTTAGCAAATATAATGCCTGGCGCATATGTCTACAAGGTACATGATAAATATGTGTTGAGTAAGTGAGGGAATGAATGAAGAAACTAGGCAGTATGTGTAAAGGTAAGGAGTTGGCCAAATAGCCTGTTTTGATCACAGCTCTGCCATGTACTAGCTATGTAAATGTATCATTTTATAAATAAATCCCTGAAGCCTCTGTTCAGCATCTGTACAGCCGTCCCACAAAGCAACTGTAAAATGCTTAGCACTCTGCTTCACCCCCAGCAAGCACTCAGTGAATGTTTAATAATATAATGTGAAAAGGGCAAGGAGGAAAAGGAGTGATTAAATATGGGGATTAGAATTCCTAGATTATGTCTATATATGTACATTTAGAAGTATGGGACAATGTTGGATTTGGGTAGTTGGTTTTTTTTTTTTTTATGGTGAAATAAGGGATCTATTTTCCAAAACCAATTTATTCCATGTGGTAGGAAGCATGATTTCTGAAGACATTGACTCACATCCTGAAAATGCCATTACCAGACAGAGAAAATTCTTGGGTTAATTCAATTTAAAAAATTCTGAAGGGAGGGGCGTGCCTTGGTGGCTCGGTCGGTTAAGCGTCTGCTTTTAACTAAGGTCATGATCTCAGGGTCAGAGGATAGAACCCCATATTGGGCTCCCTGCTCAGTGGGGAATCTGCTTCTCCCTGCCCCTCTGCCTCTGCCCCTCCCCCCCTTATGCTGTCTCCCTTGCTCTGCTCCCTCTCAAATAAATAAAATATTTGAGAAAGAAGAGAAAAAAAAAAATCAGAGGGAAGGCTTCTAAATGTCCCTGCTGGGGTCAGGTCCATCTCCAGAGCAATCCCATAACCTCATGTGGTAGGCAGAATAGCACACCCCCAAACATGTCCATGCCCTACTCCCTGAAACCTGTGAAATTTAAATGGCAAAAGGAACTTTCTGGGTATGATTAAAGGAATGGACTCTGTGCTGGGAGACTGTCTCAGTTTAGCCAGGTGGGCCAATCTAATTATGGGTTCTTAAAAGCAGAGAAACTTTCTTGGCTATAGTTAGAGATGTGATGGCAGAAGAAGGGTCAAAGACATATGACACTGCTAGTTCTGAAGATGTTGGAAGGGGAACAAGAGAGGGAATGTGAGCATTCTCCAATCTGTAAAAGGCAAGGAGATGGACATTTCTGTAGAAGCTGCAGAAAGGAATGCAGCCTTGATGATCATTTTAGCCAGGTAAGACTCACATTGGACCTCTGACCTACGCAGCTGGCAGATAATAAATTTTTGTTGTTTGAAGCCACAATTTGTTGAATTTGTCTAATTTGTTAAGGCAGCAATAGAAAGCTCATACACCAGGGAAACATGGTAGAAACCTAGTTTCAGTTCTTCTCCTGATTCATTCAGAGTCATCAGCCCTAAGGCAGCTTGCTCATGGAGATCCCTATAGCTTCCACCATTGCCTGCTGTCCTGCCTGCAAGGATAAATTGATTTGAGAGAATGAAGTAGATTATGCAGAGAGAAGCAGAGCTAAGAGGTAGAGAGAATTCTGATGCTATCTGAGCCCCCAGTTCCATTCATTTTTGAGGCCAAGGTCATGCTAGCTCTTTGGTTATATAAGCGAATCAATCCTTCTTTGTGAGCTAGTCGGTTTGAGTTAAATGTCTGTGAGTTGCAACCAAATGATCCTGCCTAATGCATAAACCTATGGTAAGGGAGGGATGGCTGAAGGAGAAGAGTTGTTCAGTTTGTTTTTTAAAGCTTTGGGGACAGTAGCTGATAATGGCTTAATGTGATTTCATAGCAACCCACAGAGAAACACATTATCCTACTTTAGATGAGGAAAGTCATATTTATTGGCTAAATGGCTTTCCTACAAGCAAGAATATTCTGAATTTAAAATGATAAAACCAATATTCGTTTGCTTTGTTTGTCTCCAGTGAGACACACTGCACATAGAGTATCCTGCCTTATATATTTTTTTAAGTTATCAAAACAGAGCTACACTTTTTAAAGGCCTCACCACTTCCTGTTTCTACAGTCTCAAAGACTTTCCTTTTCCTCTGCACCTGATAAACTCAATGGTTTAGAGTCTAGGCAAGGCCTGAACAAAGCTGCTGAAACCTAACTGGTGGTCATGGTAATAGGAGGACTTTTGAACACTGACCATGTGGTCATTTCTCCTAGAAAAAAAAAAAAAAAAACAATTAAAAAGCAGTCACTATTATTCTTGAAGTATGTTATAAGACTCTGGATGTTCCCTCCCAAGAGATATTTTATAATGTCAATGGAAATATATAATGCCACACGAAATTCGTGACATTTGTTTTCCTGGAATATATGTATGTTTATTCTTTTAATTTTGAAAAAGGAAAAGACTACGTCTATTGATGTCACAAATAAGGTAAAAGCAGCTGTAGTTTGATCATTTTTGCCCTAGGCCACCTTGCCCCTATGAAGCAGTTACTGATTTTGCCCACGGAGCTTCACAAGGAGCCTACCCTCTCTGTCTGCTTTTTCCTGTTGGAAGGAATACAAACCACTCAGAGAAAAAGAAGAGTTGAAAATCTCTATCAGTAGAGGACTGAAAAGCAAAGTGGGTAAAATCTGACTACTATATTGTATTTGATAGAAAATAAGGGGATTTGGAATAAATGCCTTATTTGCTTTTTGTTTTCTGGGGTTCCGAAATTTTAATCTCACTTTTTTTCTGAAATTTTTGTTTCTTAAGACAATGAGAAGGAAATGTTCATAAAACTTGGTAAGAGGCAAAACACTGCTAGTGGTCCCTCAGGTCTTAGCTTATGCGGTATTTTATTCATTGGTCCCAAAACATTCTGTACTTACTGTGTGTCCTGCTGAACATCCAGCATGTTCCTCAGGGCTACAATGTGGGGTGTGCAGGAGAACAGTACCTGGGGTATTTGTGCAATGCTCAACTTCTCCTATTGCAGGTGGTCCTTCCCCTCCTGGAGATGAAGTCTGATGATGTCTAGAAAGTCTTGCTTGCATTTTCACTCTTTCCCCTCAGTAGAAAAAGTGTTCCCATTACATGTTCTATGATACCCAGTCATAACATGCCACCCATTTATAATGGTGTCATCCTGTTACACTGTAAACTTAGATGGGACTGAGATTGTACCTGTCTTGTTTGCCACTTTCTAGATGCTAGGGGTGCATCAGTAAATTAAATGGTCAAAAATCCCTGGCTTCTAGGAGCTAATAATCTAGCAAGAGGAAAAAGTAAACAAGTTCAATATGTAGCATGTGGAGAAAAATAAAATAAGGGAAAGGGGCTTTCTCCTCACTCACTTTAATTAAAAAAAATTTTTTAAAAATATTTTATTTATTGGGGTGCCTGGTTGGCTCAGTGGGTTAAAGCCTCTGCCTTCGGCTCAGGTCATGATCCCAGGGTCCTGGGATTGAGCAGGGAGCCTGCTTCCCCCTCTCTCTGTCCCTGCCTGCCTCTCTGCCTACTTGTGATCTTTGTCAAAGAAATAAAATCTTAAAAAAAAAGATTTTATTTATTTGACAGAGAGAGAATGAGAAAGAGAGAAAGAGAGAGCATGAGAGGGGGGAGGGTCAGAGGGAAAAGCCGACTTCCTGCTGAGCAGGGAGCCTGATGCGGAGTTTGATCCTGGGACTCCAGGAAATTGACCTGAGCTGAAGGCAGTCGCTTACCCAACTGAGCCCTTTAAAAATTTTTTTTTAGAAAAATTTTAAACTTATTTATTTGAGAGATAGTGAAAAAGCAAGAGTGCGCAGGATCCGGGGAGGAGACAGAGGGAGAGGGAGAAGCAGACTTCCCACTTAACAGGGAACCCCACTTGGGGCTGCATCCCAGGATCCTGGGATCCTGACCTTAGCCCAAGACAGATGCTTTCCCATATGAGCCAGTCAGGAACGCCTCTCCTCACCTACTTTAGATCTTTGCTCAAGTGTCACCTTCTTTTACTTCGAAATAAGAAACATTTGGAGGTTTGGAGTAGAGGAGAGGTAGGATCTGTCTAAAAAAGAAAAACATGAATAGTTTCAGTGGGCCCACTTAGAAAAAAAGCAAGTAGGGCAGTTACCAGATCTCCGCTTTGCCAGGAATTAGGCCACAGCAAGTGAAGTTTTATACAGAATATAGAGAACAAGGGCTCAGCCTCCTCTCCCCTCCAAAACTCTTGACATAAGATTTTCTTAATTTTTTTTTTGTTTGTTTTTAAACACGTTTTTACAAGAATCTAGGCGAACCCGCGTGTTCTAACAGGGGTTGGTGTGTTTTTGCAAAATAGCACCCCACGCCTTCTGTAGTATCACTCTACAGATCCTGTGTATTTGATTGGGGAGCCTGAAGCATCAGCTATCCTTTTAAGATTCTTCAGCCCTCCCTCTTTAAGCAAGCGACCCCATAAGGAAATGACATCTTGGATAATTAAGATATTCCGCTCTAGTTAACACACATTTATATCCGGCATTTTCACACCCGTTAGGGCCCTGATACATAAGAGATACATAAATGTATCTCTTCCCTTCTGCTCTCGGGGCCTCGCTCTTTTGACAGGTGCGGGTGAACCATGTCAGAGCTCTCAGCTATCCGCCCGCCTGGCGCCGCTCAGCCTTCTGGAAGTCGTAGGCCTCCGTGTCCCTCCGACGCAGGACTACAACTCCCGGCAGACTTTGTTCCTCTCCACCTTCCTCTTAGCGCGTGGCCTGCCGGGAGGGGGCAGGTAGCGGGCGGGCGGGGTCCAATGGGTGCCGGCTCCCGAGGAGAGGGCGGAGGAGAGGAGGAAGGAGGCGGACTCTGGGCCCCGGCCCCATTCATTGCCGCGGCCGGGCGGGCGAGGGTCCCGTGTTTTCGGAGTCATGGAGGCGCTAATTCCTGTTATCAACAAGCTCCAGGATGTCTTCAACACGGTGGGCGCCGACATCATCCAGTTGCCTCAGATCGTTGTGGTGGGAACGCAGGTAAGAGACGAGGGCGGCGTCCGCCCAGGCCAGAGTCCGGGGCGTGGGCCTGGTGGGGGTCTGCGGCAGCGCCGGCTCTCAGCTGGCCTTTGCGGCCTGAGGGAGAGGGCGTTGCTGGGGGTGCCGGGGCTCCCCGGGCTCTGCCGCGCCTTCCCGCCTCGGGCTGCGTTGCTTCGGGCCTGGGAATCCGGGCCCGGTCCGGAGACGAGGGGCGGAGCCGGCGCAGCGGGCCCGGCGGGTCCCGGGGGCGGGCTAGGGGAGGGACCGGCCGGCGGGCTGAACTGGAGTCCGCGGGGACCGGGCGCGGCTTGCCCAGCGGGCCGCTGCTTGCAAGGGCACCTGGGGGACGCGCGGGGCACGCGGGGCCACAGTGGGCTTGTGGTGGGCCAGCCGGCCCTTCCTCGGTTGGTTTTAGGGCGACAAGGTTTTTTTTATTCCCCTCCTTGCTCAGGGGCTGCGGAGTCAGTTTTGGAACCGCGGGGTCGGGACTGAGAAGGCCGCAGCTGTGTGGCACCAGAGTGTTTTCCTGCAGTGCAATCCGTTCTGGTTTCGGGAACGCCGAAGCAGTTACAAAAAAACAAAAAGCAACAAAACAAACACAAAACCCAAAAAATCCAACCCACCCCGAAACTACCTGTACCTGGGTTTGAGGAAGGAATAACCAGTTTTTCTGAGTAGGCTGTGGTTTTTTTTCTTTCATCGAAAGTGGGCATCAAGGTTCTCTGGTCTATCCATTTTGTGTCTCATAGATAACATAATTTTTAGTGATTTTTTAATTTTTATTTTTTATTATTGCTTACTTTTTATTTTTTTTATGCAGAAATGTTGAAGAAATAAATTAATTCTAAAGTGACAGAAGTATAAGTTTTATTTTCTCTGCCTGCTGCTTTTCTTAGTTTAAAAAGACTCCTAGGACTTTTATTAGAGTTCAGAGGAACGCATTTTAGAGATTACTTGGTGTATTGATTTTAAGTGTTTTCATTTCTTAATGATCTTTTCTATTTTACTTGGTTTACTTTTTTTCTGTTGCTACATCTTGTTACAGTATTTTAGTGTAGAGTATAATTATGAGAGAGATTACTATAGTATATTCAAACACTGGAGAGCTTGGAAACTGTAGACATCTTGCACTCTTTCTTGCATTTAAATATAGTAATAGAAATTATTTCAGAAACATATTTGCTTGGTCTGCTGTAGGATTGGTACAGATTCTGGTCTTTCCTGCCTACATATATTGTAGTACTTGTAACTCCATATTTGTAGTGATCGGACACTAAATCATCAGTATAATATTGTGAGCAGTATTTTTGTTTAGCATGTTTTGTTTACTGCTGTATTCTTGTTCCTAGCTCTGGAACAGTCTGGGGTATGTATTGAGTGCTCTATAAATACTTTGAATGAATGACTGTTGCTCGCTGTAACAGATAATATTTTTAAAACACTGGGACTTCTATCATCAAAACGGATCTGCTTTTGAAAATAGAATTAAAGGAGGTGAAATAAATCTTCTTTGGTAGTAATTTGGAAATGTTTCCTGTCTGTGGACCAGAAACTTTCCATATACTTTTAAGAGATTCTCCATGCTTTTTAAGCTTGAAGCAGTAAAAGAATCAGGGCTATTGTGTATCAGCATAAATAGTTTAAAATCAAGAAGGATTTTTCTTACACAAAATTGAGTTTATTTCCGTGAGTAAACCTGTTGGCAGAATTAGGAAGGTCGGAGTGGAAAAGTTAAGATCTCACTGTTAGGAAAGTCGTTAATGTGTGCTAGCAAAAACCATCCTAGTAGTGATAGGTATATGCTGTGTTTGTATGTTGATGTTTGAAGTTACTCACAGGGGAAATTAGGTGTCATTGTTGTTTTAAGTATACTGTACATGAGTTTGAACTTAAAACCCTGAGATCAAGAGTCACATGCTCTACTGACAGAGCCAGCCAGGCACCCAGGGAAATTAGTGTTTCAAAACTTGATTTAATGAAGTTTATCGCTGTGTATGTCTTTATTAGCTGAAATTCAATTCTTTATTATTCATGTACAGAAGAAATAAGATTACAAACACTGTCTTTTTTCCCATATTTTCCTTAGTATGTTGAAAATCTCTTTTACTTGAATATGAGTATATCACTACTTTTTCATCCATGCCATTAATGTTTTGTACATTTATACAGCACATGCATTACATTCATATTATGTCTGGAATTCATTTATTGTACAATAATGAATTCCAGACATAATAGGTGTTCTGACAGGTAAACTTCTCAGTAGTAGTGAAGAGGTCTTCATAACACAGGTACAGTCACTATCTTACACATTACCATTATCTTAAATGGCTGTTGGTTCCATTTTATTGAACTGTGATTTGCAAACTTAGTGTATGTAAGGATTAGTTTGAAAATAAGTTCCTGGATTCCATCCCCAGAGATTTTTGATTTTTTAAGTCTAAGTTGGGCTGGGCATCACAGGTGATTCTGATGCAGATGGTTCATAGATCTTAATTGAAAAGAATCTTAGTGTGTCTTTAACTTTAAAATGCACGAGACTAGAAAAGACAGGGAAGCTGAGCCTAAGGACCTGCTACCATCCAGTAGCATGTTCATCTTGGTGGCATTCTTGCTAATGTTTTAAATTTTGATTTTTAAAATGGCCCAAGTAATATTTCAAGCCTAGATTGTTGGAGGAGTTGAGAGGGAAACATGTTCATAGCTGTAGATTACTCACAGCTTTTACGGTTTAGCTAAGTAGTCTTCTTATTTCCCTAGTTGAGAGCATCTGTGTGGAAAGCACTGAAGAGGGGAGAGAAAAGGTTGACACTTTTAGACCATGGTGTATTTTGTAGGTGGAGGAGATAAGACTTAAACTTGGGAAATTTGATCGCTATTTTTTAAGTTGAGAATTTGAAGGGTGAGCCCTCCCAAGTATGTAATCTAAACCACCACCCAGTATAAGAATCCCAGTACCCAAGACATTTACCTGAGATGCTGGCTCAGAGTTGCTAGTAGGGAAATTTTCACTTTACCTTTTATTTCAGTGATCTCAGCATTCCACCTTTAGTAATTCAAAAAGGAATCTTGGGTTTTAAATAACCAGTTTGCCAACCAGCCGTTTGTTTCTTTTTAATTTAACATTTTAAAAATGGAAAGATAATTCATATAACATAAAATTCACCCGTGTAAAATTCAGTTTTAGTATACTCCCAGGTTATGCCACCATCACCACTATCTAATTCCTGACTTTTTTTTTTTTTAACAATTTTATTATGCAGGAGAGAATCTGTACCCATTAGCAGTCATTCCCCATTTCACCCTCCCGGCCTGTCCCCTGGTAACCACTAATCTATTTTCTGTCTCTATAGATTTGCCTGTTTTGGACTTTTTTTTTTTTTTAAATGATTTTATTTATTATTTGACAGAGAGAGACACAGTGAGAGGGGGAACACGAACAAGTGGGGGAGTAGGAGAGGGAGAAGCAGGCTTTCCACTGAGCAGGGAGCCGGATGCGGGTCTCTATCACAGGATCCTGGGATCATGACCTGAGCTGAAGGCAGACGCTTAATGACTAAGCCATCCAGGTGCCCCTGTTCTGGACATTTCAGTATAAACAATCATACAATATGCGGCCATTTTTGTCTGGCTTCTTTTGCTCAACAGGTTTTTTGGGTTCATCCATGTATTTAACTTCATTACTTTTTATGGCTAGAATTCCATTGTGTAGATATGCCACAGTGTGATTATCCATTCATTATTGATGCATATTGGTTTTTTCCCCACTTTTTGGCTATGATGAATAATGCTGTGAATATTGTTTACAAGTTGTCCTGAGGACACGTTTTCAATTCTCTTGGGTATATACTTAGGAATAGAATTGCTGGGTTGTTCGTTAACTCTTGTTTAAATTTGAGGAACTGCCACATTGTTTTTTGTTGTGGCTATTCCATTTTACATTTCCTCCATCAGTGTATGAGGGTTTCAGTTTCTGCACATCCTCCCCAACTGTTACTGTCTTTTTAAATTGGGACACCTGGGTGGCTCTGTCAATTAAGTGTCTGCCTTTGGCCCAGGTCATGATCCCAGGATCCTGGGTTGGAGCCCCTCAACTCAGTGGGGGCTGCTTCTCCCTCTGCCCCTTCCCCCACTCATGTTTCTGTCTCCCTCTCATAAATAAACAAGATCTTTTTAAAAAGTGCTAAACTATTCTAGAATTCTTTATTTTAAAAAAAGCACACACATCCCCCTCTCCCACACTGCTATCTACATTTTAGTTCCTGAAGTCTTGCCCTTTCCTCCTGGATATACCTTCATTTGTCTTGTGTTCATAGAGGTGATGATTTCATTACATTTAGTAATTTCATGCTAGATACTGATCATAGTTTTCATTCGTATATTGATTTCTTGTGAATATTCTTAGGTGAACTTATATTTTTATTTTTTTCCTAGTTTCTTTATATAGCTCATGTGCTGCTTCTTTTTTTTTTTTTTTTTTTTAACTTAAAAATGAAGTGAAATTTGTATAACCTAAAACTTGCCATTCAGAGACACAGTTCACTGGCATTCAGTACATCCATGGTCTTGTGCAATCACCACCTCCTTCTAGGTCCAAAACCTTTTTGTCACCCAAAAAGAAAACTTCATACCTGTTAAGCAGTGACTTCCTGTTTTTCATTGTCCTCTCCAGTCCTGGCAACCACCAGCCTTCTTTCCATCTTTGTGGACTTACCTATTCTGGATAGTTCATAGAAATGGAATTGTAAAATATGTGATTGGTTTATGTCTGGCTGCTTTCACTACAAATAAAAAGTTAAAAAAAATAAGAAAAATACATTTTAATCTATTATATTAATATCAAAGAATTAAGAGGCCTGTCTTATACAGTGAAAAATAAAAACTTAGTTAAAAACTGAATCAGTTTGGGGTAGTGTGTCATGAGTGAATATTTACTACATATTTCCAACTGATGTTGGATCTGATAGCTTTTTCAGATTTTTAAGTGTTTTTTTTTTTTTTAAGATTTTATTTATTTGTCAGAGAGAGAGGGAGAGAGAGAGCGAGTGAGCACAGGCAGACAGAGTGACAGCCAGAGGCAGAGGGAGAAGCAATCTCCCTGCCGAACAAGGAGCCGGATGTGGGACTCGATCCCAGGATGCTGGGATCATGACCTGAGCTGAAGGCAGCCACTTAACCAACTGAGCCACCCAGGCATCCTGGATCTGATAGCTTTTTATCAGAGAGAAAAAGCTAAAAATATAATAAAGCCTTTTCAATGAAAGGGTCAGTCTCAAAATATAAATCCAAAGCACTATAAATTTTAAAACAGTACAATTTGGAAGAAACTAAAAGATGGTACTAAGACCAGGGACACAAATCTCTAATCAGGAAATACAGAGATAGTGAATCAATTTGGGGAATATGTGGGGATGAAAAAGCAAAAGCATTGCAGTGCCAAGTGAACCATATTTTCAGAGCAAGCTGCCTGTGACTTGCCATACTGGAATTTATGCAGCCACTCACCTTCCTGGAAAGAGTGTGAATATTGGGTATTTAAATCACTGGGAAAAACAAACACTGTTCCAGCCAGTTATTGAGGAAAGCCAACATTATTCGTAATAGGTAAAAATGAAAACTTATAAAAACATGTTTTGTTTGGTCTGTATGTGACTCTGTTGACGTAATTTTTTATAATTGAGATATAATTGACATATAGCATTTTATTTCGTGAATGCAACATAATGATTTGATGTACATATATAGTGAAATGATCACCACAGTAAGTCTAGTTAATATTCATCACCACACATAGTTGCATTTTTTTCCTTATGAAAACTTAAAATTTACTGTCTTAGCAACTTTCATATAGAAATACAGTATTATTATCTAGAGTCATCATACTGTGCATTATATTCCCAGGACTTACTTTATTGGGAGTTTCTACCTTTGACCACCTTCACCCATTTCACCTACCCCCAGCTTCTGACAGCCAGTAATCTGTTCTCTGTATCTGTGACTTCTTTTTTGCTTTTGTGTAGATTCCATATGTAAGTGAGATCATGTGGTATTTGTCTTCCCCTGACTTATTTCAGCTAGTGTAATGCTGTCAAGGTCCATCTGTTTTGTTCCAAATAGAAGAATTTTTCTTTTTTATGGCTGAATAGTGTTCTGTTGCACATGCATATATGTATTAGTCTTTTAAGATCTTTTGTATTCTGTGGTAATAATTATAACATCTCCTCTTTTATTTCTGATTTTGAGTCCTCATTTTTGTTTTTGGTAAGCCTAGCTAAAGGTCTGTGTATTTTTTATCATTTTAAAACAACAGCTCTTGGTTTCATTGATTTTGTTTTGTTTTGTTTTTAGTCTCTATTTAATTTATATCTGCTTTGATCTTTGATCTGTTTCATTCCTTTCCTACTGATTTTGGGCTTAATTTAGTCTTCCTTTTCTAGTTCCTTGAGTTGTAAAGTTAGGTTGTTTATTTGAGATCTTTCTTATTTGTTAATACAGGCATTTATCACTATTAGATTCTCTTTTAGAACTGGTTGTGCTGCATCCTGTAAGTTTTGGTATGTTTTATCTTCATTTGTTTCAAGCTTTTTTTTTTTTTTTTTTCTTTTTTCATCCATTGGTTGTTCAATGGCATGTTGTCTAATCTCCACATATTTACAGATTTTTCAGTCTTGTGATTGATTCCTGGTTTCATACCATTGTGGTTGGAAAAGATTTTTGATATTTCAGTATTCTTTTTTTTTTTTTTTAAAGATTTTATTTATTTACTTGAAAGAGAGATAGAGAGCACAAGTAAGCAGAGCAGTAGGCAGAGGGAGAAAGAGAAGCTCTCTGCTTAGCAGGGAGCCCGATGCGGGGCTCCAGCCCAGAACCCTGGAAATGACCTGAGCCAAAGGCAGCTGCTTAACCAACTGAGTCACCCAGGCGCCCCGCATTTCAGTATTCTTAAACTTATTAAGATTTGCTTTGTGGCCTGATATATGATCTATGCTAGAGAGTATTGCATGTGTGCTTGAGAATAATGCGTATTCTGTTAAGTTTTGGATGGCATGTTCTCTGTATATCTCTTAAATCCATTTGGCCTAATGTGTTTTTTCTTTTTTCTTTTTTTTAAATTTTAAATCCAGTTCACTTAACATACAGTGTTAATATTAGTTTCAGGTGTACAATGTATTGATCCACAATTCTATACATTATTCAGCGCTCTTCATAAGTATACTCTTAAACCCCTTCACTTATTTCACACGCCCACCCCAATCAGGTAACCATCAGTTTTCTATAGTTAAGAGTTTACATATGAGTAACATCGTGTGGTAGTTGTCTTTCTGACTTATTTCACTTAGCATTATACTTTCTAGATCAATCCATGTTACTATAAATGGCATGATTTCATTTTTATGGCTGAGTAATATTCCATAGTGTGTGTGTATGTATGTATGTGTACCTATCTTTCAAACTTTCTGTCCATCTATCCTGTCTATACACACTACACCTTTATCCATTTATCAATCAATGAAAATGGGCTGCTTCCATAATTTGGCTATTGTAAATAATGCTGCAAAAGCTGAAAGGGTGCATATGTCTTTTCAAATTAGAATTTTTGTATTTTTCAGGTAAATACCCAGTAGTGGAATTACTGGATCATATGGTAATTCCATTTTCAATTTTTTGAGGACCCTCCATACTATTTTCCAAAGTTGCTGCACCAATTTGCATTTCCATCAACAGTGCACGAGAGTTCCTTTTTCTCCACATTCTTGTCAACACTAGTTGTTCCTTGTGTTAATAATTTTAGCTATTCTGACAGGAGTGAGGTGATATGTCATTGTGTTTTTGATTGGTATTTCCCTAATGAGTAGTGATGTTGAGCATCTTTTCCTGTGTCTGTTGGTCCTTGCTATGTCTTTGGAGAAATGTCTGTTCATGTCTTTTGCCCATTTTTAATTGGATTATTTGGGGGTTTTTTTGGTGTTGAGTTGTGTAAGTTCTTTTATATTTTGGATACTAACCCTTTATTGGGTATGTCATTTGCAACGATCATCTCCTATTCAGTAGATCAGCTTTTAGTTTTGTCAGTTGTTTGATTTGCTGTGCAGACTTTTTAATTTTGATATACTCCCAGTAGTTTATTTTTGTTTCCCTTGCCTTTGGAGACATGTCTGGAAAAATGTTCTGACACATGTCAAAGAAATTACTGCTTGTGCTCTCTTCTAGGATTTTTGTGGTTTCAGGTCTCACATTTTGGTCTTTAATCCGTTTTGAGTTTACTTTTGTGTGTGGTGTAAGAAAGTGGTCCAGTTTCATTCTTTTGCATGTAGCGGTCCAGTTTTCCTGGCACTATTTGTTGAAGAGATTGTCTTTTTTCCCATTGCATATTCTTGCCTCCTTTGCCAAAGATTAATTGACCAAGGCTCTCTATTCTATTCCATTGATATATGTGTCTGTTTTTGTGCCAGTACTATACTGTTTGGGTTAATGTAGCTTTGCAGTGTATCTTCAGATCTGGGATTGTGATAATCTCCAGTTTTTTTCTTCTTCTTCCACATTACTTTGGCTATTTGGGGTCTTTTGTGGTTCCATACAACTTTTAGGATTATTTGTTTTAGTTCTGTGAAAAGTATTTTGATACGGATTTGCATTAAATCTGTAGATTGCTTTGGGTAGTATTTGTTTAGCAGTATTTGTTCTCCCAAGCCATGACCATGGAATATATTTGTCTTTTGTTTGTGTCATCTTTATTTTCTTTCATCAGTATTTTATAGTTTTCAGAATACAGATCTCTCACCTCCTTGGTTACATTTATTCTTTGGGGTCTTTTACTATTTTGGGTACAATTGTAAATGGGACTGCTTTCTTCATTTCTTTCTGCTGTTTCATTATTAGTGTATAGAAATGCAACAGATATCTGTATATATTTTTTTAAGATTTTATTTATTTATTTGACAGAGATCACAAGCAGGCAGAGAGGCAGGCAGAGAGAGAGAGGAGGAAGCAGGCTCCCTGCTGAGCAGAGAGCCCGATGCGGGACTCAATCCCAGGACCCTGAGATCATGACCTGAGCCGAAGGCAGTGGATTAACCCACTGAGCCACCCAGGCGCCCCCAGATATCTGTATATTGACTTTGTATTCTGCAGCTTTCCTGAATTCATTTATCAGGTCTAGTAGTTTTTGAGGGGGGAGTCTTTAGGGTTTTCTATATAGAGAGTATCATGTAATCTGCCAATAAAGTTTTACTTTTTCCTTACCAATTTGAATGCCTTTTATTTCTTTTCTTGTCTGATTACTGTGGCTAGGACTTTGAGTATTATGTTGAATAAAAGTGGGGAGAGTGGACATTCTTATCTTCTTCCTGATCTTAGGAGAAAAGTTCAGTTTTTCCCCCACTGAGGATGATGTTAGCTTTGGGTTTTTCACATATGGCCTTTATTGTGTTGAGGTATGTGTCCTCTAAATCTGTTGAGTTGAATGGATTTTTTTTTTTTTTTTGGTAAAGGTTTTATTTATTTTGGAGAGTATGAGACAGGGGAGCAGCAGAGCAAAAAGGAGAGGGAGAGAGAGAATCTCAGGCAGCCTCCCACTAAGCCTGGATCTCACAACCTTGAAATCATGACCTGAGCCAAAACCCAGAGTTGGTCGCTTAACCAACGGAGCCACCCAGGCGCCCTGGTGAATGGATTTTTTTTTTTTTTTTTTTTTTTTTTACTTTGTTTAAATGCTCTTTCTGCATCTGTTAAAATGATCATGTGGTTCTCACCCTTTGTTTTGTTGATATGGTATAGCACATTAATTGTTATGTGGATATTGAACCATCCTTGCATCTCAGGAATAAAGCCCACTTGATTGTAGTGAATGATTTTTTTTCAGGATTTTACTTATTTGTCAGAGAGAGAGAGCACAAGCAGGGAGAGCGACAGAAGGAGAAGCAGGCTTCTCATTGAGCAAGGAGCCTGATGTGGGACTGGATCCCAGGACCCTGGAGTCATGACCTGAGCTGAAAGCAGTTGCTTAACCTACTGAACCAACCAGGTGTCCTGTGAATGACTTTTTTAATGTATTGTTGGATTCAATTGGGTAATATTGGGGATTTCTACATCTATGTTCATCAAAGATAATTGGCCTGTAGTTTTCTTTTATTGTAGTGTTTTATCTAGTTTTGATATCAGGGTAATGCTGGCTGGCCTCAGATAATGAAGTTAGAAGTTTTCCTTCCTTTTCTATTTTTGAATAGTTTGAGAAGAATAGGTATTAACTCTTCTTTACATGTTTAGTAGAATTCGCCTGTGAAGCCATCTAGTCCTGGGCTTTTATTTGTTGGGAATTTTTGGTTTTGTTTTTTTACCAGCTCAATTTTGTTATGAGTAATTGGTTAGTTCAGATTTTCTTTTCTTCTTGATTTCGTTTTAGAGGATTGTATGTCTCTAGGAATTTATCCATTTATTCTACGTTGTCAGTTTGCTGGCATATGAATTTTTTTCTTTTTTGGTATTTTTCTCACAATTCTTGTATTTCTGTGGTCCTTTCATTTCTGATTTTATTTATGTCCTCTTTTTTTCTTGATGATTCTGGCTAAAAGCTTATCAATTTTGTTTTATTTTCAGAGAACTAGCTCTGGGTTTCATTGATTTGGGGGGATATTGTTTTATCAATCTATTTCATTTATTTGTGTTCTGCTCTTTATTATTTCCTTCCTTCTATTCACTCTGGGCTTTGTTCTTGTTCTAGTTATTTTAGGTGTAAGATTATTTGAAATTTTTCTTATTTCTTGGTGAGGTATGTATCACTGTAAATTGTCCTTTAAGAATTGTATTTTGCTGCATTAAAGATTTGGATTATTATGTTTGGGTTCTCATTTGTCTCCATGTATGTTTGGATTTCCTATTTGATTTCTTCATTGACCAGTTGGGTGGTTATTACTATGTTGTTTAGCGTCCACTTGTTTTTGGTTTTTACCAGTTTTTTTTTTTTTTTTTTTTTTTTTTGGTAATTCATTTTTAGTTTTATGCTTTTGTAGTCAGAAAAGATGCATATGATTTCAGTATTCTTAACTTTATTGAGACTTGTTTTTGTAGCCTAACATGTGGTATCAACAAAAAGTTTGTGTATTCTGTTTTTGGATGGAATGTTCTGTATATATTTAAGTCCATCTGGTCTAACATGTCATTCAAAGACACTGTTCTTTGGGGTGCCTGGGTGGCTCAGTTGGTTAAGTGTCCGAACCTTGATCTCAGCTCAGGTCTTGATGTCACCTGGCTCACGTTCTTGATCTCAGAGTTGTGAGTTCAAGCCCCTGAACAAAGACACTGTTCCCTTTATTGAATTTCTGCCTGGATGATCTGTCCATTGATGTAAGTGGGGTCTTAAAGTCCTTTGTTATTATTGTACTACTAATTTTGTAATGGTAATAATACAAAATAATAGTTTTGTATTATTGTATTACTATTAATGTTTTCTTTTGTGTCTTTGCTTTATGTATTTAGGTGCTCCAAGTTTGGTTGTCTAGATACTTAAAATTGTTGTATACTCCTGTGGGATTGACCTGTTTATCATTATGTAATGCCCTTCTTTGTCTCTTGTTAGAGTCTTTGTTTTAAAGTCCATTTTTGTCTGATAAAAGTATTGCTACTCCAGCTTTTTTTTTTCATTTCTGTTTGCATGGTATGTTGTATTCCATACTTTTTTTTTCAAGGTTTTATTTATTCATCTGACCTCTGTCAGATGAATAAATAAAAAGTAGGAGAGAGGCAGAAAGGCAGGCAGAGAGAGAAGGGGAAGCAGGCTCCCCACTGAGCAGAGAGCCTGATGTGAGCCAGCATCCCGGGATCATGACCTGAGCCAAAGGCAGAGGCTTTAACCTACTGAGCCACCCAGGTGCCCCTGTTTTATTCCATACTTTAGCTCAGTTTTTAGTGTATCTTTAGGTGTGAAGTGAGTTTCTTGTAGGCGTTACATAAATGAGTCTTTTTCTTTTTTTAATCCATTTCACTGCCATCTGTCTTTTGGTTGGTGGAGCATTTAGTCGATTTACATTTAAGATTAATTATTGATAGGTGTGTACTTTTTGCCATTTTGTTCATAGTTTTTTGTTTTTGTAGTTCTTCTCTGTTCCTTTTCTTTTCTCTTTATCTCTTCCTATTTATTGATGACTTTCTGTAGTGTTATGCTTGATTATCTTTTTCTTTATTTTCAGGTTTGTAGTTACCATGAGATTCATATGTAGGGTCCTAAGTATATAGCAGTCTGTATTAAGTTGATGGTCATTTAAATTTGAACACATTCATAAAAAACTTTTTTAGTTCCTCCTCCATGTTTTATGTATATGTTGTTAAATTTTACATCTTTTTTTCTTCGTAATTTTCTTATTTCTAATTACGCCCCCCCCCCTTGTAGAAGTCACTTTACAGTTTTTGTAAGGCCAGTTTAGTGGCAATGAACTTCTTTAATTTTTGTTTGAGAAACTGTTTTTTTATCTCTCCAGTTCTGAATGATAACCTTGCCGGATATAGTATTTTTGGTTGTAGATTTTTTTTTCCTTTTAGCCCTTTGAATATATCATGCCACTCTCTTCTGGCTGCAAAGTTTTTCCTAAAAAATCAGCTGATAGCCTTGTGAGGTTTTCCTTCTATGAAACTTTTTTCCTCTCCTGCTTTTTAAATTCTCTCTTTATCTAACTTTTGCTATTTATATTATGTTGTCTTGGTGTGGGCCTCTTGGGTTCATCTTGTTTGCAGCTCTTTGTGCTTCCTGAACTTGAATGTCTGTTTCCTTCCCTTGGTCAGGAAAGTTTTTAGCTATTATTTCTTTATATTGTTCTGCCCCTTTCCCCCTTCTCTTCTGGGACCCCTGTAATGTGAATGTTAATTCACTTGATGTTGTCCAAGGATCCCTTAGCCTAATTCTCATCTTGAAAAATTCTTTTTTTCTTTTTGTTCTTCAGCTTAGAGGCTTTCCATTACCCTGTTTTCCAAACTGCTAATCCAGTCTTTCGTATCCTCTTATGTGCTGTTAATTCTCTCTAGTGTATTTTCCATTTTAGTTAATATGTTCTTCAAATTTGATTACATCTTTTTAGCATTTACTACCTCTTTTTTTTTTTAATTTTTTATAAACATATATTTTTATCCCCAGGGGTACAGGTCTGTGAATCACCAGGTTTACACACTTCACAGCACTCACCAAAGCACATACCCTCCCCAATGTCCATAATCCCACCCCCTTCTGCCAACCCCCCTCCCCGCAGCAACCCTCAGTTTGTTTTGTGAGATTAAGAGTCACTTATGGTTTGTCTCCCTCCCAATTCCATCTTGTTTCATTGATTCTTCTTCTACCCACTTAAGCCCCCATGTTGCATCACCACTTCCTCATATCAGGGAGATCATATGATAGTTGTCTTTCTCTGCTTGACTTATTTCGCTAAGCATGATACGCTCTAGTTCCATCCATGTTGTCGCAAATGGCAAGATTTCATTTCTTTTGATGGCTGCATAGTATTCCATTGTGTATATATACCACATCTTCTTGATCCATTCATCTGTTGATGGATATCTAGGTTCTTTCCATAGTTTGGCTATTGTGGACATTGCTGCTATAAACATTCGGGTGCATGTGCCCCTTTGGATCACTATGTTTGTATCTTTAGGGTAAATACCCAGTAGTGCAATTGCTGGGTCATAGGGCAGTTCTATTTTCAACATTTTGAGGAACCTCCATGCTGTTTTCCAGAGTGGTTGCACCAGCTTGCATTCCCACCAACAGTGTAGGAGGGTTCCCCTTTCTCCGCATCCTCGCCAGCATCTGTCATTTCCTGACTTGTTGATTTTAGCCATTCTGACTGGTGTGAGGTGATATCTCATTGTGGTTTTGATTTGTATTTCCCTGATGCTGAGTGATATGGAGCACTTTTTCATGTGTCTGTTGGCCATCTGGATGTCTTCTTTGCAGAAATGTCTGTTCATGTCCTCTGCCCATTTCTTGATTGGATTATTTGTTCTTTGGGTGTTGAGTTTGCTAAGTTCTTTATAGATTCTGGACACTAGTCCTTTATCTGATATGTCATTTGCAAATATCTTCTCCCGTTCTGTCAGTTGTCTTTTCATTTACTACCTCTTTATTGAAGGTTTCATTGAGTTCTCCCACTCTTCTCTGCAGTCTGGTGAACATCTTTATGATCATTATTTTATTTTACTTTTAAAGATTTTATTTTTTTATTAATTATTAATATTTATTATTTGACAGAGAGAGTTAGGGAGCACAAGTATGGGGAGTGGGAGAGAGAAAAGCAGGCTCCCCTCTGAGCAGGAAGCCTGATGTGGAGCTCAATCCCAAGACCCTTGGATGATGACCCAAGCTGAAGGCAGTTGCTTAACAACTGAGCAACCCAGGTGCCCCTGTGATTGTTATTTTAAACTCTTTATCAGGCATATTGCTTATCTCTGTTTCATTTAGTTTTTTTTTTTTTTCTGAGGTTTTGTTCTGTTTTGTTTGGAGCATATTCTTTGGTCTCCCATTTTGCTTGACTTTAATTATTTGTTTCCATGAATTGGGTGGGACAGCTACTTCTTTTAAACTTGAAGTGTGGTCTTGGGTATAATCATTTCCTGTGTAGACTCTGTGTGCTTGGTGACTTTGGCTGACTGGAGCAGTTTCTGGAGTGGGGCCCTGGGGCACTCTGTGCTGGGGCCTCCCTGGTGAAATGGCCAGCAAGGAATTGGGCATCGGCCTGGTGATCCAGGGGCCTTCTACTCGGAGGGTACTCTGGCAGCACAGTTGAAGATGAAGGGCGTGCAATGTTGGGGGTCCCAGGTCTTTCCCTACAGAGGGCACCCTGGTAGGGCAGCTAAAGCTGAAGTGGATATGAGCTGGTCCTTGGGTTCTCCATACAGAGGGCGCCCTGGCAGGATTGCTGAAGCTAAAGTGGTTACAAGCTGGTATGTCTGGAGGTATTTAGTGCTGGGGTGCCCTGGCAGGGTGACTAGAGCCAAGGCTTGGTGGGCCAGGGTGTCCTGGAGCACCCTGTGCAGAGGGTGCCCTGTTAGGGTGACTGCAGATAAGATGCGGTGCAAGCCAGGGGATCTGGAGTGCTATATTCAGGGGACTCCTTGGTGGGGTGGCTGGAACTGAGGCAGCATGGGCCAGGGGTTCTTGGGGTGCTCCATGCAGGGGGTCCCTTGGCAGAGTGGCTGGATCCAGGCAGGTGTGAGCCAGGTAGTCCTAGAGTACTCTGTGCCAGGGGTGTGCCCTTGCAAGTGATGTGGGCCTGTGGTGTTCTGGGGTCCTTGGTGCTTGTGTCACCTTGACATGACAGCTGGAGCTGTAGTGAGTGCTGACCAAGGGTGTTTTGGTTTGTGCCACACTGGTGCTGTCTCGATGGCATGGCTATAGCTGATGTGGGCTAGAAACCCAGTACTCTCTGAGGTGGTAGATTGGCTCTGGCACCTGGAACTCTGTTCCCAAATGCACTATCAAGGTGAAAGGTTAATGTAAACTGTGGCATTTGCTAGCTCCTCCAATCTGGAGAGAGTCCCAGTAGTTCCCCCACTATTTGGTGGTTGTGTGGCTGGATCTTTTATATACTAATTGCTTTAATATTATTTCTTAAGTAATTAATTTTTAAATTTCTTACCACTAGATACAATGTTAGCTGTGACTTTATTGTAGATATTTTTTATTAAGCTAAGAAAATTTCTTTCTATTCCTAGTTTACTGAGAATTTTTTTTTTTTAACGATTTTACCCATTTTTATTTGAGAGAGAGAGAGAGATAGCAAGAGATAGAGAATGAGCAAGGAGGAAAGGGAGAATCCGGTACCCAACTGAGCAGGGAGCCCTCTGTGAGGCTCGACTCCAGGACCCCGGGATCATGACCCAAGCCAAAGGCAGTTGCCTAACTGACAAAGCCACCCAGGTGCCCCTACTAATTGCTTTATAGACCACAGTTTTTTGTTTGTTTGTTTGTTTTATGTTTTTCCTCTGTGCCCCTTCATACTATTCCTCCCTACTGCAGTTCACAGTGTTGGGGGTAGAGGTTCCTTTCCTTATGGTGTCTGGTTTCTTCATCTCTCTTGCCATTTTCTGTGTGGCCTCTCTGTATTTTGTGGTGTAGAAGCCACTCAGACAGAAGTGCTGTATAATTAGGTATAGATTTGGTGTGTGTGTGGAGGAGGTGAGTTCAGCATCTTAAATTGCTATCTTGGATGGGACTCTTGTTTATTGTCACTTTTTAAATTTATGGTACTTAATTGTGGTTTTATTATATCTCCTTGATGATTAACAAGTGGGAGCATCTTAACTTTTCTCTTGTCCTTTTGTGGTTCTGGTTTTGTGAATTTCTGTTCCTATCTCAGCTCATTCTTTTTTTTTTTTTTTTTAATTTTTTTATTTTTATCTATTGGACAGATGGAGATCACAAATAGGTGAGAAGCAGGCAGAGAGAGAGGAGGAAGCAGGCTCCTTGCTGAGCAGAGAGCCTGATGCGGGACTCGATCCCAGGACCCTGGGATCATGATCTGAGCTGAAGGCAGAGGCTTTAACCCACTGAGCCACCCAGGCATTCCTCAGCTCATTATTTTCTGTTAGCTTATTCATCTTTTTTCTTACTGATTTGTAGAAGTTGATTTTATGTATTAGGGAGTCAGGAAGGTATACCTTAATATTCTCTAGTACTTTTTAAACTTTGTAATTCATTTGGAAATTTTTCTCCTTTGTTTTTTTTCACAGCTTTATTGAGATGTTGTTTATATACCATAAAGTTCACCCACTTGAACTATATAATCAGTGTTTTTTAGCATGTCTATAGAGTTGTGCAACCATCACCGTAATCTAGTTTTCGGTATTTCATCATTCTAAAAAGAAACCTTGTATCCATTAGAGGTCCCTCCCCATTTCCCTCCATCCCCAGTGCTTGGTAGCCACTTAATCCACTTTCTTGCCTATTCTGGACATTTCATATAAACAGGATTAAATATTTTTCTGATGACTTCTTTCATTTAGCGTAATGTTTTTGAGGTTCATCCATGTTGTAGCATGTGTCAGTACTTTATTTCTTTTCATGACTGAATAATGTAAAAAAATGTATAATACTAAGCATTATACATGTGGGGCTTAATCGCAGGAGTCTGAGATCATGAACAGAGCTGAAAGTGAGAGTTGGACATTAAAAATAAGGGTAAGAAATAGTTGTTGGGGCGCCTGGGTGGCTCAGTGGGTTAAGCTGCTGCCTTCGGCTCAGGTCATGATCTCAGGGTCCTGGGATCGAGTCCCGCATTGGGCTCTCTGCTCAGCAGGGAGCCTGCTTCCTTCTCTCTCTCTCTGCCTGCCTCTTAGTGTACTTGTAATTTCTCTCTGTCAAATAAATAAATAAAATCTAAAAAAAAAATAAAAAAAAATAAGGGTAAGAAATAGTTGTAAAACAAATTTGACAGAAGCTAACATTGAAAAGAGGCAGAGAAGATCCAACATATGTATAATGGGAGTGCTGCGCCCCCCCACCCCCCCAATAAAGCTAGTAGGGGAACAGATACTAAAAATTTAGCTGAATTAAAAACAGATTTGAAATTCCGTTTTGAAAAAGCACAACACATACCTGAGAACACTGACACGGAAAGATCAACCTTGAGATATAACGTAGTCTAGTAAATTATTGGACTTTAAAGGAAAAATAAAAAGCCCTCAGACATGTAGGCAAGAATTCACGAAGTCTCTTAGAAGGAAAATCAGATTTTTTGCCATATCTTTCAAAAGTAACTGTTCAGGAGAGAAAATAATATTTATGAGAAGACTTATGAGAGAAGACACAATTTATTGTGGAAATTTTATGTCTTAAGATATTCAAGAGTGTATGAACCCAAGATTTTATATATAATCAAGCTGATTTTCAGGTATAAAAGTCCCAAAGTGTTACATATATGTTAGAATTTGAAGAATATTGCTTCTATTAGCCCTCCTGAGGAACCTACTGAGAACATGCTTCAGAGAATCAAAATGACTATGTATTATTTGTTAATTTGCTGTCCTTTAATATTGTATCTATGTTAAGTTTCCTGAGTGTCCTCATTGGATATGATTATATAGAAGAATGCCCTTGTGAATGTTCTTAGAGATAGATATGCTACAAATATTTAGGAATGAAGTGTCATGAGATATATATATCTAGATATATTTATGAGATCTATATCTATATCATAGATATAGATATATTGATATATCTATGTCTATATTTATATCATAGATATATCTATATCTATATATATAATTCTCAAAGAGAACAAGAAGTGGATGTGTGAAATAGACATAAACAGACATAAAGCAAATGTCAAAAATTAATTGGTGCATCTTTGTTAAGATATGAAACTCCACTGTTAATATTCTCAAAACTCTTGTGGCTTTGAAATTTTCAAAATAAAAAGGGGAAATACTCAAAACAGAAAATGAAACGCATGGATAAACAGTTTTATAAAACTAATAAGAAACATAAAATGCCAGCATTTGAACAATCACTGAAAAATACAGAAGGCCTTTAAACAAAATGATCCTTGACTTTAGTAATTAAGGAATGTAAATTTAAATGAGTTGTCACTGTTCATCTATCAAAGTAGCAAAGGTTAAGGAAAGTGATAATTCCAGTGCTGTTGGGGGTGCAGCAAATTGCATGGGAAGTATAGCTTGGTTCCTGCCATTCCATCTGTAGTCTGACAGTATGTGAATACTTAAAATCTCTGTGCTCTTTAATCACAGCCATTTCATTTAATGTATAAAACTGATAATATGTGAGTAAGGTTATGTGTATAAAGCATGTGCACTGCAGTGTTCTTAATAGCAAAAACCACTTAAATGTCCAAGTCAATGTTTAGCTTTACAAACAGTAGAATACTACTTAACTTTTAAATGCAGAAATTAGTATATTGATAGGGAATATTATCCATGATTGCTACATTAAAAATAAAAGCAGGTTATAAAACTACCCCATTTAAATTAATATGGTCTCATAGGCATAATGTTACATACCAGTATTATACAGGTTTTGAAAACCTGGTTGGGAGAGTATCGAAAAAGGTGGGAAAATTTTAGGAGAGTGGGACTTTATTTTTTAAATTTTGCCCCGGGGGGGGGGGGGTGTCGTGGGACTTTTTTAATTTATTTTTAAAGATTTTATTTATTTGACAGAGAGAGAAATAGCAAGAGAGGGAATACAAGCAGGGGGAAGCGGGAGAGGGAGAAGCAGGCTTCCCGCTGAGCAGAGAGCCCGATGTGCAGCTTGATTCCAGAGCCCTGGGATCATGACCTGAGCGGAAGGCAATGCTTAATGACTGAGCCACCCAGGCGCCCTGAGAGTGGAATTTTAATATTCTCTTTTTTTAATTATAAAGAAATAAAGCTCATATAATAGAAAATGTAACTGAACTTTAATTTTATTTAAACATTTTTGCAATAATTTTTCCTTTAATTTCTTTGTATGGTGCTTTGTTAGTATAGTTTTATTGAGTTATAAAAAAAATCTGTAGGAGGACACCTGTTGTTGGCTCAGTTGGTTAAGCATCTGCCTTGGCTTGGGTCATGATCCCAGCGTCCTGGAATTGAGCTTTGTGTGGGCTCTCTGCTTAGCGGGGAACCTGCTTTTCCTTCTCCCTTTGCCTGCCTGCTCCCCCACCCCCTAACACTCTCTGTGGAGAAACTAATTTTGCTCTTGTGTATTTTGTTTTCAGAGCAGTGGAAAGAGCTCAGTGCTAGAAAGCCTAGTGGGGAGGGACCTGCTTCCCAGAGGCACTGGTATTGTTACCCGGAGACCTCTCATTCTGCAGCTAGTCCATGTTTCACCTGAAGATAAGCGAAAAACAACGGGAGAAGAAAATGGTAAATTTTAGAATTGAAATAAAAATTGTTTAAAAATTATTCATTTTTGCTTGAAAAATTTGCTTAAAAATACATGAATTGATTAGACAAATCAGTGGCTATAACAAAAGCAGGAGTCCTGTAAAGAGAAGTGGAATGCATCATTTCTCTTGTGAAAAAAGCGTTAAGTTTTGTTTTTTTGAGGACCGTGAGTAGATTTGTTTGGAATAGTACCTTTTTGGTAATTCCCCTTATTAGTAAGCTGTCATTAATGCTTAGGGAGGATTTAGTGAGGTACTGGGTAAATAGGAATCAATTATTTTAAAGAAAAAGTTTTTGTGTCTTTTGGAGTGTTTTAATAATAAGTAACTTTTTTTCCCTAGTGTTTAAAACAATGTTTTTATATTTTAACTTTGAATTAGAAACTTAATCTAGGTTTTAGCTCAGAGATTTTAAATACAATTAAAACGACTTTGCTTTTTCAGTATAGCAGTGTTATCTCACCTTCCCTTTTCTGGTCTTACCATGTACTTGCTAACTTTGAATCTTTTGCCCTTTAAGCTAATAAAATATTATTTTTAGAAAGAGTTTGGTTATTTTATTTTATTTCTTTTTTGCAATCTTTCTCTTGCCAAGCCTTGCCTGCATAGCACATACTATTCTGATTTTTCAGATCCACCCATTCCTGCAATAGTAAATGTGGAATATTAAGATAAGAAAGTATACACTGTCCTTTATTGCAGTCCTTCTTTGGTTAAACTGAAAGTATTTTGAGAAATGCTAGGTCTATAAATGGATATTAAATTGCTTATTAAGAATATGTCCTATTTATATCGGTGAGGTTGGAATGTTTGATGCAAATAATATATTTTATCTTCTTCAGTTTGTAGCTCAGACTTTCTGTCTTATTTATAAAACTGTAAAATGCTCTAATGAATACATTTGCAGTACTGTACCATGTTTGTTGCTTTTCTGCAGAGATCTGTTACAATGCACTTTCATTCTATTTCTTAGATTCTGATCTAAGAAGGGATGATAGTATTGATGAAATTGAAGTTACTTTAATTCGTATTTTATTTTTCCATTTTTATAGGAGTGTTGGTGATGATAGCCCGATTTTTTTTTTTTAAGGAAGTAAAAAAAACCCTATTGTGATGTAGAAAGTTAATCACTGAAGCAGGTTAATGAAGTTGTAGGTGTTAACAAGTAATATTTTTGGATAAATTGCCAGAGGACATGTAAGAGCCTCTTAATTATATTAGTTAGTGTCTTGATATATTATTTATCACTTTGCATTTCTGTAATATTTCTGTATTATTGAAATTTAGAGCCTTGAACTTAGTCGTTTTGTAGTAACCTATGGTTCAGTTCAGCTTTATATATATAGATTAACACTTAAAATTTCATTCCCACTAAGTTATGTCTTCACATCAACCAAATACCTTAAGCTTTAAGGAACCATATGGCATTAATTAGGTCTCTTTCTTTTAACTTTTTATTTTTTTCAGTCACCATGAAAAGGGCAGATGATAGATATCATGCCTTTCAGAAACTGTTGGCAGAGCTGGGCAGTGTTTTGAGAAAAGGGTGTACATTTCAGCTACAGAAGTGTCAGTTCCTCAGTATCTCTGCTTGTATGTTCACTGTATTTTGTTGGATGTGTCTCTTCTTGGTGGTGGTCAGCAAATCTGCATATCTTAACTTCTCTCTATATATTTTCAAAGCTTAGTGCTTATATTTTACATAAAACGTAAAACCTCATTTAAAATGACAACTCAGCTACCCAGAACACAAAATAGATTAAATAAGTTTTGAGTATTAAATTTCATATGTCCTATTAATAACTAGCATAGTTCCATAGTGTCTCACCAGAGTCTCTTTATCCTCAATATGAACAGTCTACCTTATCATAAATCATTGTAACCCAGAGAAAATCAGAAACAATGAAGCAGATAAACAGTTAGCCACAAGAGTATGAACTTCCTCCAGTCTGATAACCAGAGAGGAGAGAGGGAGGAAAACATAACCAGATGGAAAATTCAAAAAAGAAAAAATCAATCTCTAACCATTTTGTATAGAGATTTATAGCCTCAGAGGGCTTTGCTATATGAGAGAGGCCTACATTATCAATAATAGGTTTGTTTAAGAGCAGTGTGTTTTAGGATGACATGGAGTAGTATAACCCATTTTAGATACAGCTCCATCAAAACTGACTAAAATAAAGTATTTTAATGTTTAATAAGCAGCATTTAGTTATCAGGAAATTTTATTCTATGTTGAGTCCTTCATTCTGCCAACCAGATAGGATAATTGAGGTGTCAGTGTATTGAATTTCTTAGCCTGCACCCCCTATTGCCAATGTAAAAGAATTTTCTGAAAAAAATTTTTACAAAAACATATTCATGCTGTTTTAGAGTAAGATGGTGGTTTCGTTTGAACTTTGAACTTCATGATTATCTTTCATATATTTTAAGAAATAAATCAAGCTCTCCTCAGATTTCTTTTTAGGCAAAATCCAGAAGTAGCATGCTGATTAAAGACCAAAATTGTTTGTGTTCTTTTAAATCCAGTTTATATTTCAAAGAACATAATAATCCCTTACATAGCTCAATCTTTGTGAATAGGGTAAATACTTGTATATATTTACTTTTGAGGTGTTGAAAGATGCATTGGGTATGCTTTGTAGCTTTTTTTGTACCAGGCCATTTATCTTCTCTCATAGTCATAGATAGCAAGTATATCAAATATTTAAGGCAAAATTTTGAAGAGTGAATTAATCTTAATCCAGATGTGTTAGAACTAGAAACCAGAGGTAACACAATTAGTTGTAATGGAAAATAACAGTAAGTTATGACACATAGTATGCTTCATTTATATCACTTAAAATCTCTACATCCCTTTAATTATAATTAATTGTAGTGGGATTACAGTTGTAAAGTTTGAATAATTGAATGCTCTGTGCATTTGAAATGTGTTCAGGTTTCTGCACATTTGAGTTTTTAAAAAGGTTTAAAATATTAGGGATAAGCACTAAACTTCTCATTCTGTACTGTTTCTCTTTAACTACAGACCCTGCTACATGGAAAAACTCAAGACACCTTTCTAAAGGTTTCCTTTATCCATTTGTTTTTGACCCTTCTTTTTCTAGTATGCCTGCATGTGTGCTTATGTACTCTTACAGGCTGTGTGCATTATTTTTCTTCCATTTTTATTTGCTTATCTACATTGATTGCAGGTGGTTCTTGTTACCTCTTGGCATTGCATCAGAATACAGGCTTTTTTTGGTGGTGAATGTAATTTATTTTATTTTTATTTTTAAGAACATGCTTGTGAAGCCAGGCCTCTTGTATATGATAAGGTAAATTAAAAGCACCCCTTTGGTATGTAGTACTTGCCTCTGTGAGTTCTGTTCACCTAGATTACTCCTGTCCTCCAATGAGACTTCTTGGAAGAAGGTACTAAGCTTCAAGTAGGTGAGCATTTTACTTGCAAAAAGGATCCAGTTTTATTTGCCTTATTTCCACCAAAGAAATAAGTTTTTCTTCAATATTTATTTGAAAATCTTTTAGTCATTTTTATTTTGATTTCAGTGGCTGATAATGCATTATTCATAAACTCATGAAGACATTTAAAACTCTAAATTTGGTGAAAGCAAAATAACTGTGCTTAGGGAAGGCAGTTAGGTTAGCTTTGTACAATTAAACACGTCTAGTTTCTTTGAGAAAACTAGAATAAAACTTGCTTGCCAAGATTTAGACCACTTGAAACAGGGCCTACAGTGAATATATTTTTCTTTTTTTTCAGCAAGTGCAGGAAGAACAGACCTATTACTGGAAAACTTCATGGAGAGTAGCATCTCTACAATAGTTATGCTAGAGTCGTCTGTCCCACCGTCCTTCCCAACACACACTCATTTCATTTCTTTCTAACGTTCACTTCCAAGGGGGGAACATTTACCTTTGAAAATGCATATGAATCACAGAATGCACTACTGACGGAGTTCTTTAAAGGAATACCAAGTTGTAACTTACAGGTAGCCAGCAGGAAACCAAATTTTAAAAAAATGGATTTAATAGCTATTTCATTCACATATTACAAACTTTGACCTTATGTGTGTAAACCTATTATGTGTGCTTTTCGCATTACTCAGTAGGATTTAGTTTTTCTTTTAGCCATTTGCTTGAGTTACTTTCATTATATTAACTGGTTATGTGTAAGATACTTAAAAACAAAGCATATACTTTTGCTATGATATAGTTACATACAAAATATGAAGTGAACAATTTTATTTGTAGGATCTAGATTTCAAAAGGAAGACCTGTGAGTAACTGAAAATAGTCACTGCTTGAAATACAGGATACAGTTTTTAAAATATGAAAGTACAATTTAGTAGATCTTAAAATACTGCTTGTCAGTGGCAAAATAGAAACAAGTGATAATTATGTTGCCTTTTTGAACTCCTGAGATAAAAAGGTAGTTCCCATAGTTTCCAATAAATGGAGTTTTTCTTTTTCAGGGGTTGAAGCAGAAGAATGGGGTAAATTTCTTCACACCAAAAATAAGGTAATTGATCACACAAGAATATTATGAGGAAAAAACATTTTTGAAAAATTTACAAGTACTTGGTAATTTAGTTCCTTATCATTGGTGGTGTGGTATATTACCTTGAAGCCACTGCTCCTTGTAAATTTTCCCTTAGTAACATTTCTTTTTTTTTTTTTTTTTTTTTTTTTTTTTTTTTTTTTTTTTTTTTTTAAAGATTTTATTTATTTATTTGACAGAGAGAGATGACAAGTAGATGGAGAGAGAGGCAGGCAGAGAGAGAGAGACGGAAGCAGGCTCCTTGCTGAGCAGAGAGCCCGATATGGGACTTGATCCCAGGACCCTGAGATCGTGACCTGAGCCGAAGGCAGCGGCTTAAACCACTGAGCCACCCAGGCGCCCTCCCTTAGTAACATTTCTAACCATAGCAGTTTATTTGGAAAACACATTAAGTTGAGCTTTATTGTAATTTGGAAATTAACTTTTGTGGGATCAGGCAGCTTTGAAAAACTCATATAAAACTCCTTGGCTCAGAAAATATGTGTTTATGTTAGAATTTACTAATTCTCTGAAGCAGACTCATAGACTTCTTTGAAATTTATTAACCCCTCACTTAAAAACTGTTGAGCTTGCTATGAGTGTTGTGCTTTTTGTTTCAATAATTTCTAGCTTTACACGGATTTTGATGAAATTCGACAAGAAATTGAAAATGAAACAGAAAGGATTTCAGGAAATAATAAGGTAGGCATCTTTTAGAGTTGGAACATATAAATGTCAGTAAATATATCATTGAGATTCTTCTTTTTTGTTTGTTTTTTTAAGATTTTATTTATTTATTTGACAGAGACACAGCGAGAGAGGGAATACAAGCAGGGGGAGTGGGAGAGGGAAAAACAGCCTTCCACCCGCTGAGCAGGGAGCCTGATGCGGGGCTCGATCCCAGGACCCTGGGATCCTGACCTGAGCTGAAGGCAGATGCTTAATGACTAAGCCACCCAGGTGCCCCTCATTGAGAGTATTCTATATATAATGTATGATGAGCATTGTAAATTCCTAGTCCTGGTATTTGAAACTAATGGAGGTTTTCACAAATATGTAAAAACCTTACTTAAAATCCCACTTGTTTCTTAGAGCTTATATATACTATAATATATTTCATTTAGATGTTTATTCTTAATCTTATGATATACATACCACTTGTATAATTTTTCTATTTAATACTGCTACAATAAGTTATCTTCTTCTGATAGACTGTACTCTAACTCAAGAGGGATTATATAACTTCTGAGATTTTGAAGAGCTCTCTTTCTTACCTGAGTAAGGCTAGATTCACTTAGGAAAGCAAAGAGAGAGGTTTTTTTCAGTGAAATTAAAAACTAACATTAACTACTGAATTGTTTTCCTGTTTTCTAATACTGTGAGAATTTAAACTAGATTAGGTATTCAATATGCCATTAATCTTGACACCAGGCACTGTCACTGCTTCCTGTAAATGCTTCTGTTTTCTCTCCTGGTTTATTCTTGCTAACTTTCTCTTTGTTCCCTTCCTTAAAAATTTTTTTTAAACCTCCATTCTTGTATTATCCAGAGGCCATTTAATCCCACAAGTGGGCCCTAGCCCAATATTAATATTCAACAAATATTCATTGAGCCCTTTTATCTCCCAGATGCTGTGCTGGAGAGGTTGTCCTGACAAAAAGGCATTTTGGGAGCCATATCAGTTCTTTATGCCAAGTCAGGATATTTATCTCTTTGACCAACTAAGCTTTATTCATTATTAAACTGGTAACCTTAAAGTTGCTGCTGCTGCTACCATACTTTCTTGAATTTCTAGTAATATGTTGTATAGAAGAAGCAGAAAAAGCGGTAAGGGACTAGATTATATTGTCCTTAGTCCTGTAATTGTATTGGGGATAATCTTGACTTTGGGGATGTTGTTAATCATAATACCAGTCTGAATTCTTTCCTGCATTCCCATGAATTTACTGAATTTAGGAATTTTACAGTGCTTGCTTTGGCAGCACATATACTAAAATAGAAATTTTACATAGGGCTAGAATTTAGAGTGGATGTGACTACATCCACTACTTTGCTTTCAGAAGGGAAAGTTTTAGTTACACTAAACTGAATGTCATGAAGGATTGAGTCTATATACCAATTAGATGTTTAATTTATGGTGGGGATGTGATATACTTACCTAGCAGGTTTTCTTACCCACAGTGTCCAAAGGATGAGAAGTCCCTTACCCCCAAATCTGTGAAAAGTCTCTCCTTCCCTAAGTCATGTTTGTAATGAAGTAAATGATACTTTGATCTTATGTAAGTAATTTCATATGTATAAATATCTAAATGAATTCCTATGCCTAACATAAAGCCCTGAAAGATTTAAAATATCTGTGAGATTGGAATTTTAAAGGCATTTGAGCAAAGCTTTGTATTGGACATGAAAGGGAATCCCTGAGAAGTACACATATCTGAGTAGGTATGCTGAGTATAAGCATATGACTTTGGAACATTGGTGTATTTGAAATAGATAAGTAGTTCAGAGTAATCTAATAGAACTCAAGAGTAAAAGATGTTCTAAAAAAGCCTTCTGGGAAATTAGAATTTTCACTGGGTTAATGAAAGAAGATTCAAGGTGTAGGTAAGATGAGATGGCGTTTTCAAGGATAAAGAAGGGCAGGGCACGTGCAAAGAGAAGTTATGTATATTTTCTGTGTGTCTTTTTACTTATAGCTGGCTCAGCTTTAAAACTTGTAGAGGGCCAGTGGTGAAGAGAAGGTGATTTGGATAATAATCTCAGTCTGGAGAGAAAATAGAGGTATCTCTCACTATCTAGATTCTCTCTACTTGAATTCAGAGAGCTAAGATATGGATAAATTTTTCAGGGAATCTCTTAAAATACACACTTTTGCTACTTCATATTCAAGGATTAGGAGCCAGGTTGATTTGGATGACTTGTTATCCCATGCCTCACTGTCTACTCCAGAATGTCGGAAATTTGGATAATGATATAGTTTTCTTTTTGTTCAGCACTAAGTCTGTTAAACATATTTAAGAAGTTGTGTCTGTTTAGAATCCAGAGAAAAGCATGTGAAGTAATGCAGGGGAAATAAATTTTGTGTATTAATGATAGAATTGGATAAAATTATCACCTGCTATGCGGCTGTCTGTCTTACTTGTCATGTGTTTCATCAGGTTTTGATTACTGAAATGTTTATGGTTTAATTCATATGTAAAAACTTCTAGTGTCTGTCTACTTGAAATGTGGTGTACTTTAGCATTTATATTTCACCTAAATTTTAATGTGATTTTAACATGGTATTTTAAAACTTATTTTTAGGGAGTAAGCCCTGAGCCAATTCATCTTAAGATTTTTTCACCCAATGTTGTCAATCTGACACTTGTGGATTTGCCAGGAATGACCAAGGTAAAGATTAGTTGTTACTCATTGTGCATTTGGTCATGTTTGTTTTCAGTTGTGGTGGTTTTTGCTTGACCTCATATGAGAATAGTCAGCTTTCTTTTTTCCCCAGTCAACTTGGTCTATTAACTCCATTCCCTTCTCCTTGAAACACTTTCTTTACTTGGCTTCCAGGATACCAGGTTTCTCTCCAGTCTCACTGGCCATTCCTTCTCTCTCTTTTGCTGGTTTCTTTCCTCCCATTTTCTCCAGAGTGAGTGCCTCAGAGCTGTTTTTAGACCTCTTGTCAGTTGGGTACACTTAACCGCTCTTGATGATTTCATTCAAACTATGGCTTTAAATACATGAGTGTCTGTTTGCTGACAGCATATAGACATCTCCAGACTCATATATCCAACTGTCTATTTGACATGTACACTGAAGTGTCTAATAGGCATTTCAAACTGATGTGTCTTATGCTAAATTGCTGACCTGTCCCTCAACCTTACTCCATCACTCTGTAGTCTCCCCTACTTCAATAATTGACAAGTCTTTCCTATTAGTTGCTTAGCCAGAAAGTTTGTAGTCATCCTTGACACTTTTTATTCCACACCCTACTTTCTCAGAAGATCCTTCTTTCGGCTCTTCTTATATTTAAAATATATACAGAACTCCATTATATCTTAAAAATTTATAGCTACTATCCTGATCTAGCCACTACCCTGTCAGCTTGATTACTGCAATAACCTCCTAATAGGTCTTCCTCATAATCTGTTAAGTAAGCCGCCAGAATGATGCTATTAAGGTGAAAATTAGATTGTGTCATTCCTTTGCTCAAAATCTCGCCAATGGTTTTTCATTTCATTCACAGTAAAAGCTTAAGTTCTTTTTTTTTTTTTTAAGATTTTTAAATTTATTTGACAGGCAGAGATCACAAGTAGGCAGAGAGGCAGGCAGAGAGAGAGGAGGAAGCAGGCTCTCTGCTGAGCAGAGAGCCTGACGTAGGGCTCCATCCCAGGACCCTGGGATCATGACTTGAGCCAAAGGCAGAGAGAGGCTTTAACCCACTGAGCCACCCAGACGCCCCAAAGCTTAAGTTCTTAAAAGTGAAAGTATCCCTGTTCTTCTAACTCCTTCTGCTCTAGTTTTCTGCCCTTACTGTTCATTCTGCTGGAATATTCTTCCTCCAGATATCTGTGTGTACCTCTCCCTTGCTGGCTTCAGTTCCTGCCCATTCTCTTTTTTAAAATTATTTTATTTTTAAAAAATATTTTATTAATTTATTTGTCAGAGAGAAAACAAACACAAGCAGAGGGAGCAGCAGGCAGAGGGAGAAGCAGGTTTCCCCGTCTGCTCATTCTCTTGAATGTCATTATCTGAGTGACTTCTTCCCTCTTTACTCTGTTTAAAAGCATAATCCTATTTATTTAAAAGTATAATCTTTTCTAATCATTCCCTAGCTTCTTGTTCTGCTTAATTTTTTTCTACAGTTCAACCACCATCTGGATACTATATTTATTTGCCTATTGTCTACTTCTCATCACTAAAATATAAATTCTGTGAAGACAGGAATTTCAGTCTTTTTTTAATCACTACTGTGACATATCTGATGTAGAACAGTGCCTGAAATATAGTAGGCTGCCAATAAATACTTGTTAATTGAATGAACAAATGAATTTTGTCTCTATATAGTTATCATTGACCAGTCCTTTACATGGTAAACTTGATATTTGCAAGAGGTACATTTTGCGACTTTCACATACCCCTAAATTCATATATTCCACTAGTACTAGTGTACTCTTTTTTAATTTAATTTTTTCAGTGTATATTCTTTCTTCATTTTAACTATCTGTGAATGGGGTAATACCTCTATTCTATAGATTAAAGGGGGGTGGGGGAAGCTCAGTTGGTTTTTATTATTAGTTCCTTGCTCATCTCTGTTTGGTTTAGGTGCCTGTAGGTGATCAACCTAAGGATATTGAGCTTCAAATCAGAGAGCTCATTCTTCGGTTCATCAGTAATCCAAATTCCATCATCCTTGCTGTCACTGCTGCTAATACAGATATGGCAACATCAGAGGCACTTAAGATTTCAAGAGAGGTAGATCCAGATGGTAAGGACAGATGTTAATATTGAATGATGAGATGGTTGGTTAACAGTGGTAAATCTACCCTCAAGAAAGAAATATTTATTTTTAAAAGTAATTTTTCTAGCTATTAATACAGATTTAAAAAATAATGTGTTCCTGTTTTGCTTATAATTACAAGTAGAAATTCTGATGGAAAATAAAGTTTTAATGGGTTAGTTCCTGTATAGTCAAGGCAGAAACACTTTATATAATGTCCATATTTGTAATAGTTGCCTAATGATTTTAACATTATAACAGGTTTTGCAAAGAGGGTTTGTTTTATATAAATAAAATGATTTAGATTTTGGATGGCTGACTTCTAAGAATAACTATCATAAAAGGTAATCATTGTAGATTATTATGGTATAGTAGAAAATTATGGTATCTATGTTCTGCAGAGATAGGAAAGAAACATTTAGACAAGGCAGAGGGAATTCTTAGAAATAAAGGTAAACTCCTTTTATGAAGCATTCATAACCCCAAGGATTATGTTCATAAATCCCAATTTAGTTCATACTGTGGATCAGTTTATGGGATTTGACTTATGCTGTGGTGTGCATCTCTTAGTATATATAAAATGGCAGCTTGTAGGTGAGTAGTTCTTATTGCTGCTGATAAATATGGCTTTGCCCCATACAGTAGCTTTTTTTTTTCCCTGAGTATTTGATGGTTCTGTGAGCTGTGTCATGTTTCTTTTTTCCTGCTTTGAAATAAAAATTTGGTAGGAAAAGTTAATGCTAAAACTGCTAATTAAAATAACCATAACAGTAACTTTTTAAAGTTTTTTTTTTTTTAATTTCAAGTTTTTAAGAAATTTTTATCTCACATCATTTTAGATTAAAAGATAAGCCCTAGGGGCACCTGGCTGGCTCAGTCAATAGAGCATGTAACCCTTTTTTTTTCTTTCTTTTTAAAGATTTTATTTATGTATTTGAGAGGTGGGAGGGAGGGAGGAAGGGAGCAGGAAGACGGAGGAGAGGGACAAGCAGACTCCCCACTGAGCCTGGAGTCTTGACAAGGGGCTTGATCTCATGACCCTGAGATCATGACTTGACTAAGCCACCCAGGTGTCCCTAAAATTAGTATTTATTTATTTATTTATCTTTTTATTTTTATTTATTTGACAGACACAGCAAGAGAGGGAACACAAGCAGGGGGAGTGGCAGGCAGAGGGAGAAGCAGTCTTCCCAACAAGCAGGGAGCCTGATGCGGGGCTTGATCCCAGAACCCTGGGATCATGACCTGAGCTAAAGGCAGACACTTAACAACTGAGCCACCCAGGTGCCCCTAAAATTAGCTTCTAAAAAGTATTTGTCAGCAAAGGTTAGAAAAGCATTACCAAAATGATGAGAGGTAATGTTAAGGAGAGATTATAGATGAGGATTTTTCTTTATTAATACCTAATAGCTTTATTTAATGGATCATTTTCTTTTTTTTTTCATTTACCAGGTCGCAGAACCTTAGCTGTAATCACTAAACTTGACCTTATGGATGCCGGTACTGATGCCATGGATGTATTGATGGGAAGAGTTATACCAGTCAAACTTGGAATAATTGGAGTAGTTAACAGGTTAGAAATCAAGAATAGAATAAGAATTGCAGCATACCCATTTCAAAGCAAATCTGAATTTTTAAAAGCATTTTAAAATGTGATATCCTTCTTTTCCCCTTTTACTATAATCTTGATATTGCTAGGAATTCATTGCTGTAAAGGAAGAAAAGAGATTCACTAAAGCCTCCTGTGGGCATTTGTAATGGAAAGTGTTTTTAAAGTAAGCAGTCCATAAAATGGGATGAAAATTTAATAGCCAGGCTTGAAAAATTTCTGCTTATTATGTTATACACGAGGAGTGAACTGGATAAGGAAAGAAAAATGTATTTAATTTGCACATGATTAAGAAAAAGTTTGTTAATACGGTGGAAGGATTTTAATAAATTCATTTAACACCTCTGGCATTAGTGATCCATCATAATTGCCAGGATGTGACTTGGAGAAATTTTATTAAAGGTCCTAATTATAAATAGCTGGTGTCAATAATTATGGAAAGGAAACTACTATTGAGTGTCTATGCGTTAGATCCTCTCCTGTGAGCAGTTTGAACCTTTACAACATCTCTGTGAGGTAGGAATTGATATTTATTTTATAATCAGAAGACTCAAGTTATACATCTACCAAAGTCTCATGGTGAGAGCAGATTTCAAATAAGATCTCTCTTAGTCGAAAGCCTATAAAGTAGGAAGCACTGAAATTAATAGGAGATCTGGGTTCTACTCATACTTTGTCCATAAACTAGCTATATAACATTGATTTAAATGACACCTGGGTCTCAGGCCTTTTCTAAATGAAAATGTTTTTACTAAGTGATACCGAAGACCCTTTACAGTGTCTGCTTTATTCATATGTCCTACGTCACCCGTACTTCAGTTATTTTTAATTCTCTACTCTCTTTTCATGGTATAAAACGGTTGCATTTGTAAATGACTGCTCTTTAAGTAATTATTTTTGGTAGAAATTAGTTGTCTGTATATGGGTAAAATACACAGCTGGTTGTCATAGTCATACTTTTTTTTTTTACTTGTCTATCCCTGTTACTTCAGAGTACTGCTTTTGACCGTAGTTAATGGTACCAATGAGGCATAAACTATTCAGGTATTACAAGTCAAAGATTGACTCTTGGTGGAAGTGCTTAACATGTAACCCTGGGTCAGTTAATGTCCCTGAGCCTTGCATCCTTTGCTGTAAAATGGGCCAATACCTACTGCATACAATTATTACAAGAATTAGATAACATAGTCCATATCAGGCATTACTACAATGTCCAGTGCTACCATCATCATCTAAGGTATGCAGAGGACACAGTTGACTTTTAATTAAACAGTTTGTTATTTTTCAACCCTAGGAGCCAGCTGGACATTAACAATAAGAAGAGTGTAACTGATTCAATCCGAGATGAATATGCATTTCTTCAGAAGAAATACCCATCTCTGGCTAATAGAAATGGAACAAAGTATCTTGCTAGGACTCTAAACAGGTAACGTTTTTACTCTTGGAAAATGAGGTCCTTTTGGTTTGCCAGTAGGTGTCCGAAAACTCTGATTTTTTAGTTCCTTATATTTTCACAACATTCTTATGTGTACAGTTTCAGGTTTTGTTTCTTGTACAGTAGGTCCTTAAAATGTAGATGTCTTCTTTTAATTTGGGTGGTTGGCATTAAATTATGTATTCTAGGAATGCTCAAGGGAATTTTTTAAATGCCTTAATTATGAAGTTCTTGACAGTCAATTTACTTTTGGTAATAGAACTAGATAGCAGATGACTTAATTTCCACTTGGAATTTCAGGAACTAAACTAAAATGTATAATTTTCAGATAAACAATTCTTATTTTAAATGGATATCTTCTGTTCTTATTCATAAAAAGAATTTGAAGTATTTACCTTGAATCCTTAATACCCACTTATGGTAGAAGAACTGGAAAACCTTTCTAGGTAATTTATAAATGACTGAAATGAAAGCTGTTTTCTCTTACTTTTATCTTATTCCCTAAATAAATTAAAGGCTGATGGACTTAGATCTTAATAAGATTGATTTTTCACTGTGCTAAGTACTCATTGTAAAAGATAAGTCAGAAATCAAGATTTTTTCTATTTATATTTGTTTCTCTAGCATATGCTACATTTTGGTGGGTTGAAGGCAAGTTTAAAAAGTGTTAATCAAGTTGTCTTTGTTCATGTCATTTTTTTTTTAGTAAGTATTTACTTCTAGCCTAAGATTGCATTATTTCCTGGCAGGACAAATTATTTGACAGCTTTTATCATTATTGGCATTTTAAAAATTTGACTTGTTTGGTTCTTCAAAATATAGTTTTACTTTAAAATCCTTTTTTTCTAACCTTTCATTAGGTTACTGATGCATCACATCAGAGATTGCTTACCAGAGTTGAAAACAAGAATAAATGTTCTAGCTGCTCAGTATCAGTCTCTCCTAAATAGCTATGGTGAACCTGTGGATGATAAAAGTGCTACTTTACTCCAACTTATTACCAAATTCGCCACAGAATATTGTAACACTATTGAAGGAACTGCAAAATATATTGAAACTTCAGAACTGTAAGTAAAAATTTCTCTGTGGATTTGGTTACCTGACCAAATCTGCTGGGTTACTTAAGCTTTTTTTTTCTTTTTTAAAAGATTTTATTTATTTATTTGACAGAGAGATCACAAGTAGGCAGAGAGGCAGGCCAGGCAGGGCGGTGTGGGTGGGGGATGGGAAGCAGGCTCCCCGCTGAACAGAGAGCCCAATGTGGGGCTCAATCCCAGGACCCTGCGATCATGACCTGAGCCAAAGGCAGAGGCTTAACCCACTGAGCCAACGAGGCACCCCTTACTTTAGCTTTTGTAACAGTGACTTTAACTCTGAGATTCTCTGATTGTGATTTATAATCTGCAGAAGAGTATTTTGCAGAAATTATAGGATCATGTCTGATGTATGTGTGAAAATGCTTTGTAAACAGGTAAAGCACAGTAAAAATTTCAGGTGTTTTTTTTTTAACAAGACTTTGATAAGCATTTAAAAATACTTGGTAATTTAACTTTTTAAATGTTTGTTTCTTTAACAGACACACTTTAATTTTTCATGAAAGAAAAAAAAAATGCAGATAAGAAGAATATAAGGACAAAATAACTTAATTCCACTATCCAGAGTCCCTGTTAATTTTGGCATGAACCTAGACATTTTTCTGAGCATTTAAAACATTTTAAATGTCTGTATTTCAAAAATCAGATCAAAATACTGTCATGCTATTTTGGAATTATATCTTCAAATCAACTTGTCACAAACAGCTAATACTAATTATACATTTCTGTATTCAGTCTTAAAAATTTACATGGCATTGGGGCGCCTGGGTGGCTCGGATTAAGCCTCTGCCTTCATTTCAGTTCATGATCTCAGGTTTCTGGGATCAAGCCCTGCATCAGGCTCTCTGCTGAGTAGGGAGCCTGCTTCCGCCTCTTTCTGCCTGCCTCTCTGCCTACGTGTGACCTTCTCCCTGTCAAAAAAATAAATAAAATCTTAAAAAAAAAAAAAAAAAATTTACACGGCATTTTACTTTTTAGATATACTCTCTTAAACCAGTACTCTACTACTGATAGATCATTTTTATTCATACACATATGTAAACAGTGTTGTGATGGACTATTTTGGGGGCATGTATTGGAGTAAACCCTTAGGTGAAATTCCTAGAATGGAATTACTGTGTCAAAGGGAAAGAACATCCTCAATGTTTCTTACTGTTGTCATACTGTTAGTAGATTGTATTGTTGTACTACTAGCAGTATATAAAAATGTTCATTTCTCTGAACTCACTTAAAAAAGAAAACTTTTAATTTTGAAGTAATTATAGACTTCCAGGAAGTTGCAAATAAATGTACCTTCCTAGGTCCTGTTAATCCTTCACCCCCTCTTCCCCAGTGTTGACATTTTACATAACTGTAGTACAGTAACAAAATGAGAAAATAGAATTGGTACAACCCAGAGCTTATTCAGTTTCACCACTTGTGAAATTATACGTACACTTGTGTGAGTATTCTATGTACTTTTGTGTGACCCAGGTGGCCTTTTATGTGCGTTAACTCCATAAAGACAGTATTGAACTCATTGGTGAATGGTTGGTTATTTTATATTTTTTGCAACTGGAGTAATACTTATTTTTTTTTTAACTTGGCAAAAAGTCAAGTGCTACATTTTTAAAAACAAAACCTCAAACAAACATATTACCCATCACAAAGGGTCTCGCAATAGTACAAAACATCCTACTTAAGATCTTTTTTTAAATATATATAAGTTGGCTTAAAATGATAGACGTTTTGTGAGAATATATATATATATATGGCATATTGAGGGAAATAAAGATTATTAAGATGAACCTTTAAAAAGCTTAGTGGGTAAGGTAAAACAAGGTAACACAAGGCACAATTATGTGGCAAACAGGCGTATAATCAAGTATTTTTATTTAAATACTATGTCTCCAGAAATGTGCTTATAACATAAATGGGGATTTTTTTTTTTTATAAGATTTTATTTATTTATTTGACAGACAGAGATCACAAGTAGACAAAGAGGCAAGCAGAGAAAGAGAGAGAGGAGGAAGCCGACTCTCCGCTGAGCAGAGAGTCCGATGCGGGGCTCGATCCCAGGACCCTGGGATCATGACCTGAGCTGAAAGCAGAGGCTTTAACCCACTGAGCCACCCACGCGCCCTATGGGGAGTTTTATAAGTAGTTAATAAAGCAAATAATCTGTGTAATCATTTAAGCCTTTAAAACATTGAAGAGAGACCAATTTACATTTCTCTCAGGACTGGGAGCATGCCATAGCTAAAGATGTGTTTAGGTTGGGCTCTGAATAGAATTTAGAGAGGCAAAAAGTAGAAGGGTGTTTTAGGCTTTGGTACAGGAAAGAATAATATAGGGTGTATGTAGAGAATTGCATATATAGTGATGGGATGTAACAGGAGGTAATGCAGCAAAGGCATCTAAGAACAAGATTGTGGAAAATCCAGTATCTTCAGATTTTGGAGAACTTCCTGCTATAGAAGTAAAACACTTTCAGTCAGAGGAGTATCCATTTTAGAAGGATAATTCTAGTCATTATGGAAGATTATTTGGAGAAGGGAAAGGTTGGAGGCAGACTGGTAATTTATTCGTTTTAAGTATAATTTAATGGCATTCAATTAAAGTCACACTATTGTCCAATCATCAAAAGGTGTCTATTTCTAAAATTTTTTTATCACTCCAACAGAAACTGTGTATCCATTAAGCAGTATCTCTCTGTTTCTTCCTCCTTCTGTCCCTGGTAACCTCTAATTTACTTTCTGTCTCTCTGAATTGGCTAATTCTAGATATTTTATATGAGGGGAATCATACAATATTTGTCTGTGTCCAGCTTATTTCACTTAGCATAATGGTAGGCTTGTACCTTCTGCTTAGACAACTGTAAGAAAGTATAGTGCTTAATAGAGAGTTAATTTGTTTAAAGCAGGAGCAAAATGTAGCCCATTGGCTAAGAAGGATTTTTACATTTTTAAATGGTTGGAAAAAATTCAAAGAATATTTCATGATGTTAAAATTACGCAGAATCCATATTCTAGTGTGTGTAAGTTTTATTGGAACACAGCTGTGCTTATTTGTTTGTATTTTGTCTATAGCTGCATTTTTTGCTCAGTGGTAGAGTGGAGTCGTTTTGACAGAAACTGTATGCCCTGAAAAGCCTAAACTATTTACTGGCTGGCCCTTCCAAGGAAAAGTTTGTCCATTTCTCCTGTAAATTCTGAATAAACAAATAAATAAGATACTGTTTTTTGTCTTTTAAAAAGCTTGTACTCGTAGAAAACTAGGGCAGAGAAAAGATGTTTAGTAGTTCCTAGTAAACTGGTGTTTTTTGGCAGAATATTTACTCTGTGTGTGTCTTTGCACGCAAACACATACATATACATTTGACAAATGCCTTTTGTGGAATGACTCTTCTTTAAAAGAAAATAATTAGAAACTCGTTCATAATGGAGTTGAGAACACATGGAAATGATCTAAATGTAATTATTTAACTGAGACTGTCTCAGAAAACAAGACTTTAAAAGCTTAATAGGAAGACTTTTAACTTGTAGCTTCTTTCCCTTTTAGTAAATAATGGAAACCATGTACTTCATTGCCTTTCAGATGCGGTGGTGCTAGGATATGTTATATTTTCCATGAGACTTTTGGGCGAACTTTAGAATCTGTTGACCCGCTAGGTGGCCTTAACACTATTGACATTTTGACTGCCATTAGAAATGCTACTGTGAGTATACTTAATTTTTAGATTTTTTTAAAAAAGAGGTTAAAGGTTTATTATAATTTTTAACCATTAGCACTGTCTTTTTAAATGAATTTTATTTTTGTTCTCGTACCTGATATTAGGAAGCACTTTTCATGAAAAATACCAAAAAACATCATTTATTTTAACCTAGGGAAGAACTGAAATTTTGTATAGCTGTAATAAGAGCTCAGAAATTTTTCTAGGGTCCTCGTCCTGCTTTGTTTGTGCCTGAAGTTTCATTTGAGTTACTGGTCAAGCGGCAAATCAAACGTCTGGAAGAACCCAGCCTGCGTTGTGTGGAACTGGTTCATGAGGAAATGCAAAGGATCATTCAGCACTGTAGCAATTACAGTACACAGGTAACTGCGAGAGGTCTCACGTGTCGGCTGGAGTGGTACAAGACAGGAAGTGCTGGTTTCTTATGGTGGGAGGAAACATGGAAGGTGGGCTAAAAATAACTTAAAATATGCATTTTCCTCATTGGAAAGTGATTTGAAGTAGTATGCTTAAATGTAGCTTAAATTCTAATTCAGTATTTCAGTGATTATTTAATTTTCCTTTAAACAAAGCAGTCTATTCTATTTTGCTTCCGTCATATATAGGAGTTGTTGCGATTCCCTAAACTTCATGATGCCATAGTTGAAGTAGTGACTTGCCTTCTTCGTAAACGGTTGCCTGTTACAAATGAAATGGTGAGCTGTTATTTTCACAAGTCATCATTATAACCACTGTTAAAGAAGTTTTTTTGTACAGCAATAGCAGTAATTTTGAGTTTAGGCTTGTTTCCCAGTGTATTAGGAAGGTAAAGAACTGAACCTCATTCTTATTTTGAAGGACACTTAAGTAATTCTGACACAAGGTACATTTTTCTTCATATTTTAATCATTGTTAGCCTGCAGCCACAGGTTTTCATGAGAATGGAGTTATTGTTGGGGATTGTGAATAGCTTTGCTCTATTATATAGCACCACTGATCTAATGGAAAATTAGTTTTTATCACCAGCCCCAGTATACTGAGCCTTTATATAGCAAGCTATTTTAACTCTGGTATATCGGGGTCATTTGGCCATTTCTAGTTTGCTGGTTTGAGGACCTAGTACTGTAATATCATGGTTGCTTGCTACTATTTTGTGGGTTGCTGCTATCTGTAAAAATGCTGAAATTTGGAAAAACATGGGATAAGCATTAGAGATTGCCTTTATGTCTCTATTTGTTGGCTGAGTGTTTTGTTTTGTTTCTTTTCTGGTCACTAAAAGTGCATTTGGGTCCTTGGTTCAGGAAGGTGGTGAGCCCCAATGGAGGTTTAAGGTTTACTAAGACTACAAAACCACTCTTGGAAGTGTAGAATGTGAGCGCTGCTGCTTGGATGTTTCCCTATAGCAAATGTGACCCCCAGGCTGAGAGGAGCAGGGATATAGTAAGCCTGATATCAGAGTTAGTGATAGCATGGAATCACTGGAATTTCATTTGAATAGATGTTTTTCACCTTGGTTCTTGAGGTTTCGTACTCTCCTGATACCTGAGATTCGTTAGGGCAGCACATATGAAGGAGTTCGTTTAATCTCTGCAGTGCTAGAGAAATTACTTTCAACTTTCCATTTGATTATTGTCCCAGTAGGATTTCAAACCACTTTGGAGAAGTGTCTGTTCAAGTATTCTGCCCATTTTTTGACTTGACTGTTTTTGGGGTTGAGTTTGAGAAGTTCTTTGTAGATCTTGGATATCAGCCCTTCTTTGTAGATCTTGGATATCAGCCCTTTGTCTGTAGAGTCATTTGCAAGTATCTTCTCCCATTCAGTGGGTTGCCTCTTAGTTTTGTTGACAGTTTCCTTTGCTTTGCAAGAGCTTTTTATCTTGATGAAATCCCAAAAGGTCATTTTTGCTTTTGTTTCCCTTGCCTTGAAAGAAGTCGCTGTGGCCGATGTCAAAGAGGTCACTGCTTATGTTTTCTTATAGGATTTTGATGGATTCCTGCCTCACATTGAGGTCTTCCATACATTGAGTTTATCTTTGTGTATGGTGTAAGAGAATGGTCGAGTTTCATTCTTTTGTATATAGCTGTCTCATTTTCCCAGCACCATTTATTGAAGAGACTGTCTTTTTTCCACTGGATATTTTTTCCTGCTTTGTTGAAGATTAGTTGACCATAGAGCTGAGGGCCCATTTCTGGGTTCTCTGTTCTGTTCCTTTGGTCTATGTGTCTGTTTTTGTGCCAGTACCATGCTGTCTTGGTGATCATAGGTTTGTAATATAGCTTGAAATCAGGCAACGTGATGCCCCCAGCTGTTTTTCTTTTTCAGCATTTCCTTGGCGATTCAGGGACTTTTCTGGTTTCATACAAATTTTAGGATTGTTTGTTCTAGCACTTTGAAAAATGCCATTGGTATTTTGAGCAGGATGGCACTGAAAGTATAGATTGCTCTGGGTAGTATAGAAATTTTAACAATGTTTATTCTTCATGAGCAAGGAATGTTTTTCCATTTTTATGTGTCTTCTTCGATTTCTTTCATGAGTGTTCTGTAGTTTCTAGAGTATAGATCCTTTACTTCTTTGGTTAGGTTTACTTCAAGGTATCTTATAGTTTTTGGTGCTATTATAAATGCAATCGATTCCCCCATTTCTCTTTCTACAGTTATTTTGTTAGTGTATAGGAAAGCAACTGATTTCTGCACATTGATTTTGTATTCTAACACATTACTGAATTTCTGTACAAGTTCTAGTAATTTGGGGGTGGGGTCTTTTGGTTTTTCCACGTAAAGTATCATAAGAAGACATACAGATGGCTAATAGATACATGAAAAAATGTTCAACATCATTAGTCATCAGGGAAATTTAGATCAAAACCATATTGAGATACCACCTTACACCAGCTAAAAGGGCAAAAATTCACAAGGCAGAAAACAAGTGGAGGGGGAGGTTGTGGAGAAAGGGGAACCTTCTTATACTGTTAGTGGGAATGCAAGTTGGTACAGCCATTTTGGAAAACAGTGTGGAGATTCCTCAAAAAGTTAAAAATAGAGCTACCCTATGACTCAGAAATTGCACTACGAGGTATTTACCCCAAAGATACAGATGTAGTGGAAAGAAGGGCCATATGAGCCCCAGTGTTCATAGCAGCAGTGTCCCCAATAGCCAAAGTGTGGAAGGAGCCTAGATACCCTTAAACAGACAAATGAGTAAAGAAGATGTCCATATACATGATGGAATATTACTCAGCCATCACAAAGGATGAACACCCACCATTTGCATCAACATGGATGGAACTGGAGGGGATTATGATAAGTGAAATAAGTCAAACAGAGACAGTTATCCTATGGTTTCACTTACATGTGGAACATAAGGAATAGCATGGAGGACATCAGAAGGGAAAAATGAAGGAGGGGAGATCAGAGCGGGTGATGAACCATGAGAGACTATGGACTCTGGGAAATAAACTGAAGGTTTCAGAGGGGAAAGGGGATGGAGGGTGGGTGAGCCTGGTGATGGGTATTAAGGAGGGTATGTATTGCATGGAGCACTGGGTGTTATACGCGAACAACATAAAAAAAAAATTTCAAACCATGTATAATATTTAAACCATGTGTGTCTAATTAAAGCTTATCAGTCATTATCTCAGGTCTTTACATGTGTCCTTTACTCAAATAAAGTTAACATCTTTTATATCTGATTATGAAATGTTTCTTGTTGAATCTGAACTGAAACTTTGACACGGAATAGCAGATGATCTGAGATTTTAATAGCAAAATTACATAAAGCCTTGGAACTTAAGATTTGCATCAAGGAATTTTTTTTCCCCCTAAAAAAGTACTTCTAACTATCTTACTTCCTAACCCCTTTTGAAGTGCAGTCTTAGATGCTGAGATATAAATAATTCAAAAGAGAGCAAATTATTCTGTAGCATAATATGCATCAGTTGGAACATATTTTTTGAGTATTGACTCAGGCATCAGTGTCCCATACTGTCTTTTTTAGAACTGTTCACAAAGTTTTACATTACCTAAAGTAGAATTAAGTCAACATGTTTTTGTATATAGCCTAATTTTATTTTTTTCTAGGTCCATAACTTAGTGGCAATTGAATTGGCTTATATCAACACAAAACATCCAGACTTTGCTGATGCTTGTGGGCTAATGAACAATAATATAGAGGTAAATACCATTTGAATTATCACTTTTGAGAGAAAAAAATCCGTTGTAAATCAGTTGTATCAAATTTACAGAGCATGGCATAACTGTAAAACACATGTGGGACCATGTTATTGTCTGGTTACATCCCAGGATGTATGCTGAAGGCATTATGTTATGTTAAATCTAATTCTCAAAACCACCTGGTGGCATTATTCTAATTTTCTGTTTACACAGCTAATTCAGAGGGGTCTAGGATTCACTGATTTAATGAATGCTCCCTTTCAGTAACTGTTGTAGTTTATTCAGGTTGAAGAGTGGAAAACTAAGTGAGTGTTTAAAATTGTTTCCATTGGCTCTGAAAGCTGGGAAGGAAACATTCCAAGATTTACATAAATTAATACATTTTCACCTGTACCAGAGTGGCTACACTTCATGGCTCTTTTTTCACGCATTTGAAGTGAATTTTGGAAGTTGTATAAGATCTCACATGGAGCCAACGCTGGTGGATAAAACAGTTTATCCACATGCTGTTTTTATTCTCAGCTACTTTTATCCAAGAACAATAAATTTTTTTGCTGCTCCTTAATCCAGTAAGACCTTAGAGTTCCCTTCTTTATAAAATTTCTTTTTATGCATATGGGTGGAGAGAATATTGTAAATGTGCAATTTGGGAATTGGAAGGGACTCTGGGTCATCAGCTTCAGTCCTTTGGTTAAACAGATGAGGACACTTTAACAGTGTTACATGAGTAGGGCACTTCAAGCACTTGGCAGGTGCACTAAAAAATAGTTATGTTAAAAATTAGTGTGTATACACTATCTTAGAATAAGGGTTTAGTTCTTGGAACATAGAAACCACCTTCAAGAGAAAACCGATGTACCAAATTTTCTGTAATACTGACAATGTTATTTATGATATGATTTCTGCTAAGTTTTGTTTTGTCTTAGACAAATGAGTATGTCTGTTTTTAACGATTCCATGACAAAGAACTTGATATTCTCATTAAATCTTTACAACAACTTTTTGAAGATAGGTAATGGTAACTATAGACTACAAAACTGAGGGCTTATAAAGAGTTGGTAACCTGTCCAGTTAACAAAGTTAAATAAGCCAGGACTATTGTCCAGGATAGCCAAGGTTATAACTGGTTGGTAACAGACTATGATGAGAATTTCTATGATGAGAAATTCAGAAAATTTTTGCAGGAGCAAAAGTCTCCTGCCTTTTGCTTTGTGTCCCTCTTCAAAATGTACATTTTAATTATTCTGAAGATTGTTGAAATCCACATATTTTTATCATCTGATACATTTTTTTAATCACTGGATTCCCTCACGAAAAAGATGAAAATCAGCCAAGTGTCTGTCAAAAAGAAAGTCTTTACGCATAAAAGATCACCGTAGAAGCTTTGTTAACATCTTTTTTGCAGGTTTGAGAGTGCTTATGAAATGGTTTCTTCCTAGGAGTAATTTTGACTTTATTTAACCTAAATGCTTTCCTGTGTCTTTGTCGCTGCCTGCCAGAGAGCCAGGAACACCTCCATCTTTCTCTGTTGTCCCTCTTGCCCCTGTCACGGTGCTTGATAACAGGTGTTCACTGCCTGTTGACTTGAATTTAAGAATTTTTTTTTTTAAAGATTTTATTTATTTATTTGACGGAGAGAGATCACAAGCAGGCAGAGAGGCAGGCAGAGAGAGAGAGGAGGAAGCAGGCTCCCGGCTGAGCAGAGAGCCCGATGCAGGGCTCGATCCCAGGACCCTGAGATCATGACCCGAGCCGAAGGCAGCGGCTTAACCCACTGAGCCACCCAGGCGCCCCTATATTTAAGAATTTCTTAAGCTTTGTACCAGAGCTACTTGATAGTACTGGTAAATTAGAAGAGTGGGCGGTCAATCAGTCTGTTAAATTAGGTTACAGAAAGAACTGTTTTCACCACGTTTATTTCTGGGAGATGGTTTAGGATAAAGAAAATGAACATCCTTAAAGGATGACCTCCACCACAGGTATTTATAGGGTCTTGTGTGTGGGAGTTTTATGAATTTAACACACAGGTATGCAGGTTAGAGTGATTTTTTTCAAGGATTAGTTTTCTGTCATCTGTGCATTTAAGATTCCACATGGTGTGCTGGAGGGTTGTGCACATGTTTATGTGGGGACAGTTTAAATCAATGACTTCCAGTGGGAAAGGCAGAGATGTTGGCCCATCGCCCCTCAACTGAGAATCCCCCATACAGGAGCCACTGTTACTGACGTTGTATTGTATCCTTCAGGTGTGTTGGGCAGAAAAAAAGATTGAGAAGCATTGGGTTAAATGATTTCTTGTTTGTTTTAAAATAAAATTGTGGCATGAGTCCCAACAGTGAGAGGATATACTGTAAGTTATTCCACACTTTTTAATTCAGCTGAACATTTTTTAGTAGGCTTCCCTTTCAATGCTCTGATAAACACTTTGGTTTGGTTGTGTTTTATAGGAACAAAGGAGAAACAGGCTAGCAAGAGAATTACCTTCAGCAGTATCACGAGACAAGGTAAAAAAAAAATAATATTTTAAAATCATATTCCCAATATGCAAAGGATTGGTAAGCCTTAATACAACTCAGTTCTAGGAGTAGTGGTCTTTTCTTTTTCTCCCTTTACTATTCCATTGGAACTATTTCATTGTTTGAGTAAAGGTCTGCAAGTTTAAAAAGAGGTTGAGTAATTTAAAGATGGTATTTTGAACATTAGATGGTATCTTGAATACATTAGAAAAAATGCTTAAAGGTGGGTTTTAAGCATTAAGCTTTTATTTTTTTAGAAGATTTATTTTACAGGGGGGTAGAGACAGAATCTCAAGCGGACTCCATGCGGAATCTGCATGCACAGAGTCCCATGGGGCTTGATCTCAAGACCATGAGATCATGACCTGAGCTGAAACCGAGAGTCAGAGGCTTCACCGACTGAGCCACCCTAAGTATCAAGCTTTTAAACCAAAGTTTATGGTGACTTTATCAACTTTATAAAATTAGTTGAAATGACCAACAAGAAGGTATTTTGGGAGGGAAGGTAAATATGCACATAATAGATGTTTTCTATAAACAGTTGCATAGATTAAAATACATGTATACAAATCTGTTACCTTGAATTCTTTACCAGAAAAGATCTTAACAGATTCTAGAAATAAAAATGAAGCTTTTGATGGATTTTCCTTAGTTATTCATCTGAAGAAGGCTTTTAACAAAGGTGATAACAGTCTAGTACAAGGAGTAAGGAAGAACAAATAATTTTATATCTCATGGTTGCTTTTGTTTCTCATGGTTACTTTACTATTTTGATACAGAGAAGAACAATTTACACTCATAGAATGTTTCTGAATGCATTTTTGGCATCCTTGATTTTCTTTCCCTGCATTTTTTGCCTTTAGTCTTATAAAGTTCCAAGTGCTTTGGCACCTGCCTCCCAGGAGCCCTCCCCTGCTGCTTCTGCTGAGGCTGATGGCAAGGTCTGTTCTGATTCTTAATCTAAGCCTGCATGCCTAGTTGTTTGGTGCAACATAATCATTTGGAAACAACACACTGTACACTGAACATTAATGTGGGATGTGTGCTAAGGTTAGATCATTTTAGTCTAATAGGAATTTTAAATTATATAACAATGTATACTTCATAAATTGTTGACATGCCTTTCTTTTGCTTACAATATAGAAGATGCGCACGGAAAGATAATTTAAAGAGGAAATTATCCTGCACTTTTGAAATTCAAGCTATTGGTATTTAAATTTTGCTTGTTAAACTGCATGTTTTAACATATCTTTTAACAGTTAATTCAGGACAGCAGAAGAGAAACTAAAAATGTGAGTCTCTTGCTTCAGAATGGAAATGTACCTTTGGTTCTCACTGAAACACTGTCTTCAAAACCACTGAAGCTCTTTGTATAACAGCATCTATCTCTTGTCTGTGTTCCATCTTTTAATGTTTCTCTTACCTAACTAATCCTTCTAAGATGGCATTAGTTCTAGTTTAAACATTTTTTTAAATAACAAAAGGCTTTCCTCCTAGTTTTGACTTTAATATAGTGGTAGGGAGTTAAGATTCCAGAGGTGGCAGTTAATACTTCTGGACATTTCCTCTTTAAAGGTTCAGAGATCTGTCCGGTACTAATGGATCAGCCTCTCCTGCTGCTTGCCTGCGCGGCCACGTGGTTTGCCTTGTCACCCGAAACATGGGGCTTAGCATGTGCCTCAGCAGCTTAAGCGAATTCGGAGCAAACAGGGACTGGGAGAGTTTGAGACTGTCAATTCTTGATAACCTGTTTGGGGGGAAATGAGATAATCAGTAAATTATTCAGACCTTCCTCTGTTTTTTTTTCTGCCTTTAGTTCCTTTCCTCACTTACTGTCCAGGTTTAAGATTCTGAACCTCATAAGTTTATAAATGTCTTATCCTCTCTCAGCCCACTGTGCTCAGGTTTTATAGAGAACCATCTAAATCATTGCCTTAAGTTTTATTTCACTTGTGGCATCACCCTGAGTTTGCTTTCCTTTTCTTTTCATCATTCATGGTGTAGTTAACAGGTATTTAAAAAACTAATTACTCATGTTAAGATTAGTTTATAATATACTGCTATATTTGGACATAGCATATCTTAACTGATGTATTACAGGCAAATTTGGGCCAGTATTTTGATTCAGAATGATACCCCAAACTGATGTTTTAAAAATATATCTTTCAGGTGTGCAGTATTATAATTTGATATCTGTATGCACTACAAAGCAATCACCCCAAGTCTAGTTAAGCATCCATCACCCTACAATTGAACCACAGCTTCTTCTTGATCTAGGATTTTGTTTTTGAAAACTGACATAGATTTAACACTTGCCATAATACACTTCGGTTAAAAGTCTGGATGCCACCTTAATTCCATTTTAGATTGTAAGATCTTTTTAAAGAGCATGTAAAAACATTCCCAAATGTTGATCAGTTACTGTTTTTCCCATTATTCTAAACATTTTTCTTTTATAAATCAACTGACATATCCTAGAGAAGAAGGTACAAAAGTACTGGTGATTACTAGATTTCTTTCAGTAGATTCTTAAGAACATTGAGGAAACTTACCTTGGGTTTATGTCACATTCCACATTTTAGGCAGCTTAAAGTCAGTATCAGCCTAAGAACTGTAAGTGTAAACAGTTTGTAGTTGTATCTTATAGTATTTTGTTGACTATTAAAAATGTAAACTAACTTGGAAAATAGATAAACTCTGAAGTTTGAGACAGGAGTTCATAGGACTTTTGGAAAGATCAAGTTCAATAGTGTATAAGGTTACTTTGAAAAAATCAAACTGGCAGTTCTGTTTTCCTTTGTGCTTTTAATAAGCACTATTAAGGGCAGTTTATACTTTTCCCACAATTTACTGTTGGAGGGGTTGGCAAGGAGGAAGAATTTTAAAGTTAGCACATGATAAAAATTAAATCTATGGGCTGAGGCCTTCCAAAGAAAAGACAACAGAACCTCTTATTTACGATAGCTCAGGTTGCCAGTTACACATGCCATCTTTTTCTGACCCTGTTATCTGTCTGAATAAAATCCCAGATGGTACTGGATGTTGTGTTCTCCTTGTCAAAGAAGATGAACTTTAAGTTCATGTCAGATCCGATACAGTTGGAATAGGTTTTGGAACATGTTCTTTTCAGGTTGCATCTGGAGGTGGTGGGGTTGGAGACAGTGTTCAAGAACCAACAACAGGCAACTGGAGAGGAATGCTGAAAACTTCAAAAGCTGAAGAGTTATTAGCTGAGGAAAAATCAAAGCCAATTCCGATTATGCCAGCCAGCCCACAAAAAGGCCATGCTGTGAATCTGCTGGATGTGGTAAGCCACGCGAATGGGTTACGCACTAAGAAGATAACTGAATTACTAGGAAAGCACTTCAGAAAAACTCAAGGAACTGAAAGTCACAAAAACTTACTGAACTTTTAACCGTTTCAAAATGGCACAAAAGTGAAATTTTTTTCTTTCCCTCACTCCATTTAGCCTGTTCCTGTTGCACGAAAACTATCTGCCCGTGAACAGCGAGATTGTGAGGTCATTGAACGACTCATCAAATCATATTTTCTTATTGTCAGAAAGAATATTCAAGACAGGTTAGTACTATAGTACTAAATCAGACTCTAATACTGCTCAGTTATTCCAGAATTTGTTGTACAAATACACGTGTTTTAAAATTTTTAGGCTTTTATTCTAAATTAATGGATCATCTGATTTGGTTTTGCAGTGTGCCAAAGGCAGTAATGCATTTTTTGGTTAATCATGTGAAAGATACTCTTCAGAGTGAGTTAGTAGGACAGCTGTACAAATCGTCCTTATTGGATGATCTTCTAACTGAATCTGAGGACATGGCCCAGCGCAGGAAGGAAGCAGCCGACATGCTGAAGGTATTACTGTCAGCGGTTTTTAATTTTCACAGTTGGGTCGTAGATACAAACACTGCATTGTTAAAAAAAATGCATTCTTATCCTTAGAGATAGATAGTCCTCCTATAAGGACTAATCTTTTTTTTCACTGGTACTTGATTAGACTTTTAGGTTCAAAACCAGAGGAGATACTGGTTAATATAAAGTTACTACATATAAAGTGGAGTGATTACGCCCACATAATTCAGATTTTTTTAATATCAAGAACTTAATAAGAATCTACAGTTGTTTTTTTTTTTTTTTTCAAATATAGGCATTGCAAGGAGCCAGTCAAATAATTGCTGAAATCCGAGAGACTCATCTTTGGTGAAGAGAACTATAGAATATGGAGACTTTGTTGACTCGAAATTTGCTAGTTACTGCCTACTTGAGTAGAATTTTATTTATGAACTCCTGTGTATTACAATGGTATGAATCTGCTCATGTGAAGAGACTGGCTATAAACTGAAAATTTTACTCTGTATTGCAGAACAAATCATACAGTTAATCCAAATAATAAATGGCTGTTTCTAAAGTTGCCCAGTACCTATAAAATACATCAAGTCTTTCTTGTGACCATTTCATTTGAACTTAAAAAGAGCTGTTAAATGTTCTAGTTGTGCAAGCAGTTTGCCTGTGGATAAGATGACCTGTGTAATCTGTTAGTAGTATTAAAGCTGCTGCCCTAGTCCTGCAAGAAGAATGCACAAGACACCATTTCCTACAACTGTAATGCATGCACAATATAAACTGGTCTGGCTTTGAAAGATGTGAGTTGACAGGTTACTCACAGTCATTGTATTCCACCTGTCCTTCGATTTATAGTTTTACTGAGCTTTGCTGCAGCCTTTGATGTGTAAGAAAGCTGAAGGCACAAGAAGGTCTGGAACGTTGACAGTGACGCAGTGTGCGTGTGTAGCTATGCAGCCCTTCCACTTCTGGGCTCATGCTACCCTAGGGCGTTAAAAATCAAAGTATCTTTGATCCTTTCTTAAACCTGGAAGGATGAATTATATTGTTCTGCATTAAAAATCATCTAGACTTGATTTTCAAATATAATAATTCAGATCCATCTTTAAATTAGATCACTTACACCATGTCCCAAGATTCACTTGGAACTGGGACTTAAAACCAAATCCTGTGGTGATCACTGAAGCGTATCTTCTCTAATAGTTGGTTAAAAAAAAAAAGTTACTTTTGCTTCACACCAACAAAATACATTAGAAAATACTCTATTTTAGAGTGGAACTCTATTATAGAGTAGAACTCTATAATCTAAAGAAAAATACCTAGACACAGCCACACATCCGAAGGCTTAGGCTACTAAAATGCATTCAAAGAGGTTGGGGGTGAGGTTTAGAACATATTCACATTTTATTAAAATTCCCCAGGTGATTCTTGATATGAATTACATTAAAAATTTTTTTAAGATACGGGTCAAAATCCTTAAGGCATTTATTTAGCTCCATCTCTGACAGATACTATATTTCCATAATATAGAATTTACTGAACATGTTAACCTTTCTCCTAAGTTATGACATTTATGAAGAACTCCTGGCAGGGAAAGCATGTCTGGCAACTCGAGCTTACGGTACCCATTTACTAGCAAACAACAGGCTCAGCAACTGACCTCAACCATGAACAGATTCAGTCTTCTCTAATATGGTACTCCTTTGAATCTGGGAGCAGTACCTATCTGGAGAGAAAGCACACTACCTAAACGTCTGTTAGAACACACTCTGAAGTCACTCTACCATTCTTCAACCTCAGTATAGCCATCCATGACTGACTTACTTCAGATACATCAGATGACTACCATTTCAGCCTTTTAAATTTGTAAGGGGGCGGGGAACTTAACAGGGCACCATTCTCCACATCAAACATATTTCAAATTGGAAATGTTACCTTTAAAGATAGGTTACGGTAATGTACTTGCTGGCACTACACACCTTGTACAAGAAAAGCAGAGGCAAGAAAGGTTTGGAAAGTTAGAAAACTTCCTTTGTTGGCTCTCAAACTGAGTGAAGCTCTGATATGTTTAGACGATCTGACATTTACAGTGGACACCTGTATGTTCTTGCTATGTAAATAAAATTGCTGGTATGAAATGACATTAAAGTTTTGTCAATAAATGAATTCTTCTTAACTTTGCTCCCAGAGAAGGTTCAGATAAACTATAGTTTAACTCATAACATAAATCTAATTGGAACATAATACAGCTTACACTGTATAAAAGTTTTACAAAATTTCCTATTAAATTCTCACAATTCAGAGATTATTACATCTCCAGTTTCACACATAAATTCAGTGATTTGTTCCATGTAATCCAGGTAGTAAATGGCTAGAATTTCAACACTACATGCTTTGCTGCCTATACGGTTTTCTAGAAGGAATCAGATTGTGAACCATTTTGTATTTGTGTATTTCACTTAGTCCTCAGGGAAATACACTGATATTACCCTGATTTTTGAGATGTGGAAACAGTTCTAAGAATTAATTTGCCTAATGTATAGAGAGCTTAATTAGGTCTGGACTCTAAGTCTGGAAAAGTTCCCTTACCTGAATTCCTTATGATATTCTCCTGTGATTGGATATTGGTATAATATTTATCTCTGTTTTCACTCTAGTTACTTTTCAGTTTATCTCAAGTTGCAATCTGCTTGAAGACAGACGCTGAAACTTAAAGCTAAGTTTCCAAATTTATGAAATACTGCTTCCTCAGTAATTTGGCAAAACAAGGCTGTGAGTAAATTTAATTATACTGAAACACAGGCAAGGGACTAAAACACTCAATTAGAAAACTTCTGAAAAGTACGGATTTTTGTTCTTTGAAAGCTAACTTTCTACTGGAATTTCTACTGCCAACTATGGCTTAATGTATGTAATACTTGTCTTCTTAAGGAGAACTGGATTTAATCAACAAAATTCAGAAAATTCAGAAAAAATTCAGAAATTTACAAGTTTCCAATACTATTTTTCACATTTCTAATGTGAACACTAGAAGCCCTGCTGGTGTCTGTGAGTCAGATCAGGGAGATGAACCCCCGTTATAAAAGTATCCATGAGTCCTTACGCCACCCTCTTTTTCACTGTTCCTCCTCATCTCTAAAAAGGGAACAAAAAGGATAGGATAGTTCTTCCATGAAATAGAATTTTTAAAAGATTATCCCTGGCAATCATAGTTCTATGGTAGTCTGTAACACCTGCAGCTCAGCAGATAAAATACTGCATTATTACACCAGCATTTGTCTTAACCACCCTGTGGAAATAAGAAAATTACTCACACTCTGAGACCTAGAGAGTACTCCATTCTCTACGGTTTGACTTACATGAGCAAAAGTGTAAGTTCTGGAGCCAGCCTTTGGTACATCTTAGGAGATGGGTAAGTTTGAACCACCTGAAGGATTTTTCATCATAGCTGAAGCCATTTTATAATGTAGAAATTCCTTTTTCCTATTTTTAATAATGAAAGTCCATTCTTAAGAATATGTTGTCCAACAACCAAAACACACTCAGGATTCGTTACTTGTCTGTGATTTATACTGACTCCACCTTCTGTGATCATCCGATGCCTAAAAATAGAAATGTTTAATTAGAATCATTTGACTTACATTGCAGAGGCTCTGCAAACCACTCTGAAACCACTTAGCAGTGAATTGTTACCTTCATGTTCACTCTACTAGATTCTGCCTCCCTCAAATGCTTTTTGAAAAGGAGTGGATTTAAGGCATAAGTTTCTTGTTTAGTGGAGAAAAATCTAGGATATTTCATAGCTCTACGCAGAACTCTTCAGTTGGCAGTGGTTTAAACATGAATAGCGGAATCACCTGGAGAGTGATTCCTTAATCACAGAAAAGAAGCCTCCAGAAATACAAAGAGGACAGTGCTGCTTTTTGTGAGTTCCCATGAGATACCAGTCGCAACTATGTAGTCCTGTTATAGAAATCTTTAGGAAACTTATGAAACTGGAAAATCATTAGAAATTATATTATGAGACTATGCAAATAATAGCATTGTTAAAATGTTGAGAATTTTTAAAGTGAAATGGGCTGATTTCAGAGATGGATTATCAGTAGCTTATCTAATTCCAGTTTAGTAACAATTTTTTTGATGGTGTATGTAAATAGGTTTTACTTCTGTTATTTACTTACTGCCCAATTCATTCAACAAACATTTATAGAGCCTTTACTATACGCTAAATATAAATAGTACTGCAAACTAGTGGAGAGAGCCAGACTATTCCAGAGAGATTAAATGCTGTCACCAGTAGGAAATATGACTCTGGGTGCACACTGGGTTGGTGGGGGAGCTGGAAATTGTCCTGCAAGAGGAGACATGGAAACTGGGAGGGTGAGTAGCAGTTACTTCCACAAATAGGGTGAGGAAACATAGGGAGTAGCTGGAAAGAAGCAAACAGAAGAAAAGGTCTAGAAGCATGAAAGTCCTTGGGAGCCCTTGTGAAAAGCAAATGTTCATTTTCTCTTATCTGAATGTTACCAAATGACAAAGAAACCACTACTACACATGGTTTCATAAAACTCAACGTTTTCTATTTAAGGACAGATTTCTTTCTCTTAGGAAGTGTTACTTTGGTCTGTTTGCTATAGTTTCCAGATCATGTTCTCATTTTGCTTAAATGGCAGTCTTATTTAGCTTATACAATCTAAAAAAAGTCAATATTAAGAACTCTGTCTAAATCAGATATGCTGTCATCCTAAGTCATGGTAAAATTTCCAGTATCAGTAAATAAACCACTAGAAAAGTTCAGAAGAAAATAAAAAATGCTTCCACAGTAAGGAAAATCCTTAGAACCAGTGACTCACTCTGGAGAGGTATATGGCACCACCTGCAATCCAGTGTACATGAAATAATGAGCATATTAGGGAATCAGTAAGGTGGAATAGCAAGTGATAAGAAAGACAATGGATATTTTCTCTCTACAGAATAACTAAGGGCTTTTTAGAAGAAAGGTAAAAATCTAAAATAACTGAAAGAAAATAGCAATTTTAACAAATGTCATTTATAATCATGACTAGGGGCTGACAAGCATATGACTTAACTGTCAAACTCCAGGAAATGAGACACCCAGGGTTTTCTGGCTAACCAGTGCTTTTCCTTCTAAATCACTCTATTTCAGTTTTAAGTGCAGAAGCATCAAGTATATGCTGGATTACTTTTTTGTGGAACACTTTTATTCCCTCATAATCCCACATAACTGATGAAAACGCATTCTACCTACGTCTTGATAAGAAAAATGGAATTCTCTGGGGTGCCTGGCTGGTTCGGTTAGTTAAGTGTCTGCCTTCGGCTCAAGTCATGATCCCAGTGTCCTGGGATCAAGTCCCAGGTCTGGCTCCCTCGTCAGTGGGGAACCTGCTTCTCCCTCTACCCCTTGCCCAGCTTGTGTGCGCTCCCTCATGCATGCGCTCCCTCCCTCTCTCTCTCCCTCTGTGTCTCTAACAAATTAATAAAATCTTAAAAAAAAAAAAAAAAGAAAAGAAAAAAGGAATTCTCAAGAGGAGTAGTAGGTAATTTATAATACTAGTTTTAGGAAGTAACATCATATGCTTACTTCATTTTCAGAAATTCAACTAATATTCTTTAAAATTTTTATTTATTTGTCAGAGAGAGAGCAGGTATGCACACAAATGGGGAGCAGCAGAGGGAAAGGGAGAAGTAGGCTCCCCACTGAGTAAGGAGCCCAATGCAGGACTTGATCTCAGGACCCTGGGATCATGACCCGAGCCGAAGGCAGATGCTTAACCCACTGAGCCACCCATGCGCCCTCAACAAATACTGTAAACAGGTTGGGCAACCCCTCTATTCCCTCAAAGATGACACAGACTGAATATGAGAGGGACCATGTGAATCTCTTAACTTTGGTCTCAAATTGTGACCATCCATCCCCAAGCTGACTAATCCCAGTGCATCTGCTGATCACAGTGGTCCCTTCAATGTAGGCCTTTCCAGTGCTGGAGGAAAAATGGGCTTAGATTTAAGGAGAGAAGTATGGGGGTATGAGAGTTTATAGAAAATTTAGAGTATTTTCAACAATAGGTTCTCAAGTTTTCACTTTAGTCTTGGACTAACCTAATTTCTGCCAAGAATAAGACACCTTGTGGCACTACAGAAACATGCTGTGAACTGTAACATTTACTGCTGAATGAACAGTGACTGAAAGTTAAATCATCTTACCCTCGGGGACCATCTGGAATGGCATTTGCTTTGCGGCACGTATCTAGGACACTTGTTCCTGGGTCAAGAACTAATTCAGAAAATGAAGCTTCTTTAAACAACTCTCGTAACTCTTGATCAGACATGACCTCCAGGGCATCGATGCTGCTGTGATAAAGGGCCTGTGTACACCTGAAGAACACATCGAGAACCACATCACGGGAGTGCTTATCCACAGACACATTCTAATAGTTCTAAAACAGCAACGTTTATCTTGTAGAAGTCATACTTAGCTCAAGATGATCTTTCCCACAGAGGCTATTCTAAAGCACTTAAGTCAGACACTGACAGTCCTTACAGTGGCAAATGACATGATAGCCCTAATAAATTTTCTCAAGTCCATTAACTACATAGCTTTATCCAGTGTTAGTTATTCCTAAAGGCCACCTTTTAGCAGAATCCAGCCCTTCTTGTCCATGAACAAGCTTTGTAACTTCTGCAGCGAGTCGTTTCTGAGGACCCCGCTTTTCTGGCTCTTTAACATGCAGCTGCATGATGTGGTCAATCTCTGGAAGGGGCAGGAAAGTGAAGAGCTTCAGGTACCTGTGGGACAAAACATACATTGCTGGTGTATACAACACACCTAATTTTTGTCTCCAACTCCCTTTCCCTTCAAAAGACATCCTGCCTACTTTTAAATTTACATATATTTTTAAGATTCATTTATTTTAGAGAGAGTGAGTGCATGCATGAACATGAGTAGGGGGAGAGGGAGAAAGAATCACAAGCTGACTCCCCACTGAAAACAGCCTGATGCGGGGCTCCATCTCACAACCCTGAGATCATGACCCACACCCAAACCAGGATTCAGCTGCTTAACCAACTGAGCCACTCAGGCGCCCCTAAACTTATTTTTCATTATGAAAAATACACATACAGAAATGTACCCCAAATAAGATACCCATGCACAGACCAGCCAGACTGAAGATGTTACTGTTCTGCCATCTTCACTTCAGATCTTTCCTTTTGAAAAGGCATGAAATAATATAGCTCTAGATGCCAACATATTCCCCTCCATGCCCAGGAATAAGCTAACCTAAATTTGTACCTACCCTTCCTATGCATGTTTTAATACTTTTGTTTTCTGTATATGTATCCATCAATAAAAAATGTGTAACTTAAAAATTGACATTTTATCTGTAGCTTTTAAAAAACACATAGAAAGTATACAAATCACAAACATAGTTTAAGGAATCAAAAAGCAAACATCTATGTAATTACTCCCCATCCAGAAATACCTCGTTTCTTCTACTCAAGAAAATCCAGATGTTTTTACATACACTTCCGCCTTTCCAAATGAACCACTCTTCTCCCTTTTCAAGGTAATCTCTTTGTTTTTTTTTTAAACTTCTACTACTCTGATATCCCTTGGGAAATGTCGTTGCTTTGTTTTGCCAGTTTTAGGCTTTATAAATGGGATCATACTGAATATATCTTCATCTTCAGCCTCTCTGGCACATCAGTATATTTGGCAAGAGACGCATTCACGTTGCTGTGTCACCGCTGTTACGTACAGCGTTCTGTGCCGTGACTACTTCGTATAAAGTATTTATGTAGACAGTCTACTGTGGATATCTGCGTTGCTTCCCCTCTTGGACAGCTGCTAATAACGCGGCTATGAATATTCCCATGTAGTTCTCTTGGTGCACATGTGTGCTCATTTCTTTTGGGGACGAACCCAGGAGAGGAAGTGTAGGGTCACAGGTTTATGTGCATATTCAGGTTTAGTAACACAGACACCTACTTTTCCAAAGTGGTTCTGTAAGTGCTGCATCTATGTCTGACCCTAAGTTTTGGATTGCCACGGCCTCCATGCCAAGCACTCCCCCACACAAATGAGCTGCTGCCTGCTTGCCACAGTTGAAGGCTCATGAGCCAGGCAAAGCAGCCAGCCACGGCTGCACAGCAAGTTCCCCTTTTAGAAAGCTGTGGATAGGGGCGCCTGGGTGGCTCAGTGGGTTAAAGCCTCTGCCTTCGACTCAGGTCATGATCCCAGGGTCCTGGGATCGAGTCCCAAATTGGGCTTCCTCTTTGGTGGGAAGCCTGCTTCTGCTGCTCCCACTCCCCCTGCCTGAATTCCCTCTCTCACTGTGTCTCTCTGTCAAATAAGTAAATAAATTTAAAAAAATTAGTGATCTAATCATCTCCTTAGTCCACATGGCCTTGATCACACAGCTCTGGAGACACTGAATTACTATGGCAGCAGTGACACTTTAGGAGAGAGACGACAGGCAATATACAGCAGAGGTGATATGCAAAACCGGGACTGGTGGGATGGCATCCAGCGAGTGGTGCTGTGTTCCCAAGTGCTGTGACCTACCTGGTCAGCCAGTTATTGTAAGATGGGAAGGTGGGAAGGTAAGGCAGACCCCATAGTTAACTACAAGTACTACCATGCAGTCCTGCTGACAATACCATGTTCCCACTGTTCCAGATGCAGCCTATCGATAGTGATGTCGATAGGAATGACTGGGGGCACTCGCCTGGGCCCTGACCACTTGTGGTGAGCCCCTAGAGACATGACCATAGTGACCCAGATGACCCCCTCTTCATTTCTAAAACTGAAGAGGCCCCAAATGACCTGGAGTCCAGAGAATTCTTTTCATGAGGTGCTCTCCCTAATTAGAGGGCAGCCCTACTACATTTTAATGGGACTGCTAAAACCATTTAAAAGGCACTGGGGGGCCCTGATGGGTTGCTAGATGTAGTGGAGATTACTATCCAGGCACCCAGATGCTTCAAACCTATGCCATTACACACCCACTGCCCCAGAGGGGTTTCCCCTTGAGCAAATTTCCCTCAACCAAAAGGAATCCCTACCCCCTCCTTAGTAAACTCCCAACTTAATTTTGTCCTTTTCTGAAAATACACAGATTAAACTCTCCTGGGAGTTATAAAATTTCAGTATTCCTGGTCACTTAATATCTGGACAGCCAGTCTCTAAACTCTAGGCCCTAATTAATACTAGCATTCTCCCAGCCTGCACTCCAACCCAGTCCCTGCAACTACCTCTGCCCTCTTCTCTAACCTCAGGGTTGGCAGCCACCTAAGCCTCTACCCTAGGAACTGGGTAGATCCCCAGGACTTAACCCACCTCCCAGAGGCAGCTGCCCCATACCACTCTGACAGTCCACTGAGACAATAAAAATGCATGGTCCTTTTTGTCCCTATTAGATATCAGGGCTCAAAGTCACTGTTATTCCAGACAAACCCTCTAAATTCTTCAAAGGGAAGCCCTTCTACCTACAGGGCATTCCTAGTAAAACAATCAAAGGTGTACAAATCCATCTGGATTTAACTAACTACAGGGACCATTTACTTCAAATAGCTTCTTCTGGTGGTGGCTTCCTTGGCCCTTTCTTTCCCTGTTATGGGCATGGATGCACTGGCACAATGCCACACAGACCCAGCCCAAGTTCTTAGTCTTCTTGGGGGGATTTACAAAATGGATGCCAGTGACTCTCCCTCCTGTGGGCAAAATGGTAAACACCCCCCAATACCAATTTAAACAGGGCACTAAAGGCCTATACCTTGTTACTATAGATACTGAGATGGAGTCTTTAAGCCCACAGCCTCCCCTTTCAATGGCCCTGTTTGGTCAGTACATAAGTCAGCCACTCATGAATGGAACCTCACCATTTACCTTCAAATCCTTAATACTAAGGTTTCCCCAATTAAGCGATAATTCCTAGTATTACAGAATTAATTAAGGACACACCTCTCTGGGACAAGCAGCATGCTGGCATTCACATTACATGGGTCCCAGAAGGAAAACAGAGAATAGGGGCAGAAAACTTAATTGAAGAAATAATAGCTGAAAATTTCCCTAACCTGTGGAAGGAAAAGACATCTGGGCCCAGGAAGCACAGAGAGCCCCAAATAAGAACCCAAGACACATGATAATTAAAATGGCAAAAATTAAAGAGAGAATCTTAAAAGTGGGGAGAGAAAAGCAAAGAGCGATGTCTAAGATAACTCCCATGAGGCTATCAGCTGATTTTTCAGGAGGCCAGAGGTAGCAGTGCCGTGTATTCAGAATGGTGACAGGAAAAAACTACAACCGATACTCTCCCCAGCAACGCCATCATTCAGAATTAAATGAGAGATAAAGAGGTCCTTAGACAAACAAAATTTAAAGATGTCCATCACCACCAAACGGGCTTTACAAGAAATGTTCAAGGGATTTTTTTTAAGTGAGAAAGAAGAGGCTATAATCAGGACTTAGAAAATTATGAAAGAATTTCAATGGTGAAAGCAAATAAATAGTAAAGGTACCAGATCAATCACAAAGCCAGTATGAAGATTAAAAGACAACAACAGGAAAATCACTTGTATCTATCATAATTAGTTAAGCAATACAAAAGACAAAAGGATGTAAAACATGACATCAAATACATAAAACACAGAGCGGGGAATAAAAACGTAGCAAACATGCTTTTTCAATGTGTTGAAACTTAAGTGACCATTAACTTAAAATAGATGCTATATGCATAGGATGCTAAGTATGAACCTCATGGTAACCACAAACCAAAAATGTGTAATAGATACACAAAAAAATAAGAAGAATCCAAGCGTTATACTAAAGAAAGTTATCAAATCACAAGGGAAGAGAGCAAGAAAGGAAGAAAGGTACAGAGAAGAACTAGAAAAACAATCAAACAATTACCAAAACAACAAAAGTACCTATTAATCATTACTTTAAATGTAAATGGACTAGGGGAGTCTGGGTGGCTCAGTTAAGTGGCTGGCTCTTGATTTCAGCTCAGGTTATGATCTCAGGGTCCTGGGATCAAAACCCATGTCAGGCTCCATGTTCAGTGTGGAGTCAGCTTGAGGATTCTCTTTGGCCTTCTGCCCTTCCCTCTCCATATGCTTGCTATTTCTTTAAAACAAACAAATAAATCTTTAAATGTAAATGGACTAAATGCTCCAGTAAAAAAACACAGGCTGACTGAATGGATAAAAAAAAATCCAAGACCCATCTACATGCTGCCTACAAGAATCTCCTTCAACTTAAAGACACAAACTAAAAGTGAACAGATGGAAAAAGGTAGTCTATGAAAATGGAAACAAAAAAAGCTGAGGTAGAAATACTTACATCAGACAAAATAGACTTTAAAAGACTATAATAAGAAACAAAGAGCATTAATATAATAATAAAAGGATCAATCCAATGAAGATATAAAAATCACAAATACCAATGCACCAAACTTGGAAACACCTAATTACATAACACAAATATTAACAGATATCAAGGGAGAAATCAAGGGGTACCTGGGTGGCTCGGTCAGTTAAGCATCTGTCTTTAGCTCAGGTTATGATCCTGGAGTTCTAAGACCAAGTCCTGGGGTGGGGGGTGGAGCAGGGGGGATGAGGGGGGGAAGCTCAGGTCCCTGCTTAGCATGGAGTCTATTTCTCCCTCTCCCTCTGGCCACCCCCCACTAGTGTGCACATGTGTGCCCTCTCAAATAAATCAAATCTTTAAAAAATATAGAGAAAAGTCAACAATAATACAATAGAAGGGGACTTTAACATCCCACTTACAGCAACAGATGGGTCATCTGGGCAGAAAACTCAAGGAAATTGTGGCTCTGAACAACCTATTGGACCAGATGGACTTAACAGATATATACTGAATATTCCATTCCCAAACATAGAATACACATTCAAATGCACACTGAACACTTTCCACAACAGACTGCATGTTAAGTCACAAAACAAGTCTCAATTTATGAAAACTGAAATTATACCAAGCTCCTTTCTGGAAGGTATGAAACTAGAAATCAATTTTAAGAAAAAAATCTGGAAAAAACACAGACTTGTGGAGATGTAACAACATGCTATAGAACAAATAGTGGGTCAACAAAGAAGTCAGATAATAAACTAAAAACTGCCTAGAAACAAATGAAAGTAGAAACATGATATTCCAAAATCTTTGGGACTTAGAAAAAGGAGTTCTAAGAGGGAAATTTATAGCAATGAAGGGCTGCCTCAAGAAACAAGAAAAATCTAAAACAAGCAATCTAAACTTACAACTAAAGGAATTAGAAAAAAGAACAAAGCCCAAACCTGGCAGAAGCAAAGGCGTAATAAAGATGAGAGCAAATAAAAACAGAAACTTTAAAATAAATGAAATTATGAGTTAGTTCTCTGAAAAGATAAAACTGATAAACCTTTTACCAGATTCATCAGGATAAAGAGGACTCAAACACATAAAATCAGAAATTAGGGAAGGTACGACTGACACCACAGAAATAAAAAGGACTGTAAAACACTACCATGCTTAGGGGCACCTGGCTGGTTCAGCTGACAAAGCATATGACTCTTGATCTCAGGTTTGTTGGCTTGAGCCCCACATCAGGTGTAGAGATTATATAAAAATAAATAAATAAAATCTTAAAAAAAAAAAAAAAAAAAAGACTACCATGCTTAACCAAAGAGGCAGAAGATCTGTAATGTGCGAACTATAAAACACTGATGAAAGAAAATGAAGATGACACAAACTAGATTGGAAGAATTAATAATGTTAAAATGTCTGTACTGCTCAAAGCAAACTACAGATTAAATGCAATCCCTATCAAAATACCAAGAGCATTTTTTATAGAACTAGAACAAATAATCCTAAAATTTGTATGACCCACAAAAGACCCAGAATAGTCAAGATAGTCATGAGAAAGAATAACAAAGCTGGAAGTAACACTTTTCCAAATTTCAAGATATACTACAAAGCCACAGTAATCAAACAGAATGGTAATGGCACAAAAACAGACCCATAGATCAGTGGAACAGACTAGAGAAAGCAGATATAAACCTACACTGATATGGTCAATTAATCTGTGATAAAGGACAAATCTGTGACAAGAAAATACAATACAATCCCTTTAACAAATGGTGCTGGGAAAACTGGACGGGTACGTGCAAAAGCATTAACTGGACCACTTTCTTACACTATACATTAAAAAAAAATTCAAAATGGATTAAAGATCTAAATATTGAGAACTGAAACCATAAAATAAAAATAAACTATTAGGACTATACCAAAATAAAGCTTTCATGCAGCGAAGGAAACTATCAACAAAACAAAAAGGAAACCTACTGAGTGGGTTTTTTTGCAAATGATTTATTTGCAAATGATATATCCAACAAAGGATTAATATCCAAGATATATAAAGAACTCACAGAAGTCAATACCCCTAACACTATGCATCCAATTAAAAATGGGAAGAGGACTTGAATAGACATTTTTCCAAGGAAAACATATAGACAGTCAACACATACCAAGATGCTCAACATCACTATCATCAGAGAAATGGAAATCAAGATGATAATGAAGTATCGCTTAATATCTATAACAATGATTTGTATCAAAAAGATAAGAAATAACGTATTGGTGAGGATATACAGAAAAAGAAACCTTTGTGCGCTATTGATGGGAATGTAAATTGATGTAGCCACTGTAGAAAACAATATGGAGGTTCTTCAATAATTAAAAATATACCACAAGGATCTGCTGATGGGTATTTGCTAAAAGTAATGAACTAATTCAAAAAGATATGCATCCCTATGCTCACTGCAGTATTTTTTTTTTAAGATTTTATTTATTTGACAGACAGCAATCACAAGTAGGCAGAGAGTGGGGGGGGGGAGAAGGTTCTTCACTGAGCAGAGACCCCGATGCGGGGCTCAATCCTAGGACCGTGGGATCACTACCTGAGCTGAAGGCAGAGGCTTTAACCCACTGAGCCACCCAGGTACCCCGCAGTATTTTTTACAATAGTTAAGATATGGAAGCAACCCAAGGGTCCATTAATAGATTAATGGATAAAGAAATAGTATATATACAGTGGAAAGTTACTCAGCAATAAAAAAAGAATGATATCTTGCCATTTGTGACAACTCCAGTGGATCTAGAGGGTACTACATTAAGTGAAATAATTCAGGCAGAGAAAGATAAATTCCACATGATTTCACTTATATGTGGAATCTAAAAAACAAATCAATTAAAAAAACCCCCAAAACAGAGGACAAACTAATGGTTGCCAGAGTGGGGGGCTAGGGGATGGGAAAAATAGATGAAGAGGAATAGAAGATACAGGATTCCAGTTAAGGAATGAATAGTCATGGGATGAAAGATACAACACAGAAAATATAGTCAATGGTTTAAAAAAAAAAAAGGACTACTACGGAAAATTATTATATGTCTAACATATTGAACAACTTAGAAGGAATGAAAAATTCTTAGAAACATCAAATCGTCCAAGACAATCAGGAAGAAATAGAAAATCTGAACAGATCAGTTACTTGAAATGAAACAATCAATAATCAAAACCTCCCAAGAAACAAAAGTCCCGGACCAGATGGTTTCAAATGTGAATTCTATCAAACATTTAAAGAGCTAATATCTACTCTTCTCAAACTATTAAAAAACTGAAGAGATGAATGCTTCCAAATACATAGTATTCGGCCAGCATTACCCTGACACTAAAATCAGACAAAGACACTTCAAAAAAAAGAGTATTGCAGGCTATATATCCTTGATGAACACAGACACAAAAATCCTCACATATATTATCAAACTGAATTCAACAATACATTAAAAGGGTCATTCCCCACGGTCCAATGGGATTTATTACAAGGATATAAGGATGGTTCAATTTATGCAAATCAATCAACATGATATACAACATTAAACAAAAGATAAAAAACCATACGATTATCTTATTAGATGTAGAAAAAGCATTTGACAAAATCAACATCCATTTATGATAAAAACTCTCAACCGAGTGGGATTATTGGGAACATACCCCAAAATCCAAATATGAAAAACCCACAACTAACATCATACTCATTGGTGAAAATCTCAAAGCCTTTTCACTAAGATCAGGAACAAGGCAGTAATATCCACCTGTCACTTTATTTCAGCATAGTACTGGAAGTCCAACTACAGCCAACAGGCAGAAATAAAAGGCACCCAAACTGGTAACGAAGAAATAAAACTGTCACTATTTGCAAATGACTTGATACTATATAGAAAAAACCCTAGGGGCGCCTGGGTGGCTCAGTGGGTTAAGCCGCTGCCTTCGGCTCAGGTCATGATCTCAGGGTCCTGGGATCGAGTCCCACATCGGGCTCTCTGCTCAGCAGGGAGCCTGCTTCCTCCTCTCTCTCTCTCTCTGCCTGCCTCTCTGCCTACTTGTGATCTCTCTCTCTGTTAAATAAATAAATAAAATATTAAAAAAAAAAAAAAAAAAGAAAAAACCCTAAAGACTCCACCAAAAAACTACTGGAAGTAATAAATTCAGTAAAGTTGCAGAATCCAAATTAACACACAGAAAACTGTTCCATTTTTATACAGTAACAACAAAGTAGCAGACCAGGAAATCAAGAAAACAATCCCATTTACAACTGCATCAAAGAGTAAAATACTGAGGAATAAATTTAATGAAGGAGTAAGAGACCTGCACTCTGAAAACTATAAAACACTGATAAGAATGTGAAGAGGACAAAAATAAATGGAAAAATGTATCATGCTCATAGGTTGGAATAATATTGTTGAAATGTCCATACTATCCAAAGCAAAATACAGATTTTATTTATTTACTTTTGCGTGAAGTACATATTTAAAGCAATCCCTATCAACATACTAACAGCATTTTTCACAGAATTAAGAACAAACAATCCTCAAACCTGTATAGAACCACGAAAGAGCTCAAATAACCAAAGCAATCTTGAGAAATAACAAAGCTGGAGGGATCACACTCAGATTTCGAGATATATTACATAGCAATAATAATCAAAACAGTAGGGAACTGGTCCAAAAATATACACACAGACCAACAGAATAGTGAGCCCAGAAATAAACCTACGCCTATATGTTCAATTATTCTATGACAAAGGAGCAAGAATATTCAATGGGGAAAAGACAGTCTCTTTAATAAATGGCGCTGGGAAAACTGGAGAGGTACATGCAAAAGAATAAAACTTGACCACTTGCTCACACCACACGCAAAAATAAACCCAAAATGGATTAAAGACCAAAATGTAAGACCTGAAACAATGAAAGTCCTAAAAGGAAATAGGCAGGAACTCTTGGGACATCCACCTTCGCAATATTTTTTGGATTTTTCTCCCCAGGCAAGAGCAACAATAGCAAAAGTAAACTATTGGGAATACACCAAAATAAAAAGCTGGCGCAATGAAGCAAACTATCAACAAAACGAAAAAGCGACTTGCTGACTGAGAGCAGATATTTGCAAATGATATATCTGATAAGGGGATAATACCCCAAATAGATAAACAACTTCTACAACTCAACACCAGAAAACAATCTGATTAAAAAACAATCTAATTAAAAACAAAACAAAAAACCAAACCAAACCAAACCAGACATTTTTCCAAAGGAGAGAGATAGCCAACAAACACATGAAAAGATGCTCAACATCACGAATCATCAGGGAAATGCAAATCAAAACCACAATAAGATACTGCCTCACACCTGTCAGAACGGCTAATATCAAAAAGACAGGAAGTAAGTTTTGGCAAGAATGTGGAGAAAGGGAACCTTCATGCACTGTTGTGGGGGAATATAAACTGGTATAGCCATTAAAAAAAGAGTAGAAAGGTCTTCAAAAAATTAAAAATAGAAATTTGATACCATCCAGCAGTTTCACTTCTGGGTATTTACCTGTAGAAAACAAGGACACTAATTCAAAAAGATACGTGCACACCTATTTTCACTGCAGTATTATTTACAACAGCCAAGAAATGGAAGCAACCTAAGTGTCCACTGATAGATAACTGGCTAAAGAAAAATGGAGTATTATTATTACTCAGCCGTAAAAAAGAAAGAAATCTTGTTATTTGCAACAACATGGGTGGACTTTGAGGGTATTATGCTAAGTGAAATAAGTCACTCAGAAAAATGCCATGATTTCACTTGCATGTGGAATCTAAGAAACAAATGAACAGATAAAACAGAAACAGACTTACAAATACAGAGAACTGGTGGTTGCCAGAGTGCAGGGGATGGGTGAACAGATGAAGGAGATTAAGATATACAAACGTCCATAAAATAAGAAAGTCACAGGGATGAAAAGTACAGCACAGGCAATACAAGCAATATTATAATAATTTTGTAAGGAGGCAGCCAGTGACTACAATTATTGTGATGAGCATTTCATAATGTATATAAAATGTCAAATCACTATGTTGCACATTGGAAACTAATCTAATATAGTATGTCAACTATACTTCAATTAGAAAAAAAAGGACAAAAAAAAATCTGATGCCTCTAAGTGCCTGACATTTTAGTTGCCAAATTATCCATTTTATCCACTGAGCCACCCAGGCGCCCCCCAAATTATCCATTTTAAAGACGTTCATTTTGAATAAACATACTGCCAGCTGTTATGATACAGTTAGTAGCAAACCAACTAGATCCATTACCAGGTCACCCTTACTCATGAAGTTTCTCTTCTAGAAAGCCCTAGATAAGGGACCACTTGAGTGACCCTGTTTCTCCCCTTCCTGTTCCCTAATTCCTGCTTTTATGTTTTAAATTTCCCAATAAAGGGTGAACCTACAAAGCCCTAGGCACCCCACCCTTTGTCTACAATAAGGCTGTGGCCTAGGTCCACACTCCCTCCCTCTCTCTACCCAGGGCCTTCTGTGTGGCCCTCCAGGACCTGTGAGTAAGAAATTTTGTTTTTCAGATTTCCCTGATGGTTGTTGCTGAGATGCATCAGGCAATCATAAGAACCACAAAGGCCAGTCCAGCCTCAACACTGGTTCTGGTCAGGGAAAGGTCTGTGGGGCTTGCCACAAATGGTATGTGCCCAGGTGAGTTCCTCAAGCATTTCTAGTCAATAGCATCACTAGCAATTGGCCGAGACTGATACCACAATTAAGTTCACTCTCCCAACACCTTGGAACATTTTCACCAACACCTGGTATTGCTAATTCTGTTTCTCCATTCTGGAGGGTACATAACAGTATTTAATTGTACCTCTATCTTGCATTTTCTCCTCATTATTAAGGCTGAGCAACCTTCTCAGATGTTTTGGGTCTTTTGGACAGAATCTCTCTGAAGTGCATGCTCAAGCCTTTATGTTTCTATTGGGTTGTCTTTTTCTTATTGGTTTATGGAATTTGAGTATAAGCTCTTTACACTTTTAGTACATGTAATGGATATTCTTCTACTCTTAATGGTGACTTCAATGAACAGTAGATCTTAATTGTAATTTAGTCAAATCTTTATTTGTATCTCATTTGAGGATCCTTCCCTATCCCAGTTATGAAGATATTTTCCTATTTATCTTCTGAACACATGATTTATCTTTTGTTAGAGTTAGGTTGATAATCTACCTGGAACTGATTTTTGCAAACCGTGTGAGACTAAGTTTCATTATTTTCCCCACATAAGACATCTAATTATCTAAGTGAAATTTACTGAAAAGATTGTTTTATCCTGATGTTCTGCAGTGCCAAAGAGATCACGTGACCACAGATGCTGGAGTCCACCTGGATTCTCTAATCTTTACCATTTAGTCTCTTTACTAAATCTTAAATTTAAGCTTGTGCTTTAAAACCAAAAATTACTAGAATTAAGATTTTAGAAGAGTTGCTGGATACACATTTAGTCATAGAAATTAATTGTATTTTTTATACATTAGAGCCAAATAGAAAAGGAAACTTTCCAGATGTCAGTCTTGATACATCAAAACCCTAAAGTGTATCATCAAATGTTTGAAATAAATCTAAAGGAAAAAAGTTTAATTATAGTAGTTTGATAAGGCATATTTTCCACTCTGGAAATGTTATTTTTGGTTAAATTCATCTTTTTTTTTTTGTTGCAAGTCTAATTTTCTCATTAATTTATATTCTTTAAAGAGTTTAAGATGCGAATTAATGAGAAAGTCATTTTTTAAAAAGGATTTTCAAAAGATGTTATAAAGAAAACAAACTTTAGAGACAAAGGTAAAATCAGGTTTAGTCAAGTTGATGATAAAAGGAGTGAAAAAACTAGAATACACAAGTGGGAGTGTCTTAAGTACTTGTTAGATGTAGATCACAAACTTGGCTCTAAGTTTTCATCAATCAGTGGTTTTCTGATCTAACCAACAAAAAACTGTTCAGAAGAACAGAATTGCAATGTTCTGGGTCTTAAACGAAAATCTAAATGAAAACAAAAACACAGAAACTATAAAGGGTACATACAGATTCAATGGCTAAAATTATGAGTTTATAAAGTTAATTTTTCTCAGGATACTATGAAGAACTCACCTTTCTACCAAATCATCCTGCTGCCTGACAAAGAACTGATACAATTCAAATGGGGAAGTCTTCTCTCGGTTTAGCCAAACAGCATTACCAGCCGACTTTCCCAATTTTGCTCCAGTTGTACTTGTAATTAGAGGAACCGTGATTCCAAATACATCTTCTCCCGTCAACCTAAGCATAAAGAAAAACTTCATTATGTGCTTCAAGCACAAGTGATGGTAAGTTCTGCAGATCCTTCTTCAGATTTCATTCTGGTCTCTTGCTCTAAGAAAACTTCCTTCACTTTGTAAATCTGAATTTTTGTTCCTCTTAATTGCACTCAATTCGTTTTGACATTTGTCATTTTAAACTGCAATGGACGGAACCAGTGACTCTGAGGTAGTTTCTGCATCACTAGGTCCTAGAAAACTGTAAAGTCTGAGGGAGAACAGGAAGGAAGACTGGGTAAGGGGAAATCAGGTAAAGACACTTAAGAATGTTTTAAGGAATTTAAAAAATGAGTTAGCCCTGTAGTTGAACTCCCTCAAGAAAATGCGATTAAAATCTACCTTATTTGCCAAATATCTGGAGTTGGAAAAAAATCTGAGATGCCAACCAAAAACTAACACTAGCTTCATGGGACCTGCAAGGCTAAATCAGAAACTACTCTAGGAGACACGGTCGCATTCAAGCATAAACAACGAAAAGCAGAGTTACTAAAGGGAAGCAAAATACACAAGCTGTATTCTGAGTAGTGGTCTATTTCCTGCAAAGCTCTAAGAATACGTTGCATGCCTAGTATCATTAATTCAGCCCTTCAACTTTCGTGAGCTAGTCACATTAACACCATTACAGACTTAGCGGAGTAAAACCCACAAGGATTCAAAAAGGGCGTCATTCCCCAATCGTTAATAGTTGATCACAGGATATTCACGTGTAAATTATTTGGTCACAAGATTTTTCCTGGGTCTAAAGGAGCTTACTTGTGGATAAACTCGTATCCGGACACGATATTGCCCAGCTGATCAGATCCACCCAGCTGGACCCGGCATCCATAATGCTTGAACAAATAATAGAAGTCATAAGCCTGGAGCACCTGGTATAAAAACTCTGCCAAGCTCATGCCCTCGGGACTCTTGAGCCGGGTTTGGACGCTCTGACGGCTCAGGAGCGTGCCCATGCGGAAATGCCCACCCACAGCCGTTAGGAAGTCCACCAGGTGCTGCTTCTGGTACCAGGCCGCATTGTCCAGTACCGTGAAGCTTCCCCAGGCCCGCCCATTCGCGAAGAGCTGCTGGTGATTAGCCACCATGGCCTCGAGTCCTTGGCGTAGGGCGCGCGCATTGCTTCGCACGCGCTCTGGTTCCAGCGCTTCCCGCTCCTTGGTACGGCCGCTGGGGTCTCCCAGGCGCGCGGTGGCACCTCCTACCAGTGCGATCACGTTGTGGCCCGCTCGCTGGAAGTGAAACAGGCCCAGCAGCGCTAGCAGATGCCCCACGTGAAGCGAGTCGGCCGTGGGGTCGAAACCGCAGTAGATGGTCTGAGGAAAGTTGCCCGTGCCACGGTCAAAGAGCTCTGGGAGCTCTATCTTCGTACCCGTCTCGGGGAAGAACTCCTTGAAAAGACCCCGAGCCTTCTGCATCGCCAGCAACCCCTGAGCGCCCGAATGGGCCTCACGCGGTCCCAGGAGCAAGACTCCTGATGGGCCTGGGGTCCCAAACCACCGGCCGCGGGCAAAGCACCGCAACACGGGGGCCGCCATCTTGGCGTCGGCACGAGGGGAATGCTGGGATTTTCTGGCTCTCGCCACACCCCCCTCAGTGCCAGCCTCCTACAATTTCTACGGAAATCGCTTCCGTGTATTTCTGCGCATGCCTGAGTGGGGCGGGGCGGCCACTTAGCTACGGAGCTTGAGTTCTCCGCGGACGCTGGAGTTCTGACGACCCGAGTGGGGATTGTGTTTACCGTCAGTCATCTTAAATTCTCTAAAACTTTATTGACTCATTCGTAACGTAGGTGTGTCTGTGATAATAGTTCCTACCTCACAGGGCTCTTGTGAGAACTGAGAATGAAAGCTCTTGGCACCTGCTGTAGCTCTCTACAGATGTTAGATTTTGTTTTAATTTTCACCTGAAAAAATTGTGGTGCACAAGTTCCTTCGAATTCTTGGTTCTATGGAAAAAGTCCATAGAGGTTGTCCATAGAGGTTGTAACGGGTTAGAAATTGGTTTAACTTAATGGAGAGTTACGGAGTTGGCGTGGCGACCCGAACTCGGGATAGCGATTCCCCGCGGAGGAGAGCGGCAGAGGCATCGGCCTACATTAGTTTCTCCAGGAGGTGGCAGTCTTGCCCAAGCTATAGCGGGAACAAGCCCTACAATAAATTAAATGCAGGAAACCCCAAGTTTTATTTATCTATTTAACAATTACAGGTAACCAGGTGGGACACAGCTTTAGTATAAGTGGATTCAAATTGGTAATCGCATTGCCGCAGCATGGCAGGTGCTGTCAAGACTCCACTCACCAGGGATGGGGTTCTCATTACCGGCGTGCTGGCACGGAAACCAGCTCCCAAACCCTATTTTGGAGTCTCAATTCTCGGACCACTTTCAGTACCAGCTGTGTAAGGTCGAGTTGGAGATTCGTGTGCAGAAGGGTCACTGGGGTGTACTCTTGGAAAAACCTCTGTAATGGAGTGATGGAGGCAGGCTTGAGCTGAGGGAGAAGTTAAATTGTGAACAGTTTGCAATAGGGGCCTCAAATACTCCCCGGGGGTGGGGGGAGCTCTGGAGTTGGGATTTCCTCTCAGATTCATTCTAAATTGAAACAAGGGACAGGCCTTGTCTATTGGCCAGCCATTAAATGTGGGATGTCCCTGGAAAGGAGGCAAAACCTTGGGCAAGGCTTTGGCAGAGAACTAGATGCAGAAATGGACTCAGCTGTGAGCTATCAGCAACCGATAAGCTCAGCAGCTGGGGGATAGAGCCCTGGGTCCTGTAGCAGACATCTGGGCCGTTGGCCAAATTACTCCTCAGGACCTTTCCATTTTATAACATTATAAAGTCATTTAACCAAATGAAATAATATTTAAAAATTAGTTTATTTGCACGTATAATTATCAGCAAAGTGAGATTATCAATGCCAAATGGTAATTGTGATAGGATTTGAGATACTTATTCAACAGGTTATGCAATAAAATCCCAAATACTTAACAAGCAGGATGTGTTCTTACATGTTGCTATTCAAAATATCTTAAAATCTGCAATTATAACCTGTTTACCTATAATTTTATTTCCCACCACTTTAATCAGAGACATATTTAAGTATGTGTAGCACACAGCAAATAGTTTTTTCTATTTAGTACTTAACACAGGAAGATCTGAATTTTTTTTTTTAAGATTTTATTTATTTATTTGACAGAGAGAAATCACAAGTAGATGGAGAGGCAGGCAGAGAGAGAGAGAGGGAAGCAGGCTCCCTGCCGAGCAGAGAGCCCGATGCGGGACTCGATCCCAGGACCCTGAGATCATGACCTGAGCCGAAGGCAGTGGCTTAACCCACTGAGCCACCCAGGCGCCCCAGATCTGAATATTTTTAAAGGCTATCGTTCATTTCTGAAGTTTCTGGTAATAAGACAGGTAACTATCTGTGGTTTTTACAGGTATGTTAGTAATCTTATACCTGAAAGTATGACTTCATGTTGTGGTTTAATTACTTAGTCACATCAGGAAGTCATGTCTAGGAGCAATAAAAGAAGGGGGGGACATTTAAACCTTGGGAATTATTACATGGCTAAAATTTTATAGGCCTAGACCTAGGACTTGGGCTTGGCATGAGAAAAGGTGCATACATTGATTCTTACTGTTTTTACTGGCTTAAAAAGGAAATAAATAATGTTTAAAAGTATTTTATTTTTTAAAGATTTTATTTATTTATTTGACGGAGATCACAAGTGGGCAGAGAGGCAGACAGAGAGAGAGGGGGAAGCGGGCTCCTCACTGAGCAGAGAGCCGGATGTGGGGCTCAATCCCAGGACCCTGAGATCATGACCTGAGCCAAAGGCAGAGGCTTACCCCACTGAGCCACCCAGACGCCCCTAAAAGGTATTTTAGAAAGCATGACTTATCTCAACTGTGATAACTCAAAGTTGGCTGACCTTGAATTAGTCACATCAATTTCTCAATTACCCTTTCCCGCAACAGAAAGCCACATAAATACTCACTTTGAAAGCACCCCTATATTATACAGTTTGGTTTCAAAATGTAAAAAAAAAATTACAAAGGTATTCAAAAGGCACAGAAAGAGTAATAATTAATACTGTTCTAATTGATTTCTCACAGGTTATGCCCAACAGCTTAAAGTTAGGCAGTCCTATTGAATTCTGATCTCTACCTGTAGTATGGAACATACTCAAATTACAGCAAAGATGTGACTGGGGCTAAAATATAAGCTGTCTAAAGGCCATAGTAAAATCACAGCAGAAAGGAGTCTAAGATCATTACAATTTTTAGAAGAAATAGTTTCTTCAGAGCTGTTGGTTATAGGAAGATATTAGACCAAAAAACAAAACAAAGCCAAATTTAAAAAACCTGTTACTAAATGTCCTTTTCTAGGCGTCTGGGTGGCTCAGTGGGTTAGGCCTCAGCCTTCAGCTAAGGTCATGATCTCAGGGTCCTGGGATCCAGCCCCACATTGGGCTCTCTGCTCAGCAGGGAGCCTGCTTTCCCCACACTCCACCACCCTACCTCACCTGCCTCTCTACCTACTTGTGATCTCAGTCAAATAAACAAATAAAATCTTTTTTTTAAAAAAGTCCCTTTCCTTTCTACATTGTAATATCAGAGAAGGATACACACAACTCTTCTTTCTTGTAGTCAGTGGAATCACTTGTAGGGCTCACAGTTGCCATAATTCTATGCACCCGATTCAATACCCATATGGCTGGACAATGTTTTCAGATATTTATGGGTTGTTGTTTTTTTTCCCCCATCCTTCATTTCCCCCTTTTCATTCTACCATTTAAGTTGGTAGTAAGCTCTGTGTCTCAGTTCCTGGGGGAAGTCAGGGAAGAATGCAGAGTAAGTCTGAAAATTTTCTTGGCTTTTGTTTCCCAAAGTTGAAAACCTAGAGACAGGATAAATTCTGAGAAAATAAGCTTGGAGAAGCAGAAGAGAAAGAGACACGATTCTCTTTATTATTAATGAGGGCACCAACCCTAGCAAGAGAGCCCAGGCTGTTGGCCTTACTTGCTAGAGGAGCTGGGCATTGCTTCCTGGCCTCAAAGAGCTGATGCACTTCAGGCCTGGGGTTCGAGGCCTCGCAGAAGGTTCCTCTGCTCCATTTGAGGCAGTGCAGTGCCTGAGTGCCACCTGGAAGCCTCAGAGGACCACTGTGGGCTTGGCCAACAGGGATCGCGGAAAGAAGATGGGATTGTGTAAAACTGGCAATTCACAGACCTGTACCCCTGGGGATAAAAATACATTATATGTTTATTTAAAATATATATATATATTTTTAAAAAGAGCAATTGATAAGTCAGGTACTATTCTCTAATGGCTTAGACATATTCACGAACAAAAAGAGGATCCCTGCCCTCATGGAGATGACATTATCTCTGAGCAGTCCTGTTCTTCACTGACTTCCTCCTTCGGATGCAGAGCCCTTTGCCACCCCAGCCTTGGGGCAGAGAGAGGGAATGAGTCCTCAGTGACTGTTCAGGAACATGCAGGTTGGGATGGGGCAGAGGGAGAGAAACACTGTGGAAAATATGACAAGGGAAGGCCCCCGCCTTGAGGAAGAGTGCTGATAGAGACATACAGCCAACAGGATCCTGGGCCATAGAATTCACATAATTCTTCTTTGGACCTGCAGTTCTGTCTTCCTTCACCACTGCTGCACCGACTTTTTCCCTCAGGTGATGTTTTCCCCAACACACTCCCTTTCTGCTCCAGGTTTGGTGATAGCTGGTGCAGTCTGCACCAATATTTTGCCTCACAGGCTCTTTGCCAGGATTCCTTCAAGAGCTGCTTGTCTCTGTGCTGATGTGATGAGAACAAGCAGGCTTGTCTCCTAGAAACAGAATCTTGGAGACAGCAGTTGTGATTGTTTTTTTGAAGAGCTTAGTTCAAAAAGATAATGTCTTCAGACCAGATAATTTCAAAATTTGCCTATTTCTCAATCGCCTGAGTATTTCTCTGGTCTCTCTGACATAGTGCACAAGTGGACTAATCAACCCATCATTCTCCTTCCATCAAGGCCAACTGAACTTATGTCTCCACTGGAGAAGAAGTCAAATAATAAGCAACCAGTCTACATTTTGTAGAGTGTTTCCACTTTGATTCAATTTATTTTTGTCCTTTTCTTTTTAGTGTCTCCCATACAGGCTTTATGTGTTCCTGTGGTAAGCACTGTATGGTCAATCATCTAACGAGAAGCAAGTCCAGAAATATCGCCTAATTACTCTTCTATACCATTATCATAGGAATAAATCCCTTCCAAGTATTGGCCCTACACAGAAAATTCAGACATTACTTCTGGAATCATCATAATGGCAACAAAATGTGGTTCGGAGCTGTGATACGGGAGCACACTGGAGTATGAGTCATAGACCTGTATAGTCGTCTCAGCTCAGTCCCCACTAGCTGTACTCTTTAGATAACTCAACACTCTCAGCCCTGGTGTCCTTATTCTACACATAAAGGGGCGAAGGTACCTGGCTGATTTAGAAGAGCATGCGACTCTTGGTCTTGCAATTGTGAGTCCAAGCCCCTCAGTGGGGGTAGATCGCTTAAGTAAACAAACTTTAAAAAAAAAAATGGAGTGTGTGTGCGCTAGATTAGGTTACCTCTAGAATCCCAATGAGCTCTAAAATTCTGAGATACCTATCTTTACTATTTAAGCTGCCACACTAGAAAAGAGGTTTAAAAGCGTGTTTATCTATTTCCTCCTCTACTTGGTTCATTTAAGAAGTAGAAGCCATTTTAAGTAATGTCTACATGGCTGACAAGTTTAGAAAGTGAAGATTTGAGCACCTGGGTGGCTCAGTGGGTTGAGCCTCTGCCTTTGGCTCAGGTCATGATCTTGGCATCCTAGGATGAGGCTCTCTCCGCAGCAGGGAGCCTGCTTCCCTCTTTCTCTCTCTGCCTGTCTCTCTGCCTACTTGTGATCTCTCTCTGTCAAATAAATAAATAAAATAAAATATTTTTTAAAGTGAAGATTTACAGGGTCATCTGGCTGGCTCAGTGGATAGAGACTGTGACTCTTGATCTAAGTGTTGTGAGTTCGAGCCTTATGTTTGGGTGTAAGAGTTTACTTAATAATAATTAAAAAAAAAAGACTTGGAAAAGGACCACTAATCAATGAAACATAGATCCTGTTTGCAGAAATATTTGATCAGGACCCAAGTAGCTGTGTTCAAATTCAAGCAGTTTCGGTACCCACTAATTTTATTAACATTCATCCATGGGTGAAGACCAAACTGGAAGGGTCTCACTAAAAAAAAAAAAACCACAGATGAGAAAAATTCCTCTGCTCATAGCTGTTTTCCTAGAAACCAGAAAAAAAAATCTTACATACCTGTGCCCCTCTTTCTATTATGCATCACACATAACTCTTCTTCAAGCATAGAGTTTAAGGAAGGTCTGGGGAGTAGGAATCAGGGACACGTCAGTTCATGTCGGGTTGTGACCAAATACACAGCACAAAGGTCAATTGGGACACTTTCCCTATGACTGCCGATATCACTTGACACTACACATTTGAGACTGTATCCTGTTAGTAGGTGACCATGAGCCCTGGTTTAGATGCCTCTTGTCTCAGCCGAATTCTTAATATGCCCATTTTTACTCTCAAAATTGTCCTACTTTGACAATAAATTATATGGTCATTCTATCTAAAGTTTCTACTCAAAATCCAGTTAATCAAAACTTTTTTCAGAGTTAAGAGTTTTTAATAGGGGGCACCTGGGTGGCTCAGCTGGTTAAGCAGCTGACTCTTGACTTCAGCTCAGGTCATGATCTCCGTGTTATGAGATGGAGTCCCACATGGGGGTTTACCCTCACACACTCTCTCTCTCCTTTACAATAAATAAGTAAGTAAGTAAATAAATAAATATAGTTCCTTAGAACTTACTCCTCTTTTAACTGAAAATCTGTACCCTTTTACCAATCTCTCCTTATTTCCCCAACTTCTGGGCCCTGGCAACCACTTTTCTACTGTTTGTACAAGTTTGGCCTTTTTGGAGTGATTCCACATATGGGGCACTTGAGTAGCCAGTGGGATAAGCATCGCCTTCAGTTCAGCTCATGATCCCAGGGTCCTAGGGTTCAGCTCCCTGCTTCGGGGGGAGCCTGCTTCTTCCTCTCCCTCTGCCGCTCCTTCTGCTGGTGTTCTCACGTGCACTCTCTTTCTCTCAAATAAATAAATAAATACCATCTTTAAATAAAATCTTTTTCTGCCTTCAGTCAGGAATCCTGGGACACCAATAAACAAAGATTGTTCCCATCCAGTTTCTCTCATTCTTAGCCTGGAGCAGTGGTCCGGTGGTCTCCAAATCGTTGTGGTCATGCATTCCCTAACTAAGAAAGTTTGAGCAGCCAGTATCTCAGTGTGTGTGTGTGTGTGTGTGTGTACACGTTTGCAACATGTGTACACACATGTTGTACACACACTGCTAAAATATTATGTACCTCATAAAACACCCACAAATTGAGTTAAAAATACAAATAAAAATTCTGCTTTTTAAAAATCTTGTATCCCATTGTGTGAATATGCACCCTCCACTGGGGTACACACACGACATTCTAAGATAAATGCCTTGAAGTTCAGAACAAAGTTCAAAGGAGCCGACCTCCTGCAGTGATAAATCTGCTCTGGCTCCTCCCATAGGAATATTTTAAAACTAGTTTTTAATGGCTTTTTATTTTCTTAACACCCATGAGTAGTTTTTATATCAAGCCAGAACTAACTGAATCCTTGATTTTTCTTGTTCTTTTCTGACTTACTGTATTTCTTTTCCTTTGCTTACTCTCTGTATTTGCAGTCTTGTTTTCTCTCAAGCAATCTGTTTCCAACATATTTTAACACTTAAAGCATATAAATTTACACTGACTTTACAAAATGCTGTTTCCAGCAATGCTGATGGGATACACGCGAACAAGGAGGGAGGGAATTTCCTTTAGATTCTGTTTGGATTCGGCCCAAGATGGAAAAGACCTGGAAGCCTTTCAGAGATGGGATAAACTGACAATTGGAGGAAAAACTGTAAAGGACATTGGGATTTTCCACATATAAAAATATATAAAAGGAACATGAATAGAAATAAAACCTGTACTACTTTGCACTAGAAATAACTATCTAATAAATAATAAGAGCTATGATCTCAGCAATTTGGCCTTCATATCCTGGATCGATGTCAAAAGCCTACAGGCTAACAGGTAAAAGGCTTGTTTAAAAAAAAAAAAAAACCTTATGAGTCAAATTTGATACATTTAAGGACACATAGTTTTTTTTATAAGACAACCTCTGTTACCAGTTCTTTTGCATCTTTTCAAATCCATCATATATAATGCCACTAAAACTGTACTACATAGACCATCCTGAATCATTCTTGTTTTGATTTAAAATTATATATTAACAAAGTTTCTAGTCAGTAAAGGAAGAAGACCCTCATTCTTTTTTATAGTTTCATGAACAGCTGTAAGATAATTTATCTAGTCAATCATTTATTTAGCCAATATTGATGATCAACAGCACCAGTATTTAGCTACTACAAATATTGCTGCAGGAATAATTTTACACATGCCATTTTATGTACATACTAATATGTTTGTAATATGAATTCTTAGAATTCAATCACTGGTCAGAGTAGTTTTAGCTTTAATAGGTATTGGCAATTATTGCTCTGTGATTCTGTGATGCTGACCCAATCCCAACAGGTCTAAACTCAGTTTTACTCCTGTTTTTCCAAAAGGGGACTTAAGCCTTAAATCAGCCTCAACCGTGCCTTCCACGATGCTTAGCTCAGGCCACACTGCACACTGACGTCTTATCTGTGGTCTTAGTCCTATGGGCTTCATTCCTCATGTTGACCTGCTGGCCCACAATCTGAATTTTGCAGGGGGCCTCAGGTGAGGGGCAGCTCAACACCTGCATCTCGGTATCTGCTTTGCTGTTACAAGTGACGATAGCCACGCGTGTCTTCTCTCTGACAGCTGGTGAGTGTTGACCCCCAGAGCCTTAGTCTGGCTCTTGCAGCTTTACTGGCCTTCTGGGGTCCTGAGGAGGGTTCTTTCGGAGTCCGTGGAGCCACAGAGTGTAGGAAAAATACAGGCTTTGGAGCAAGACAAATATAGTCTTGAATCACAGCTTGGTTCTTTCCTGCGGTCACCTTGACCAAGCCCCTTAGCCATTTTGTTCCAGCATTCTCGTCTGTAACATGGTGACAGCAGTGTTAGCGTCATGGTTTTATTGCTAAGAGTGGAAGCAATAATGTGCGTAACATTTTTGGCAAAGGCTGACAGGTTCTATACACTTTATTTTTATTGCTCTATCCTGCAGCCACCTTTAACCGGAGCCTTTTCCCCTCCATTCTGTGAGGACTGTGGCAGTGTTGATGACTTGAGAGGGAAATATTCCTTTTTCTTCTCCTCCTGTGTTACAGGTAGATAAATTATTCTTCTTTGTGATCCTGAGTAAAAGACAGATGTGTTCTTAAGCCTGCTGTTGGAATATGGCCCAAGTAACTTTCTCCTCAGTCAAAGGGGAAGGTCTCCTATGGGTGGTCTCAGCTTGAACTCTTTTCTTCAGTGCTAGAAATGGTCTTTCAGGGGCGCTTGGGTGGCTCAGTGGGTTAAGTCTCTGCCTTCGGCTTGGGTCATGATCTCAGGTTCCTGGGATTGAGCCCTTCTTCGTGCTCTCTGCTTGGTGGGGAGCCTGCTTCCCCCTCTCTCTCTGCCTGCCTCTCTGTCTGCTTGTGGTCTCTCTGTCAAATAAATAAGTAAAATCATTAAAAAAAAAGAAATTAGTCTTTCATCATGAATATCCTTACCTTGAGAAGGCCAATAAATGGTAGTTAATGTACAGACAACAAAACTGCAAATAAGGAAATCAGACTATTTCGTGCACAAGGTCATGAGGAAAAGTAACAAGTGCAACTGTTGACACCAAGCACTCAAAAGGCGTGTTTTCTTGCTCTGTGCTGAAGAGAGATGCAGGATTGTTAGTTGCTACTCAGCAAAAGCCTTTCCAGTCTGATGATCATTACCGAGTTTGTCTTCTGGCACTTCTTACCAAGTTAAAAGATTCTAATTTTTAGAAAGGTTTTTGGATATTCTGTTTTTCAGTGGCTTGATGCTACTTTGAATTCTTCCTTTTTTGTTTTAGTTTTCTTTTCATTTTATTTTATTTCTTTTCAGTGTTCCAGCATTCATTGTTTATGCACCACACCCAGTGCTCCATGCCATACGTCCCCTCCATAGTACCCATCACCAGGCCCTCCCAGCCCCCCACTCCCCTCTCCTCCAAAACCCTCCGTTTGTTTCTCAGAGTCCGCAGCCTTTCATGGTTTGTCTCCCCCTCCAATTTCCCCTAACTCACTTCTCTTCTCCATCTCCCAATGTCCTCCGTGCTATTCCTTATGCTTCACAATTAAGTGAAATCATATGATACTTGACTTTCTCTTCTTGACTTAATTCACTCAGCATAATCTCCTCCAATCCTGTCCATATTGATACAAAAGTTGGGTATTCATCCTTTCCGATGGAGGCATAATACTCCATTGTATATATGGATCATATCTTCCTTATCCATTCGTCTGTTGAAGGGCATCTTGAATTCTTCCTTTTTTAAAAAAAGATTCCCACTTTTATTTATTTTTTATTAACATATAATATATTATTTGTTTCAGGGCTACAGGTCTGTGATTCATCAGTCTTACACAATTCACAACACTCACCCTAGCACATAGCACATAGCACATAGTACTTTGAATTCTTCTTAAATATCTCCTTATTTTTAAGTAAAATAACCTAGTGATCAGTTTTCCAGTGAGGTTTAAACCACTGTTCTTTATAGCTGTAGTTATCTTGTCTGATGCTTTATCACCCATGTTTCTGATATACGAAAAACAATCTCCAATTTAAACTTGGATCTAGGAATCCCCCTGCCCAAGAGAAAGCTGTTTAGCTGCTTTGAGAGTTGTCGGAAGTCTGTAACTAGTTCTTGTGTATATGCCTGTGGGGATTTGGAGTTCGGGAAGACAGGGAAATGTCAATTGGTGACAAGCCTAAAAGGCTGGCAATAAAGTAGCTCCTTTTCTCTTATAAATCTGAGGAAGAAACCGAGAGAAGAAATACAGAAATGCATGATGCAACAAAATCACAGTGTTTTGGTCCCCAATGTTGGGTCCCCTAATAATGGGTCTGTGATTAAAGGAGTGAGACTGATACAAAGTGAAGGTCAAGCAAAGCTTTATTTCTGCTTGAAGCATCGAGAATCAAACCTACAGGCCGGGTCCACGCCTCTTACAGAGAGCGCAACCCCTCCCTGCCTCACAGACTTTTATAGAGCAAAGGACATGTGGTTGGGTCCAGCCACACACAGGTGGCGAAAGAGATTGTAACATACAGAGAAAGCTGCACAGTCCTGCTAGGTCACACATAAGTGACCAATTGAATTACAATTTACCCTATAGTAGACATTTGAATGAGCCTATCCCTTTGGTCAGAATTGGTGCCCAAAAAGGTGGGGCCCACACTCCTTGGTAGCTAGGGAGACAGAATGCGCACTTTACTGATTGGATGTCTCAACCTGACCCGACTCATCTGTGCATTCGGGCTGTTATCTCTACCTGACCTGACCCACCCTTGCATTTGGGCTTTGTTACCTGGGACTGGTTTCCCAGACTTGCTTTTAAATAAGTTCCCCTGGGGCGGGGACAGGGTTAATTTAAGTTTTACTGCATAAACAACAAAATGGCTGTTCAACCAATGTGGGGCCACTCTGGCTAAACAGGCCCTTACAAGGGTAGTTTTGACTTGGAAGAAACTTATTCTTCTGGTTTAAATGCTTTACTCAACAGGTGATGACCCGAGACCACTATGCTAGAAATTGACATAAGTTTAATTTTGATATCAATCTTATGGATGACGAAATTGAGGAAACTCAGTAAGTGTAGACTTGGAATTTGGACCTAGATTTGGTTGGCTTTGGAGCCAAAATTTCAGCCTCTGTGCTACCTCATACACATAGATCTATGAGGCATTTTCTTGCATTGATTCACTTGTGTTTGCTTATTTTTTTATTTTTTAGAGATTTTTATTTATTTATTTGACAGATAGAGATCACAAGCAGGCAAAGAGAGAGAGGAGGAAGCAGGCTCCCTGCTGAGCAGAGAGCCTGATGCGGGGCTCGATCCCAGGACCCTGAGATCATGACCTGAGCCGAAGACAGAGGCTTTAACCCTCTGAGCCACCCAGGCGCCCCCACTTGTGTTTGCTTATAATGAATGACTGCATTTGCCCCATTGCATTTTGCTTATATTCCTTAAAGGATTTAGATGGTTTTAGTGCAAGGAAAAGACATTCTCTTATGTGCAAAAGACTTGGATTATCGCTTGAGTTTTTCCCCTCTGGAGTGTTTATAACCTTCACGGTATCCCAGGAGATCAAACTGGCAGGGGGAAAAGGGCCAGGGAGTCAGGGAAGGGCACAGAAAGGCCAACCTGAGGATCCTACAAACAAACAAAATGATCAAACAAAAAACTGGGGATGAGATGTGTGGAGTAATGACCAAAGGACGCAGCAAATTACAATACTGAAAACAATACTGGTCATGCTTTAAAATTGGAAAATGATGTTGATAAAGGAGGTAAGTCAAATTGAGGGGCTGAGTCAAAAGGATGTCTCTGTGGGGAAAAAAAAAATCAACTCACTATTTTCCCACAGCCTGGCTTGAAGTTTTATCATTTCATATATCTTCTTCTTCTTCTTCTTTTTTTTTTTTTTTTTTTAAGATTTTACTTATTTATTTGACAGAGAGGAAGAGAGCGAGCACAAGCAGGGGGAGTGGCAGGCAGAAGGAGAGGGAGAAGCAGACACCCTGCAGAGCAGGGGAAGTCCAATATGGGACTCAATCCCAGGACTCTGGGATGACCTGAGTCATGAAGGCAGTGGCTTAATCAATTGAGCCACCAGGAGCCCCTCATGTATTTTTACGTGGTAAGTAGAGAGGAGGAGAAAGGAAAGTAGCAGGTCCCTACATAAGATACAGCAAAAGACATATTTATTTCAAAATATAAGTATTAAATCTGTAATTAAAAGTTCAATAATTAAATCAATAATTAAAAGTTATTGAACATCTGTTCTGTGCCAAGCCTTGCATGAGATGCTGCATATCCATAGATAAGACACCACTCCTGAGCTCAATCAATTAACTGCCTGGCAGGGGAGACAGTACACAGATGTCTACAATATAATGGACAGGTAATAGGACCATAAAACCTTAACACAATAGTTTGAACAAGCAACTCAGCTTGGGGTATCTGGGATATAGTCACAACAATTCCTTGAGTTGTAGGAACTTTTAGAAGGAGAGGAGTGGAGGTGTGCCTGATGAAAACAAAGAGCAGAAGATATTTCAGGTGAATGGCACTGCATGAGCAAAGACACAGAATTATGCAAGCACACGCATAGAGGGTCTGGAGAACTGTGCAAAGTTAGCGTGGCTCTAGCTAGAGAACTGAGGGTAGTGGCTATTATAGTTGGTCCTTGAACAATGCAGGGGTGAGGGGTGCTGTCCCCCTGTGCAGCTGAAAATCTGCATCTGAATTTTGGCTCCTTAAAAACTTAACTAGGGGCACCTGGGTGGCTCAGTGGGTTAAGCCATTGCCTTTAGCTCAGGTTATGATCTCAGGGTTCTGGGATCAAGTCCCACATCGGGCTCTCTGCTCGGCGGGGAGCCTGCTTCCCTCTCTCTCTCTCTCTCTGCCTGCCTCTCTGCCTACTTGTGATTTCTCTCTGTCAAATAAATAAATAAAATCTTTAAAAAAAAAAAACTTAACTACTAATAACCCACTATTGACCAGAAACCTTACCAGTAACATAAACAGTCAATTAACACATATTTTGTATGTTGTATATATTATATCTGTTCTTACCATAAAGCCAGGCAAAAGAAAATGTTAAGAAAGTCACAAGGAAGAGAAAATACATTTATAGTACTATACTGTACATATCGGAAAAAAACTACATGGAGAGCAGACAAGCAGTTCAAACCCTTATTGTTCAAGGGTCAGCTGTGTTATACTAGCTAGTTACAATGAAAGTGTTAATAGTTATTATAGCAAGTTCATTCCATGTACACTAATGCCAGACTGGAAAGCAAGTTGAGCAAGGCTGGGTCTGAGAGAGTGAAAGTTTCTGTATATGACAGAGATTATTAAAGATAAGATAAAAAACTTCATAGCTGAAAGATGGACAATATAACCAAGCTTATCATTTCCAGAGTTTAAGGAAGTCTTGACAACAAAGAGATAGTCAAGCGGACCACTTCACCCTGAGACAGCAGTGGTAAGAGCTTTCTTGAAGTCCAGATGAAACTGAGCAAAACACTGTAGAATAAACAGAATGAATCAACAGAAGAATCTATGCAATCCTCTTGGATTTCCTTTCAGAGAACACGTCTAGAGAAGAGAGTATGGCAATTGGAGTCTCAGAGTCTGAGGTTTGAATTCTGGCTCTGCCATTTTGCTCATTATGTGGCCAGGAACAACGTAACCTCCAGAGTCTTAACTACCTCCTGCGGAAAATGGAAGCACGGAGAGGTGCCTCGTGGAGACGCTGGAGTGAAAAGTCTAGCAGGATACCTGGCACCCAGTGTGAACCCCCATCGTGAGAGTTAACCTTGCTGTGATCTCAGAGGGCTTGCTTTGAACATGTAATCGAATTTACTGCCTTCTTCAGAACAACTCTAGAGAAACTCCTTTGAAATAAGCTATGTTGGATGAACCATCCGTGTGGGAGGGTTGTATGTGGTGGTGGTATGTCTATGGAGAGGTTAGCAGGTTTTGAAATAGTTTCAGAACAAAGAAAAAAAATGCCACTTTATGCAGTGGGTGACAGATAACTACATAAAGCTTTTTGCCAGTCAATGTTATACAGAAACTGTCAACTCTCAATGAAGCCGTCGACTTACAAAACCTAAGTTCTACAAGGGTAGATGGCTCTAGGGTCATCTTTATGTTATTCAACATATTCCTAGTGCTGAGCACTGTATCTGACACATAGCAGGTACCAAATAACTATCTGTTAAATGAAAGAAGAAAGAAAGGAATGGTATTGAAAAGGTTTGGGCATGCTCAAAGATGGTATAACCTTAACATAATCCAAGGGCAAGTTGATAAGCATTTGGGGGATACATCAGCTTCTTTATGTTGACAGTGAGATGATCAACTGTCATGCTTTCCCACTAAATATTCCTTAGTACAGGGGTGCCTGGGTGGCTCAGTCAGTTGAGTATCTGACTCTTGGTTTCGGCTTGGGCCGAGGTATCAGAGTCGTGATATCGAGCCCTGCATCAGGCTCCATGTTCAGTGGAGTCTGCTCGAGATTTTTTCCCCCCTCCCTCTCCTTCCTCCTTGGCCTGTGCTCTCTCTCTCTAAAAACAAACAAATAAATAAATAAATAACATCTTTAAAAATATTCCTTAGCACCATTTTCAGAAAGAAACAGTCACTGGATAATTCCTTGAACAGGTGAAGTTCTTAGAAATTCCAGATGGGTAGGTTCATAGAGTTCACATCTGAATAGACATTGTTACCAGAAAGACTGAAGGAACCCAAATGATGGTGCAGTTTTACATTCCTCCTTTAACATGAACCCCAGCAGCCTTCAGATGATTTCTGTACTCTTTTCCATTTTCAGCCAAAATAGATCCTTTGTGCCTCTGTCAAACTTTCCCATTATTGCATAATCTAGGATGTCCCTGCAGAGCTTCCCTTGCTGTTAAGCAGAACTGACAGAAGAGTGATATTTTCTATTTAAGGCAGAGCTTGGAAGTTACCAGCTAATTCTCAAATAGCACTGAAAAACAAATGCTGGGATCATGCACCAGATATTGGTACCTTTGACTTTTACTTTCTCGCCTCTAAATATCAGCTCCTAAACACCAGCCTGTTTAAGAGGTCCCATCACTGACATGGGATCATTGGAATTGCTATTATTTCTTTAGAAGGCAAAATTTAGGCTTTTATATTTTGTTTTCATTATATTTGAGAAACAATGCCTCACATCTACATAAACAAACCTGGAAATTCCAACTTGGAAGTTCAAATTCAAAATGTTAGAGTATCTTTGTTCCTTTAAAAGGTTCCTGATAAGAGCGCCTGTGTGGGTCAGTTGGTTAAGCAACTGCCTTCAGCTCAGGTCATGATCCTGGAGTATCAGGATCGAGTCCTGCATCAGGCTCCCTGGTCAGCAGGGAGTCTGATTCTCCCTCTGACCTTCTCCCTTCTCATGCCCTCTCTCTCAAGTAAATAAAATCTTGAAAGAAAAAAATTAAAAATAAATAAACAAGTAAGTAAGTAAATGTCCCTGATAACAAACAAACAAACAAAAAAATCTCTAAACAAATAAGCAAGCAAACAAACAAAAAACAACCCACACCTCACAAAGTGAAGAGGTTCAGGACAGTCTGTAATTTTGATAATATGCCACTTTATAGAGTGATATCTGTTTTCAATATCTAACTAGCTTTTACAAAATTTATTTAAAATTTATTTATTTGGCAGAGATAGTGAGAGAGGGAATACAAGCAGGGGGAGTGGGAGAGGGAGAAGCAGGCTTCCCGCTGAGCAGGGAGCCTGATACGGGGTCCATCCCAGGACCCTGGGATCATGACCTGAGCCGAAGGCAGATGCTTAATGACTGAGCCACCTAGGCGCCCTTCTAACTGGCTTTTTTCCCTCTATTATCCTAAGTGACTTCTAATATTTTTCACAGTTATTTAAAACATGCTCATGTGGTCACAGTTAAATCCTATAAAGGGCAAAGGGACTCGGCCTTTACATAAGCAAACCTCAGAGACACTATGGTTTAGTGCCAGACCAACACAGTAAAGTGAGTATTGCAATGAACTTTTTGGTTTCTCAATGCATACAAAAGTTAGGTTTAGTGTATTAAGTGTGCAACAGCATTATGTCTAAAAAACGCCCAGTGTACATACCTTAATTTACATCTACTTCATTGGTAAAGAAAGCACTAACCATCATCTGAGTATTGAGAGTGGTCATCTTCCTGGTCGAGGGTCTTGCCTCAACATTCATGACTGCTGACCGATGAGTGATGGCCGCTGAAGGCTGGGGTAGCTGTGGCAATTTCTTAAAATAAGACAACAATGAAGTCTGCCCCATCAATTGACCAATTCCTTTCACATATGATTTCTTTGCAGCACGTGATGCTGTTTGATAATATTTCACCCCCAGCAGAACTTCTTTCAAAATTAGAATCACTCCTCTCAAACCCTGCTGCTGCTTCATCAGCTAGTTGATGTAATATTCTAAATCCTTCATTGTCATTTCAACAATGCTCATAGTATCTTCACGAGGAGTAGATTCCTTCTCAAGAAACCACTTTCTTTGCTCATTCATAAGAAGCAACTGCTCTTGCATTAAAGTTTTATCAGGAGACTGCAGCGATTCAGTCTGAGCTTCAGGCTCCCCTTCTAATTCTAGTTCTCTGGCTGTTTCCACCGCAACAGCAGCTTCTTCCTCTACTGAAGTCCTGAACCCCTCCAAGTCATCCATGAGGGTTGGAATCAACTTCTTCCCAACACTTGTGCATGTCGATATTCTGATCTCTTCCCATGAGTCATGAATGTTCTTAATGACCTCTAGAATGGTGAATCCTTTTCTTTTTTTTTTTTTTTTAAGATTTTATTTATTTATCAGAGAGAGAGGGAGAGAGCGAGCACAGGCAGACAGAGGCAGAGGGAGAAGCAGGCTCCCCGTTGAGCAAGGAGCCCGATGTGGGGCTCGATCCCAGGACGCTGGGATCATGACCTGAGCCGAAGGCAGCTGCTTAACCAACTGAGCCACCCAGGCGTCCCTGGTGAATCCTTTTCTGAAGGCTTCAGTTTACTTTGCCCCAATCCTTCAGAGGAATCACTATCAATGGCAGCTATACCCATACAGAATGTAATTTTTAAATAAGAAGACTGGGAAATCAAAATTACTCTTTGGCCCATGGGCTGCAGAATGAATGTTGCATCAGCAGGTATGAAAACAACGTTCATCTTGGAGGTCTCACTCCAAGTGAGGACTCACTGATGTAAGTCCCATCAGTTCTGTTGGGTGATCAGGCACACTGTCAATGAACAGTAATATTTTGAAAGGAATCTTTTTTTTTTTTTTTCTCTGAGTACATCTCAACAGTTAGCTTAAAATATTCAGTAAACTATGTTGTAAACAAATGTGCTACTACCCAGGGTTTATGTTCTTTTGATAGAGCACAGGCAAAGTAGATTTAGCATAATTCTTAAGAGCCGGAGGGTTTTAGAAATGGCCAGTGAGCGTTGGCTTCAACTTACAATAGCCCCTAACAAAAGAGTCAACCCATTTTTTGAAGCCCGGCATTGGCTTCTCCTCTCTGGCTGTCGAAGTCCTAGATGGCATCTTCTTCTAGTATAAAGCTTGGTCTACATTGAAATCTGTTGTTTAGTGTAGCTACTTTCATTAATTATCTTAGCAAGATTTAAAAACAATTTTTATTTATTTGAGAGAGAGAGAGCATGCGAGAGCATGAGCAGGGGCAGGGGAGAGAGAGAAGCAGACTCCCCGCTGAGTAGGGAGCCTGACACAGGGTTCAGTCCCAGGGACCCCACATCATGAACCCAGCCAAAGTCAGTCACTTATTTAGCCGACTGAGTCACCCAGGTGACTGTTAGTTAGATCTTGATAACTTGCTGCTTCACCTTTCACTGTTATGTTATGGAGACAGCTTCTTTCCTTAAACCTCCTGAAGGAAACTCTGCTAACTTCCAACTTCCTTTCTGCAGGTTCCCCACCTTTCTCAGATTTCACAGAATGGAAGAAAGTTAGGGATTTCCTGTGGAGTAGGCTCTGGCTTAAGGGAATGTTGTGGCTGGTTTGATCTTCTATCCAGACCACTGAAACTTTCTCCCTATCAGCAATAAGGCTGTTCTGCTTTTCTTATCATTCATGCTTCACTGGAGTGAACTTTCAATTTCCTTCAAAACCTTCTCCTTTGCATTCACAACTTGGTTAACTGGTGCAAGTGGCCTGGCTTTCAGCCAGTCTTGGCTTTCAACGTGCCTTCCTCACTGAACTCAATCATTTCTAGCTTTTCATTTAAAGTGAGAGATGTGCAACTCTTCCTTCCACTTGAACGTTTGAAGGCCATTGTTAGGGTTACTCACTGGCCTAATTTCAATCTGTGCCTCGGGAAATAGGGGGGCCCCGAGGTGAGACAGAGAGATGGGGAATAGCCAATTGGTGGAGCAGTCAGAACACACACATTTATCAATTAAATTTGCTGTCTTATTGGGTTTGGTTCACAGGACCCTCCAACAATGACAATAGTAACATCAAAGATGACTGATCACAGATCAACCATAACAAGTATAATAAAAACTTTGAAATAGTGTGAGAATTATCAAAATATGGCACAGAGGTATGAAATGAAGAGAATGGTATTGACAAAAAGGTGCCAATTGACTTGCTTGTTGCAGGGTTGCCAAAACCTTCAACTTGTAAAAAGCACGGTATCTGGAAAGTGCAATAAAGCAAAGTGCAAAAGAGAAGAATTCCTGTAATCTCAGCTTAACCGGTCTGCAGATATGGGCTTTTCCAGGGAAAGGGGCATGATCTCAGGGTTATGGCCATCTTTAGTCAAAGGCAAGTCCCAGAGAAGGTCTCAGCTCAGAGACAGTGATTGCTAACACTCCCAGAAGCTGGAAGGGTGTGCTCCAAACCTGAGGTAGGGTATCCTGGTGGTATACTTTGGCCTCTAAGGAGAGATGGAAGTGGGACTCCGCTCAGAGTTCTGGCCCTATTCACTTTTAAATCATGGCAGATCATCTTTAAAAAAATTTTTTTTTTAAGATTTTGTTTATTTGTCAGATAGAGAGACAGAGAGCACAAGCAGGAGGAGCGGCAGGCAGAGGGAGAAGCAGACTCCCTGCTGAGCAAGAAACCAGATGTGGGACTAGATCCCAGGACTCTGGGATCATGACCTGAGTGGAAGGCGGAGGCTTAACCGACTGAGCCATACAGGTGTCCTGAGATCATCTTTAATTTTTAGATTAGTTTTAAACTTTTAATCATGATATATATCACACTAGAGAACTTACAATATTGTCTACTATGTAGAGCATTTCCAATACCTTGGAAACCCCCACATAAATCTCCTTAATTGTATCCTCTACAGCGGTAACTGCTAGGCCACATTTGATGTTAATCATTTACTGGTTAGTCTTAATAGCTGCCCTCCCCCCTTTTTAAAAAAAATTATTTGACAGAGATCACAAGTAGGCGGAGAGGCAGGCAGAGAGAGAGGGGGAAGCAGGCTCCCTGCTCAGCAGAGAGCCCGATGCGGGGCTCGATCCCAGGACCCTGGGACCATGGCCTGAGCCAAAGGCAGAGGCTTAACCCACTGAGCCACCCAGGCGCCCCGCTGTCCCTTTTTAAAAAATTAAGACACCAGTGAGATTGGGCAAAAGGAAACCATTCAACCAACAACATGATTTTTTCCCTTACAACCATCTTATTTCACATGTGCTTAAATACTTCTCTACACACACTACAGAATGGATACGACATTACATTCACAGATATGACACTGTTCTAGACGTGGCAAGCAGGGAGCACCCCTACAAAGATCTTCTTTACATGTGTTCTTAAAAACACTTCTTTCATGCGTTCCTTTATGGCTTTTTAAAGACACATAAGTACTCCTAAAAATATTTTTTAGTTTAGTTTAAATGGACTCATCCTACTTCAGTCTCTTCCTGCTTAACATGCTCTAATTTAGTTTTCCTTTTTACTGGTGATTATAGCGGCAGCTTGTTCTTTTCTCTTACTGTATATTATTCCATTATATGATGAGCGATGCCATTGATTTCTTTGATATTGTCTGATGTTGTTGGTTGGAACTTTGGGTACTAACTTGTCTATGAGAGTTTGTTTTTTTAAAAGAGGTTTTATATTTGACCAAAGCCTTAATCTCTAGTTGTTGACTTCCATGCAAAGGCACAAAACAGATAGAAATATCCTTTTTACAGAGGAACTTTTTGTTTTGATAGAAGTGCCTTCCACTTAATCATTAGAGTCTGTTAACCTATAATGGTTGGTTTTAGTTAGAGCATACTTAACATAAAAGTTTTTCAAAAATGAAATAAAATCAATGTTTTATAATTGATAAACTGTGATTCTACATTAGAAAGATATATGAAGGAATCCTGTCTTTAAAGACAATTATCACATGATCTCTCTGATATGAGGAATTTGAGAGGCAGGGCAGAGGATCATGGAGGGTAGGGAGGGAAAAAACAAAACAAGATGGGACCAGAGAGGGAAAGGAAACATAAGAGACTCTTAATCTCAGGAAACAAATTGAGGATTGCTGGGGGGTGGGAGGGTAGGGAGAGGGTGGCTGGGTGATGGACACTGGGAAGGGTATGTGCGCTGTGTATGGTATGTGAGTGCTGTGAAATGTGTAACACTGATGATTCACAGACCTATACCTCTGGGGCAAATAATACATTATGTATTAATAAAAAATAATGATGTTAAAAGAATCAGCAAAATCAATAATAATTGTGGTATATAAAAACAAATTTTGTGTATGAGTATCTCACGAATAACTCTGATCCTTTGAGTTTTATTGCTGCAATTATCAAACATGGGACCTCAGCCGCGAACATGCCTATTCAAGATGATGAATCATAGGTAGTGAATTACAAGATGCTGAACTTCAGCCGACAACTCTAACAATAAGGAATTTGACTAGTTGCTTGGGATTTTACAGTACACTAATGTGAATAGTTTTTCAAAAAAGATTAATTTGCTAAATATAGCATTGCTGGAAATAACCTTTCTCTAATGGTTTTCCTGATGAAGAAGCAATTCCTACAAGACAATTTGGCCCTCAGTATAATTTCAAGGAGCTAACAATTGAACAAATCAATGGCTTTAATTATCTGCTTGCCAAAATTAAGCTAAAACTTTTTAAAGCAAATGCCCCCACAGGGGTTTGTTCAAAAATGATTTTAAAACATCTAAAATGGCTTAGTATTCTTGATTCAGAAAAATTTCTTTGAAGGATATAAATTCAAGAGATCTGGAAATGCCTTTCATTTCCCATGAGTTTAAATCCATTGAGCTGTCAGGAGCAATGGCTTTTCCCCCAGGAGGGAAAAAGGAAGAAGGTGTGTGTGTGTGTGTGTGTGTGTGTTTCCCTCAAAGGAGTGTTGTTTACTAATTTTTATTTATTGTAGACTTTTTGTATCAGGGCCCAAAGTTAGAGCTGTCCTTAACGATGTTTACAGAATGATGGCTTTAAAGGTAATAAAGTAACGCATAAGAACATTAATTACTCTGTGTGTGCTTGCAGGACTCCATTAACTCTAATCCAGCAGGAGAAACTTGCCACCATCTTGCTTCATGTGTGAGACTGTGTGTGTGTGTCTATGAGTAAAACGTTCACCTCACCCAAGAAGGACAATAAAATGTTGTTAGAGATTGGGGAAGGGGACCAGGTAGCAGAAAAGCATGTGCTTCCAAAGTCCTATTACTGTAAGAAGGATAATCTGTGAGAAAGGGCAGAGGGAGATCATCTACGGTTTGAGTGGCTCAGGTAGAATCAAATGGGACCAGCCTCTAGACCCCTTGTTCACATCTGGAATCTCTGCCTATAATCACACCTGAGATAGCATTTTGGTCCTAGATTTCATACCAATGAACTTAGACTACCATCTGCTTTCTTTATTTTTATTTATTTATGTAATTTATTTTAAAGATTTTATTTAGAGAGAGAGAGCATGCACGCATATGCAATCACGAGCAGGGGGAGAAGCAGAGGGAGAAGCGGACTCCACACGGAGCAACGGCCTCTGAGGAGATGAGGCAGGGCTACATCCCAGGACTCTGGAATCATGACCTGAGCAGAAAGCAGATGCTTAGCCAACTAAGCCACCCAGGCATTCCTATATAACCAATTTTATTATCCAGTATAGTTTAATACAGTGTTATCTTAGTTTCAGGTGTACTGCTTTCTTTAGTTATACAGGTGAGTTTGTAACCTTGCAAAGGCTCTAGCCATCATAGAAATGATGACATGAATCAAAATAATATTAATACTTCTATATACACCCAGAGATGAAGTTTTAATCTGCTTCTATTTGTTATTTAACATATTTAATACAATTAAGGAGATCTGGCATTTTGTACTTGTGATTTTATTTATTTTTTTAAAGTTTTATTTATTTTTTAGTAATCTCTCAACCAATGTGGGGCTCAAACTCATGACCCCAAAATTGAGATCAAGAATCCCATGCTCGGGGGATGTGAGTCAAGATGGCGGAGAAGTAGCAGGCTGAGACTACTTCAGCTAGCCGGAGATCACCTAGATAGCTTATCTAAAGATTGCAAACACCTGAAAATCCATCGGCAGATTGAAGAGAAGAAGAACAGCAATTCTGGAAACAGAAAAACAACCACTTTCTGAAAGGTAGGACCGGCGGAGAAGTGAATCCAAAGTGACGGGAAGATAGACCCCGGGGGGAGGGGCCGATTCCTGGCAAGCGGCGAAGCAACCGCGCACAAAATCAGGACTTTTAAAAGTC